>NC_083106.1:10488033-10816167 GCF_949774975.1 Lagenorhynchus albirostris
TACAGACAATCCTTTCCTAAGGCAGTAGCCTATTCTTTATGGTTATTTTCTTGCAGAAGAATCCCTAGTGCATGTCATAAGCCATGATCTCTGTCTTGGCATTCTTTTGGTACCAAATTGTAACTATCCTCCAGGCAGACAGATGCTTCAAGTGGAGCAGGCTAGGGGGTCTGCACTTGGAAAGGTGAAAGAAAAGTGCGTGACTCATTTTAAAATATTTCCCCTGTTCTTCTCAGAAATATGTTGTCCAGCCATTTTTCACTGGGTCATGTGACTGACAGTCAAAAGGCAGCCAGAGCGTTTACTATGTTTTGCACCTCTTTTCAAATGAACATAGTTGAAGGCATTTCTTGGCCAAAGATTAGGAGAGACTCCCCTCTCCTAACCAGGCCCTAAATTAATTAGTCTGTTCTTCTTATAGTTTAATGAGGAGATGATTCATAAACCCAAGAGGCTGACATAAGTAAAAAATCCTTCACGACTGCTCCCTTTATTTTCTGCTTAAGAAAATATGGCGTAACTGTGGTGAACATACCATAAGGTGATTCCCAATGAGTCACATCTTTGCATAATCCCCTGCCCTTGAGTGTTCATGGAAACTGAGACTTGCTTCTGGCCTATACAGTGTGGCGAAGGAGATGAGCTGTGGTTATATTACATGGCAAAGATGAACAGATTTTTAATGAAAGTCCCAAATCAGTTGATCTTGAGTTAATAACAAAGATTACCCTGGGTGGGCCTGACTTAATCAGGCAAAAGCCCTTAAAGAAGGGTCTGGGACCCTCTGTGAGGTCAGAGACTCTTTCTTCTCACTTTGAAGAAAGAAGTGCCTATGAATTCTACAGCCTCAAGTAGACTAATTCTGCCAGCAACCTGGGGGTACTTGGACATAAATCTTTCCCCAGTCGAGCCTCTGATGAAATGTAGCCCAGCTGACATCTTGATTGCAACCTTGTTAGACTCTGAACAGAAGAACCAACTATGCCTTGGCATACTCCTGACATAGATGAACTGTGACATCATAAATGTGTTTTGTTTGAAGCCATTACATTTGTGCTAACTTGTTAGGCAGCAATAGAAAACTAATACAGTAATAACTAGTTGCCACCCATCCTGGTTTCTCAGCCCTCTGTTGGTAAGGTTTCTCTCTCCCTCTCTTGCCTATTTCCTCCCTTCTTTCCTTCCGTCCTTTCTCTCTTTCCTTTCTTTTCAAAAGTCTGAAGAGTGACGATCTCTCTTCCTAGGATGGCGAAAAGGAGACCAAGCTTGGCCAAATTCTGTGGATGGAACCTGGTCACTGTGGTGAGATGAATTCACTTACAGAAAAGAAGACTTTATTTTTTTAGACTAGTTTTAAGCTCACAGCAAAGTTGAGCAGGAGGTACAGATTTCCTATATACTCGCTGCCCCGACACGAGCAGAGCCTCCCCACTATCAAGACTGGTACATTTCTTAACAACTGATGAACTTACATCCACAGGTCATTATCTCCCCAAGTTCATAGTTTACATTAGGGTTCACTCCTGGTGTTATTCATTCTGTGGGTTTTGTAGGTCTTGACCATTATAAAATGATGTGTATCTACCATTGTAGTATCATACAGAATTGTTTCACTGCCCTAAGAATCCTCTGTACTCCTATTCATTCCTCCCTCCAACCAAACCCTGGCAACCACTAATCTTATTTATTTATTTACTATCTCCATAGTTTTGCCTTTTCCAGAATGTCATATAGTTGGAATCATACAGTATGTAGTCTTTTCAGATTGGCTTCTTTCACTTAGTAATATGTATTTAAGTTTCCCCACGTGTCTTTTTATGGCTTGAGAGTTCATTTCTTTTTTTGTAGTGGTGAATGATACTCCATTTTCTGGATGTACCACAGTTTATTTATCCATTCACTTCCTGAAAGACATTTCTGTTACTTCCAAGTTTTGGCAATTATGAATAAGGCTGTTATAAGCATCTATGTGCAGGTTTTGGTGTAGGCATAAGTTTAACTTCATTTAGGTATGTACCAGGGAGTGTGATTGCTGTATCATATGGTAAGAGTATGTTTAGCCTTGTAAGAAACTGCCAAACTGGTTTCCAGAGTGACTGTACACTTTGCATTCCCACCAGCCATGAATGGGAGTTCCTGTTGCTCTGCATCCTTACCAGCATTTGGTGTTGTCAGTGTTTTGGATTTTTGCCATTCTAATAGGTGTGTAGTGGTACCTTGTTGTTGCTTTAATTTGAATTTCATGATGACAGATGATGTGGGGCATCTTCATTCATTTCTTTTTTTATATCTGAGATGAATGCCAGTGATGAAATCCATTTGTGACTTTTCCTCTCACCTGTGGGGCTCTGAGAGGTGGGCTTTCTCTGTTCTCCAGTGAAAATATTGCAAAGCAGCAAGCATGCATAAGATCTGTTACAAGGAAGCACGTTAAAAATTTGTGGAACATCTTCACATTTTATTCCTGTTCTTTATTGTAATTTATGTAAATGTTCTTTGGGAAATCATATGGTGTGGGTCTTACAGTAGCAAATGAAGGAAGGATTGGGGAATGGACAAAGAAGCTCTCAGGACAAGGTTCTCCGAGGGTATCCCACATGGGGCGAAGCAACGAAGGTGGCGTCTTGTGAAATTGCTTTCATTACAGGTTTTCTTTTCTGGTGGGCATGAGGGAACACACAGGAATTTAGGTTTGTGTTTATCTGCTGATCCAGTCTCATATTGCCCAATCATCTTAGTGCCCACACCAGGGAGCTGGGTCAAATGAGGCAACTGCTCATCCAGTTATTGTCAGAAATTAGCTCAGCTGTCCCTTTGGGCTGCAGAAACACAGCCCGGACAACTGGTTTGGTTAACTTAGTTGTGGTATTAAAGGACTAGGGCAAGAAATCACATCCATTTCCTTTACAAGTGGAATATTCTTCCTCTAGTTTACGGTTTCAAAACTGAGAAGTTACAAAGTGTCCAGAGCTCTGGCAATGGTACAGTTTAGTAGGCTGCACCATTTCATAGTCTTACCCTAAAATAACAGTGGCTAAGCTTTGTGACAAATGGTCTAACTCTTGCTCAAATGATGGCCTTGTTACTGGAGACAGGAACAGTTGAGGATGGCTGGCTGGCTTTTCTCACTTTTCTTTCTCCAGGCTCGAAATGAGACTGCATAGTTGTAGGGGGTCAGATTTGAAACAAATGTCTGCAGTGAGGACACAGCTCACCAGTTTACAGTCAGAGATGGTGGGGCCTGAGGTTTTTGCATGTTCCGAGTACACTCTGTGTAAAGCTCTTAGATCACATAAGGGCTTAGGCATACATTTTTCTTGTCCATGAACATGTTTTTGTTTCAGAAGAGCCAGTTAGGCATGGCAGATGGAACAAATGTGTTTTGTTGCCACTTCCTCTGAAAATCGCATTAAAATGATAATAAAGGCAGAGAAAAGGCCTAGGCTCACAGGACAAAAAGAACAGGGGAGGACGCAAGCTAGAAGTAACCACATTTTGCCGGCTCTAAGTCTAGTGGTCACTGATTTTGCAGAGGTGAGCTGGCCAAGGAAGAAACCAGACGCAGGCTGAGTTGAGCCACCCAAGGAAGCCTCAGAGATTGGAGTTTCCAGCAACTTCCTGGAGGTGCGGGTTGGGACAGAACCAGGATTGGTTGAAAGTCTTTCCCTGAAGCAGTGAGAACCCTCCCAGCACAGTCCCTTCTCTTCTTCCACAGGGGATCAAGCTGCCTCTCGCTCCTGAGCCAGAGGCGAGAGTTCTACGGTCTCAAGAGGCAAAGTGGAGATCTTAGACATAGGGATGCCAGCTCAGCTGAAGACAGAGGCCACAGTACACACAAGGAACCCAGCACAGATCAAAACACTGCCCGTCGCGCAGGGCTCCTCTCCCCGGTGTGGCGGCACCATCCAATTAGAAGCTTCTCTCTGGGGGCTGCTCTTCCTCTGATACCTGTTGGCCTGATAATGGAGGGCCTGGGCTTTGGGGTCAGGTAGCTCAGCTCCGCTCTTACTTGTGTGTCTCCCTAGCTCTATGAGATGATGGATGTTCACTAAACTTACTGTGGTCATCATTTCACGATGTATGTGAGTCAGATCATTATGCCGTGCACCTTAAACTTATACAGTGCTGTATGTCAATTATGTCCCAATAAAACTAAAAAAAAAGATGCAACCGTTCTGAAAGCCAGCTCTCAGTTTTTAGGTAGCTGTATAGAAATGTTTTCAGTACTCCGGCCAGTTATCTGTTCATTTATGTGACTCTTTAAAATTCAGTTCAATAGATAACATACTAAATAATTAAGGGGGCTTTTCTAGCCTCCCCTTACAGCTGTGGGGACCATATTTAAAATGTTAGCCATGGGACAAACCTGATTAGATGATTCCTTTTTAACCAGTTTCAAATCAGCTTAATGGCCCTTTTCTTTTAACTACTTTCTTTCATCTCTTCTCAAATGTGCATCAGTTTCACATCCTGAATAATTTCAAAGACGTAGGTTTGATTAGAAAACATCCATAGTGGTCCAGAACGTGTCTCACGTACTGCTTAACTGTAGGCCCTCTCCAGACGTCAGTCTCTCACAGGCTCCGTGACATCTCACTGTTACTGAATGAACATCACTTATACCTGTATCCTGAGGAACGTCAGTCTGAATTAAAATGTGCCACATTTCTTAACAGCACCAACAAATTTCCTAATTAACCTATGAATACTGTCAATCTGTTAATATAGTTCTCTTGTTCTTTTGGAATTAGTTATGTAAGATTTACTTTTATTTACTCCAGCAATTTTAGAACTAAAGTGCTCCTAAGTGTATTCCAAACTTCCTTTCAAAAGTAAAGAAAATATGAATAGCATGAATCATCAAAATGGCTGAAGACTTTTTGGCTTCTAGACTTTTTTTCAAACCAGTCAGTTGAACTTCATGAATTTCCCTTTCTGCAGTGCCTCTCATCCACATTGCTCTCTGTCCTTACAGAATTCTTGTGGTGAGGAGGATTCCTGATGTTGGTCCAAGAAGCCTGTAGACAGTAACTTTTATGATCCTTAGAATGGCTTTCTTGACAAAGTTGTTACAATGTGTCCTTTCTGAATGGACCTCAGTGCACAGAATTGGATTAACCATAATCCTTGTTTCATGCCATAGTCCCATTACTAATCCAGGCATGGATGTTATTAATTACTGTAATAATATGGATACCTAAAGATCCACCACCAACCCCAGTAAATGGAACACTGGTAATGTCTTCTGTCTACTTAGGTGCTTTCCTCCCATCCTTCCCTCTACATTCCACGTCGTCCTCAAAAAAAGGGAATAGACTTTTTCCCTCTTCTGTTTTTTTTTTAAATCACTCATGATTCATCCTGTGTTATAGCTTGTAGTTGTAGTTAAATTTTTACTGCTGGGTATTACTCTACTCTGTGGATATAGTAAATTTATATGTCTGTTTTCCAATCAGTGGGCACAATCTATAACTTTACCATGGCCAACTCTTGGCAAAATTGCGAGGTAGGATGGAGTTTGTCTTTGATGACTTTAGTATGTTTTCCTACCCTTCTTTATCCTTTTCTCAGAAGATCATCTAAGCATCCTTCCTGTCACATAGTAAAGTGCAATAAATGTTTATTGGACGAATATGGTAAGTGACAGGTAAGATTGACGTCAACTCTAGTCAAATGGAAGTAGCTGCCCCGAGCACTGAGCTGAAGAAGCTTCTGCAGCCTCATCTCAGCTCAGAGGGAAGAGTGCCAGGATCAATGACCAGTGTCTTCATGGGCGGGGGCTGGGGGTGTGGTAGCTTGGGAGCCCCTTCTTACCACCCCAGGTTTAGTATATTACCTCCCTCATGGACATTTACAACCAGCTGGAGTCATAGGCGTGGGTTTAAAAGCAAAGGAATAAAATTTCCATTGTGGAATTTCAAGTTCCAGCCAGGAAGGTCATTTTTATGGGGGGAGGGGTAGTTGGGCTTTGAAGACAGTGTGGTGCTCTTAAGCCACACTGTCTCCCCCATAAAGATAGATCCTGATCTTTGTTCTATGTCAAATATCTAATATAAAACCTTGCACGTTTCTCAGGAAAATAACTGTGTAAAGGATGTTATTTTTCATCCCTATGGCTAAATGCATATTTTCTGTTTAAAAGTAATCTTTCACTTGTAAAGACTGAATATGATGACACTTAATGTGTTTTTAAGTTGTCTAGTTGTTTGAATGTAAAGTGCTGAAAAATTAATCAATATTTTTGGCTATGGACTCAATGTCCTTTCCCTAGATATTTTTTTTTAAAGATTTATTTATTATTTATTTTAGTTATTATTCTTGGCTGCGTCGGGTCTTAGTTGCAGCATACGGGATCTTTTTGTTGCGGCGTGCAGGGCTCTTCATTGCAGCACACGGGCTTCTCTCTACTTGTGCCGTGCGGGTTTTCTCTCTTTAGTTGTCGCAGGTGGGTTCCAGAGCGCATGGGCTCTGTAGTTTGTGACACGCAGCCTCTCTGGTTGAGGCGCATGAGCTCAGTAGCTGTGGCGCGCAGGCTTAGTTGCCCCGCGGCATGTGGGATCTTAGTTCACTGACCAGGGATTGAACCCACGTCCCCTGCGTTGGAAGGCGGATTCTTTACCACTGGACCACCAGGGAAGTCCCCCTAAAATTTCAATTTCTTTATAGATGTTTTGTTCTGGCTCAAGTGTTGATAGCAAATATTGGCTTCAGTGATACCAGTTCCAACTGCAGCTTTGCTTGTAAATGGCATTATCATAAAATAATAGAGCTGGGAAGAAACATCAAATATCATCTAGCTGAGTGTTTCAGATCCATGGACCACCTGCATGGAATCACCTAAGGAAACTGCATAGAATGCAGATTCCTGAGCTTCATCCCTGATCAAATAAATAAGGTTATTGGGGTAGAAGCCCAGGAATCTTCATTTAATAAATCTCCCAGGTCATTCTGATCCATATAAACGTTTGAGAAACATTGAACTGGTCTAAATTTCACTCTGTAGTGGAGGTAACTAACCAAAGAGGTCAGTGGCTTTTCTAGGGTTGAGAACTAAGTGATTCAGAGCTGGGTAGTCACTTGAGGTGAGGTTATGGCAACAGAAATTAACATGTTTATTTTTCAGTTTATATGGTGGGATTTAAAATGGCTTATTCTCAAATAACTTCCAAGCCCCATAGGCTGCAAACGTGCCCCAAACGTCTGTTATCAGAGGTTAATCGTTTCTTTTTACCCTGAGAATGCTAAAATATGCAAATATTTGATATTATCGGAAATCCGTGGAAAAAAAATCTTGAGATCCTCTTTAATTACTGTGTAATTATTCTTTGGGGGATTCTTTTGGGAACAAAGGAAATAGTCACCATTCTTATTCAAGTGACAGCAAGATCTATGGATCCTTTTTCCAAAGATACTTTTGTCTTGCAACATGGGAAAATAGTAACATCTGAAAATTTCCTTTTTGAAAGTTCTTTTTTGTTTAGAAAGTGGACTTGCTTGTTGTTTTATGATTCAGTTGAAGAACAGGGATTCAGTTCCTCTTAAACTCCTATGTCTTCCCCAAGGGAGATACAAAAGGGACTCGAACCCCACCCCCAGCTGGATACTTGCCAGGCCAAGTCCATGGAAAGCCCCTCTGTCTCTGCCTCCCAAGACTAAGTTAAGCTGCGTCAGCTGATGTGTCCAGATCGATCCAGACATTTGAAAAAACTAAACAAAATTCCATCTTTCAGCAGTGTGGGTTGACTTTTGCTTGAAATTATATTGATCGGAGAAAAAGGGAAGTGAAAGTCTTTGGTCCAGGTTCTTTGCTGTCGTGGATATTATTTATAGAGGCAAAGGCTTGGAAGTCAACCCTAATTTGGGTTGTTTCTAAAACACCCAGGATCAGTATCACATTAACATTGTAGCATGAATTAATTTTGTAATTTGGTAGGCGCTGGTCTGGCCTCCTTAAAATAGCCTATCAGTGTGTGGGCCTGTCATTGATTTTAGGAAAACACCATCAGCATCAATCATAAAGTTAACCTGGACTTACCTATGATCTAGTTGAGTTTACCTGTATTATTGGTCATTATTCTGATGCTGTTCTGGTTCTCAAAAGAGAAGGTTCTTGGTTTCAACATTTAGGAACAAACTCTGAACTATTCATGTAGTTTTGGAACCCCCAAAGATTTCAAACCTAAAATCATTTATACACCTTACTAATTTTTTTCTTGAAACTGTGTGTGTTTTCTTTCATCCATGTTGTTGTGTGTATCAGTAGTTTGTTCTTTTTTGTTCATGAGTAGTATTTGATTTATGAACGTACCACAATTTGTCTTATCAACAGTTGATGGATGTTTAAGTTGTTTCCAATATTAATTGTAATGAATACATCTGCTATGAACATTTAGGTATAGGTGTGTGGCCGTAAGTTTTCATTTCTGTTGGGTACAAATCTAAGAGTAGTATTGCTGGGTCATATGGTAAGTGTATATTTAATTTTTAAAGATATTGCACAACGGTTTCCAAATTGGCCATTCTATTTTGTATTCCCACCAGTAGTGTGTGAGAATTCTGGTTGCTATTTGAAATGGTTTCTGATGGAAGCCTAGGAAGGGTGGATAAGTTGGTTTTCATAGGAAAATGTGAGTGGCCGCTGGAACTGTTAGAGGCGGTCATGGCTGGTGCCATGGTGTCTTCTTACAGTCACTGAACAAAGTGACCACCACAAAGTTTTTTGGTGTGTCTGTCTCTCCTCTCGGACTGAGAGCTGCCCGAGGATGGGGGTCAGCTCTTATTCTTCTTTGTTGCCTCAGCTCCCAGCATGTCCAGCCACAGCAGGTCTCAGGATGCATTGGCTGGGTTGAACAGCAAATATCTCTAGTGGCCAGGAGGGGTTAGGAAGGAAGAGCTCAGGTAGGGTGCCTTCTCTCTTACTCCTGACTTCTCATCCTCTGTGATGGAGAAGCACCCATGGTCATGAATTCCATGTAATCGCACAGTAGATGTGGAACGAAGTTGAAGAAGAGTGGAAGTTTTAATGGCCATGGGAAGGATCTATCAAAGGGAGAATATGAAAACCATTGACAACCATAAAAGTCAAGCATATTGTGATCAAAAACATTAGGAGTTACCAGAGATTTATTTTGCAACACACCTCAATTGCCTTCTCCCATGTGTCCTCCCCTGCCCCCCATACATTTCCCTCCCTGGATATATTTGGGAGGGGAAAGGAGAGTGCTGGCATGTTGAGATGCTACCTGATTTTTGCTCTGGCTGAAATCAAGTAAGCCCCACTGATGTCTGCACGTTAGTAAGTCCTGTTCATGGTGCTCTTTTCCGCAATGGCAGTGACCTTATTTTTAAACCATTCCCTGTCCCTTCTCTTTTCTATTTGTTATTGTGCTTTAGATGGTGAAAGTTAGGGGCGGGTCACTCATTCTTAACAAAGTCAGTCAGCCACTGGACTCTCCTGTAAGATGTTTCCATCTAGCAGGCAAACCATATTATTTCTTTTTCCTTCCTTATTTCCCCCACCTCCACTTTTATCCCTGAGAGCAAATTCAGGTCCCGTCTGAGTTTATATCACCTTTGATTAATTGGCACTAATGCAAGTGTTCACGGCTGTGTGTGGGATGTTTCTAAGTGTGAAATGCATTCTGCCTGTGCCTAGGAATGACTGCTTCCCTTCAGGTGTGTAATTCGTTGTGCTGCAAAATGCATTTCCTGCGTGCTACTGCTGTTTCAGGAGCAGCCACGCTCAGCTGCCCCTACAGTAGGACTCAGGTACAGACATTTACTTAAAATGTGAGTAAATCTTATTGGACGTTACCATACATGACCACAACCTGCAATTACAGAAACACAGAACTTTCCAGCAATCCGAAACAGTCCCAGAAAGATGTGGGCTGCCTTAGAGGCAAGGGGGTCCCATCACCGAGAGAGCTCAGGCAGGGCCCAGACTGGGGAGTGTAGAAGGGAACACCCTAATTATTTCATAATGTATAGTTATATAAAATCATCACATTGTACACCTTAAATGTATATAATTTTTATTTTTCAATTATACCTCAATAAACCTGGAAAAATAATTAGATTGAGCTAATCAAACAAATGTTAAGTACATAGAAAAAGAGAGAGAGAGAGAGAGCTGTACCTGTACTGTCCTCTAACTATAGTTCTGGGCCCAGCACACATTCTTGCCCCCATCCCTCCCCACTGGGATGGGGTATTTTTTTTCCTAGCTCCCTTCCTTGAGCTGCAGTGTGTTTTCACTTGTGCACTAAGGGCAGTGCTGTTTGTTGCCCTTCCCTCCACAGATGAAGGTTTTTGTTTCATAGAGGAGATAGAGGAGAAGTGTGTGGGTGGTTTGTACTTCTCCCCTGGTACCTGCTCTTCCTCTCCTCCAGGCAGAACCACTAGGAGATACATGTACACACACATACACAGATTTATTATAGGGACTTGACCTTATGGATTTACCCAAACCAGTTCAATAGTCTAGGGGAAGATGTTTCTTCTGTTTCTGGCCATATAGTCTGAAGTCAATAGGATAGATAGATAGGAAGAGAAGGATTGGGAAATGACAGGAATGGACTGGAACCCATATCAGCCTCTCACTACCTCCAAGACTCCCAATTTTGATGATGAGGTGACCCGCAGAGGAAGCTGGCATCCTTTGAAATAGAGCTAAAAATGTGCCCATACCAGGATTTGAAGAGATTAAAGAAGGAAATCTGAGAGGAGCTGGCTGATGCTCCAAGCCTACAAAGTGAGTGAGCAGGTAAATGACAAGGTATGTAAGCTGCAACAGTGCTTTGTGCCCTGCTATGTCTGAATGTAAAAGGAATAGGGCTGCTGATTTACTTCTGTCTTCTTAATCTTGCACAAAGTGTCTCTCGTAACCCACATTAATCCATGTTATGCAGGGAAGAAAATTCTAGCAAAAGTAGTTCCAGCTTGGCTAAGTTGGCATGATACAAATTCATCTCATACCTGATTATCTCATTCTTCTCTTTCTGAGCTCCAGTTACATATATTAGACATTTTCTTGCTGTCCCATATCTCTTATATTGTATTTTGTATTTTCTATTCCTTTGAATCTCTGTCCTTCAGTCTGGATATTTTCTTATTAACTATCTTCCATTTTACTAAATCTCCCTTCTACCATTTTGAATCTGCTGTTAAACCCATCCTTTGAGTTCTTAATTTTGATTATTTTATTTTCCTGTTCAAGATTTCCCTTTGTTCCTTTTTTATAATTTGTAGTTCTCAACTGACATTGTATTCTCATTTACTTTCGTGAACATGTTAATCATAGTTATTTTCACATTTATATCACATAATTCTAATATATCTTTCTCTTGTGGGCTTGTTTCTATTTTATTTTTATTTCTTTTGTTTTTTATCCATTCTTGTCTTTTTATTATTTATTTATTTATTTAATTTATTTGTGGTACGTGGGCCTCTCACTGTTGTGGCCTCTCCCGTTGTGGAGCACAGGCTCCGGACGCACAGGCCCAGTGGCCATGGCTCATGGGCCTAGTCGCTCTGCGGCATGTGGGATCTTCCCGGACTGGGGCATGAACCCATGTCCCCTGCATCGGCAGGCGGACTCTCAACCACTGCGCCACCAGGGAAGTCCCCTTGTCTTTTTATTGATTGAATCTTCCTAGTTACTTAGATTGGATTATAAGCATTGTGCATAAAATTTGGGAGATTACTTGAGACTTGAATGATTTTATCTTTCTTCCAAGAGAATTTACTTTGCTTCTTACAGCAATAAGTGTAGGGACTGATAATTTCAATCTACTCAGAGATTGAGCTGATTCAAGCTTAGCTTTGTCTTTGTAAGGGCTTATATATTTCCATGTACTCCTACATGGAAAAGCATATATTTTCCAAGGAGTGACATTTTAGAGGGTCCCAATGGAAAGCTTCAGGTTTTTAGTAGGACTGTACTTCTTCATGGGTCCTATATTTTAATCTTTGTCTCCCCAGCTCTATTAGACTCCTGAAATCTTTGCTCAGCTTCTCAGCTTCGCTGCTGTGTTACTTTTGAGTAAAAGTATCTGCAGGAAAAGAGTGACTTCCTTTCTCTTGGAGGATTTTGGTCTTTCATTCCTTGCTGCCTTGGTGATGCTCTGATACCTTTGAACAGATGTTCCTCATATTTTTTCCATGTTTTCTAGCTATTGATGGGAGATATAGGCTGAAAAAATATTCATTCATTATAGGAAGAAGCTATTTACCTTCAATGCATTCTTTAAAATTGGTTTTCAGGTTGTTTTGGTTGATATTTAGTTTTAGGGATTTAAGAATTCATCTTTCTGAAAGAAAAGCTGCTTTCGAATCTTGAGCTGTAGCAGTATTAGGTGGAACGATGCCCTCAGTGAAGTTTCTCTTGTCTGCTTATTTATTTTAACAAATAGATGTACAGTGCTATGGCTTGGGAAATTCATGATCAACACACTCATTTCATAGAGGAAGAAACTGAGGCAAGAGGATCGAGTCATTCGTGTTTACGAGAGACAGTTGCAGATATCATAGAGTTTGAGCTTGTATGCTGTCTTCTTAAGCTCAGAAAATCTTATACCTTTTTTCTCATAGTATTTTTGCTTATATTCATAAATCAGAAAAATGCTTTAGACCCTTCTCCTCAGCCACTCATGAGTGCTTTTGGCTGAGATTTTGCTGATGTTTTGGCTTGTAGGTTCCATCTCTTTGCATCATTTAGGTGAGTCTTGGATAGCTCTACATCTTTTAGTTTGCTGGGATTATCTTGTGTAAACTTATACACAGCAGGAAAATCAACATCCTTTCAAATATATGTACAGATTCTTGAGAGTTACCTTCATTTTTCCTAGTCATCCTATCTTCAGATTTTAATTTTGTTGAATTCTTATTTAGCTCCTGTATTTGTTGTTTTCTCCCTGTTGTCTCCATGCTCTTGTCAGTCATCACCCCCAATTATGGGCATCCCTTCCCAGCTCTTCTTCACTGGGGTCATGTTGGTAGCTTGGAAATGACCAAAATGGAAGTATTTACAGCATGGGAATTGGAAACACTACTTACCAAGGCTTTTATTTCACAGAGAGCAAGTTGTTAAACATTAACCAGCACATCTGTGCCCTAATCCCTCCATGCAGCAAAGTACTATCAACTCAAAGATGGATGTAGGTTTGGTGCGACTAAAGCGGAATTGCATCACCCACCACCGAGTATCACAAACAGACTAAGAATGGGACATTAGCACCTCTTGTTCGTAAAACCCCCTTGATTATTCCTGCTTCCATGGATCGTTAATTTGTTCCTCTTCTGTTCAGTCTCCAGCTTCTCACTTGGATGTTTGGGAAAGAGGAGGAAAGGAGTCATTCCTCTTCTTTTTTTTTCCTCCAACCCCCAGTTTGCACAACTACAGAGAGCATCATTCCCAGTATATTGTATGTGAATGCATGTGAATGGAGTCCCGGCATAGTGCAAGGCAGTGGGGTCGAATCCATATCCCTGTCCCAACAGTACGTGTTTTCCAGGTCTGCCTTGGTCTTGCAGTACGATGGAATCGAGGTACAGACCCACCTGAAAATTTCACGAGAGTGGCACATATTGGCCTCAGTGTTAGCCCAGCAGAGCTAATGAGAAGAGTCACTGCTGTTCCTGTTGCTACTGCCATAGGGTTTCTCTCTGGGAGCTCCCCCAAAGCATCAACACAGGCCCGCAGCCGGGACCAGCACATGTGAATTAGGAAGCTGGGATTTAACCTTCCATGTTGATGTGCCACGTGCAAGTGACTTTTGCTATTTTGTGTTTTTACCTGTAAAATGAGTACTGTGTTAGTTGACTTTTCTGTCTTTTATAACAAACACAACAGTGCTCATTACCTTATTTAATCTTTGTAAGAATCCAAGATGGTAATAACTATAAAATGATTTCAACAGCTACTGTCAATCAATCATTTATCTGCCATTGTAATCTTGGGTACTTTACAGAAGTTACCTCGTTTAATTTTCACAAGGTAACTTGTGTATGATAGGGGTTAGCTGCTCCTATCATACCAATATTCAGAGGAGGAAACTAAATCTACTAAAAGTTAAAAATGATTTGTCCAAAATATCATAGGAAATGGCAGATTCAGGATTTGAGCCCAGTACAGGACTCTTAACACCTGCATTCTTAATCACTGTTCCTTCTCAGAAAAAGAGAGAAAGATGAAGAGAATGCATGGTGCTATAATTTTTGCCTCTCAGAGAGGAAGGAGGTAAAATTGGCCTTTGGTGTGGGGCTTCGAGGGTGGGGGGCACAGGCCTTCTGGAGGCGCCCCAGTTTGAATCTGGTCGCTGTTCTGCTCTGTGCCCCAGCTTTCTCTCCCCTGAGAAGGTTTCGCTGAGACGGGGCTGCTGATCTCCAGGGAGGGAGGTGCTTCTTGCCAGCTGCAGTCTTCAACTGCAGCCCTCCAAGGGGATTAGCACCATGGAATCGGTGTACAGACCAAACCCGAGTGTCACGAAGTAAATATTTCACATTTCATGTTAAATCATATCCTAAAACAAGTGTGAATAATTGGGATTCAGTGAGAAATGCACATTTCAGGATTGGAATGGGTTTTGATCGGGCTGCAATCCTATCAGCTCTCTGCCCTGCCCCCACCTTTTCCTGGAGGATCTGGCCGTTCTGTCACCAGCAGTGAGAGGTGATGAGGTGGGCACGGTGGGGAGCGTGGATGGAGTGCCACTAGCCACAGGCTAATAACGTGGGGTTTGGGGCTCAAGAAAAGGTATCTTTCTGATTATGCATTAAAAAATTAACAGAAAAAGGACCCTGGGGCCAGGAATAGGCACAGATGGATATATGTAGCATCTATGAGATTAATTCAACATATTTTTAAAAATGACTAAGAATCACAGGCCGCAGAGGTTTTCCTTAAATGCTAGCACTGCCCGTCTTCTGTCCTCTTCACAGGCAGTGGCATAAAGGTCTCCGTGGTACTCTTTTGCTGAGCGTGGCTGTTTGGCTTTTGTATGACTGATGTGTGTCATGGGTGCGTCCCCGGCTGGGGGTGGTCCTGTGCGAAGCAGACTCCTGGCAGGTCCTGGAAGAGCGCCCCCAGCATTGCCATAGGCCTTGCATTTCCTGCCTGTGAGCTGGGGCCGTGGAGGTTTCAGAGAAAGGCAAGGGTCTGGATGCACAGGAGAGCCAGGGAGAGGCCCCATGTCAGGGAAGGAGAGGACACGGGACACTGTTAGCCAGTGAGCCGAGAGCCTGGTGAAAGCTGAGGCCGACCCTGCAGGAGGATCCGCAGGCCTCTTCCCAGACTGAGGGGACAGCTGATTTTTAGTTCTTCTCTTTTCATATGGTTGAAGTGTTGGCTTATTTAACTAAGGGATTATTGAGGGTTTTTGTTATTGTTTTTGATGTTGTAATTCTATAGCAAATACTACTAGATAACATCATGAAAAAAGTCATCTTTTCAGTTGAGATTTCTATGTGGGTGGTTTCCTTCATGTGTTATGTATGTGCCTGACATAAATACCCGATGACTATTTGGATCCCAGTCAATGCCTGATGTGTTATTGACGGCCCCGATAGCGTCAGGTCCCCTTCTTGTCACGTGTCATCGGTCTTCAGTGGGCACCTCCCGCGGGAGGAAGGCTCGCTGGAACTTGGGTACCAGCGTTATCACCCTACTTCCATCCATGGGGTTTTTCAGAATCTGTGGCTCTTGTTTACCTCTTGGGTTCAAAGCTCTGCAGAGACCTTCTTTTATGCTTCTATTAAGGCCATGTCCTTTAGCCTACAAGGGAGCACAGGTCTACCTCTGCTGTATCTCCCCCCACCTGCCCCCCAGTCTCTGCCCCACTTCCCCTGTGTAATGACTCCACTATACATGGATCTGCAGAACTTTAATTCTGACTGGGTTAGCTGGCTAGGACTGCTGTAACCATGTACCACATACTGGGAAGGGGGGGGCTTCAACAACAGACATTTATATTCTCACCATTCTGGAGTCTAGAGGTCTGAGGTCAAGGTGTCAGCAGGGTTGGTTTCTTCTGAGGCCTCTCCGTCCTTGGCTTGCAGACGGCCGTCTCCTCGCTGTGTTTTCTCAGGGTCTTCCCTCTGTGCGTGTCTCTGTCCTCGTCTCTTCTTATAAGGACACCAGGGATACTGGATTGGGAGCCACCCATATGACCTCATTAACTTAATCTTTTCTTCAAAGACCTCATCTCCAAGTCCAGTCACCTTCTGAGGCACCAAGGGGTAGGACCTCAGCATATGGATTTTGAGGGACACAGCTAAGCCCATAACACTAAGTGAACAAAAATGGCCAAACGGCCAGTGACCATGACATTTGGACAGCCCTGGGTGGGGTGGGGAGAGCAGAGGAGATGGTCCTATCACCAGCAGGTGGCACAACCTTGGTGATGCCGGGGGCCCACCAGGTCAGTCGGCTTCACCACCTCCCTCTAAGCCTGTCCTCGCCTGGGACCCCCACTTCTCCTGTCGCATTGTAGCACACCCTCTGAGCACTTGCCCCTCTCACCCGGCTCTTTGCCAGCTCTGACCCCCTGCATCTCATCTCTCTTCCTACTTGGGACTTCCAGAAAAGTGGTTTTGGCTACTCTGAATTTCCAGTTCAAATTTTAACCCTTTTAGCTCAAGATTTAAATCCCTGTAAAAAGATCTCTCCCACTTCACGCTCTTACAGTGGTTTGTGGTGTGGACATGAATCTGAGGCTGGTTTTGACAGGGGTTGAGGTGGGGGCAGTGTGAATGGGGGTGATGAGGGAAGAGGCACCGCTCAGGGGGAAACAGGCTGGGTTGAAGTGTTTGTGGGGCACCTCCTCCCCTGCTACCACTAGCTTTTTTCATACTCAGATCTCATTCTTTTTTTTTTTCACTGGCTTTTTAAAAATTGAGATATACTTGTTTACAATATTATATTAGTTTCAGGTGTATGACATGATTCAGAATCTTCATAGATTATACTCCATTTATAGTTATTATACAATATTGGCTATATTCTCTGTGCTGTACAATGTATCCTTGTAGCTTATTTATTTTATACATCGCAATTTGTACCTCTTAATCCCCTACCCCATCTTGCGCATCCCCACTGGTGACCACTAGTTTGTTCTCTATATCTGTGAGTCTGTTTCTTTTTTGTTACATTCACTAGTTTGTTTTATTTTTTAGATTCCACATATAAGTGATAACATACAGTATTTGTCTTTCTCTGTCTGACTTATTTTACTTAGTGTAATACCCTCCAGGTCCATCCATATTGTTGCAAATGGCAAAATTTTATTCTTTCTTATGGCTGAGTAGTACTCCACTGTACATATGCATACCATATCTTCCTTATCCAGTCATCTGTTGATGGACACTTAGGTTGCTTCCATGTTTTGGTTATTGTAAATAGTGCTGCTGTGAACATTGGGGTGCATGTATCTTTTTGAGTTATTGTTTTCATTTTTTTCAGATATATATGCAGGAGTGGGATTGCTGGATCATATGGTAGTTCTACTTTTAACTTTTTGAGAAACCTCCATACTGTTCTCCATAGTGGCTGCACCAATTTACATTCCCACCAACAGTGTAGGAGGGTTCCCTTTTCTCAGCATCCTCGCCAGCATTTGTTATTTGTGGTCTTTTTGAGGATAGCCATTCTTCATGCTCATATCTCATTTTTTAAAGTACAGATAAATTTAACCTTTTAGGTTTAGATCGGAAGTGAGGGTTCCATTCCATTCTCCCAACTTAGCTGAGCAAACATACATTTTATAATATAAAAAAAAGAAAGTGGGAACATTGGGCTGTGATTTCTGGTGTGTCGGTGCCTCATTTGTGACCCTGTGGTATTTAAGAAGGGACATTTTGGAGTAGAGGTTCTGGCTGCTTGAGTAGCAGTGGCTGGTGGGTGAGATGTGGAGTGCTGGTGGACCCAGAGTGAGACGTCCACCCTGGTGGGTTCAGGAGCCCATGAGATAACGGGCACCATGCCCCTGGGGCACAGAAGTTGCTTGTCCTTTCTTCCGATCTCCCTAAGTGAAAGTGCTTTGTACATTCTAGGGCAGTACTTCTCAGTGGGGTCCTCAGGCCCCCAGCATTGCACTGCCTAGAACTTGTTAGTGGTACATGTTCTTTGTTTTTTTTTTTTTTTTTTTTTTTTTTTGCGGTACGTGGGCCTTTCACTGTTGTGGCCTCTCCCGTTGCGGAGCACAGGCTCCGGAGGTGCAGGCTCAGCGGCCATGGCTCACGGGCCCAGCCGCTCCGCGGCATGTGGGATCTTCCCGGACCGGGACACGAACCCATGTCCCCTGCATCGGCAGGTGGACTCTCAACCACTGCACCACCAGGGAAGCCTGGTACCTGTTCTTGAACCAGAAATTCTGGGGGTGGGTCCCGGTAATCTGTGCTTATAACAGGTTCTTCAGGTGGTTCTGATGCATGAGAGGTTTGGGAACCACTGCTGTAAGGTCACCTGATACATGACTAAGATACTATTTGTTATCTGCTCTTCAGAGGCAGGGATGGCGTTGATATGGGTGCAGAGAAACATCTCAATTACTATAACCTGGTTACTGCTCTTAAATGAAATAGCATTTCATCCTCTTATTCAGTTTAGCAAATGCTTTTAATAATTGTTGTATCTGCATTTCACAATATACTTTTAAACTAGCGTTTGGTAATCAATGAGTCATTTCATTCATTCACATAAATTTGTTGGACATCTATTACCTGCCAGGTAGTTTGCTGGCCCTTGATTTCAATGGTTATAGCAAAACCAGGAAGTATTCTTGTGAGATTTCAAGAGCGTGTATTTGAATGTGTGGTAGTTGGAGGAAGGGTAAACATTAAATAAATCATCAAAGAAATTGCAGTTGTGATTAATGCTTTAAGGAGAAGCAGAGATAGCATTCAAACGACTAAGCAATTATAAACCTGATACGTTCGATGAAGGAGAAGTATGTGGTAGATTGACTGAGGGACCAGGAAACCTTTCCTTAAAGGAGTGACTTTTAAGCTGCGGTCTCAAGTGGCCATCGGCCTGGTGTGGGGAAGCAAGGCTGATCTAAGGAAACGAAAGTAGGGCTTTGAAGCCAAGTTATAGATTTTGCATTTTAATTTAAGAGTAATGAGAAGCCCCATGTGTTAGTTGGCATTTACTAGATAATGCTGTGTAACAGATAGATACTAATATCTCAGTAGCTTCCAGTAACAAATGTCTATTTCTTGTTCATGTTATGTCTTGACTCTGGGCCAGCTGTCCTCCATGGGGCCATTTCATCGCAGGACTCAAGTTGAAGAAAATGCGTTTAGGACCTCTCCTCAGCCATGGCACATGTCACCTCTGGTCATGTTCCATTGCTCAAAGCAAGTCACGTATTGTGAGAGTGGCAGGAATAACTAAGATTAGGGCTCCTTTCAATTGGCCCTTGAGGAGTTTTTTGTGTGGGTGGGCTGGTGGTAACATAATCAGACTGTTTTGGAAAGTGTAGGGACTGGACGAAAGCAGGTGTCAAGGTGTGCAAGTGCAAGCCTGTGGTCTCCTGGTGCTCCAGGCGAGAGATGACATGAGCCTGCACTGAAGAGGTGGGGGTGGAAGTGGGGAAAAGTGCATTTGAGAAACATTTTGAAGATAAAATGAATAATCTTGATGATCGACATAGGGGCTGAGGGAGAGTGAGTTTTAAGGGAGACCCCTCGATTTCTGCCTTATGTTACTGGACAGCTGTGCATCACTGATGAATGGAACACAGGAAATGACCATGTTTGGCAGAAAAACATCATGAGTTTGGTTTTGAGTATAGCCGGTTTTGAGATACCGTGGAACCATCCATGGGGTTATATCCTACCAAGTAAGTAGCTGGTACAACAATTAGTATATTATTTTAACAGAAGTCTTCTCCCAGTTTCCTTTTAAATATTACCTAAAAGTCAACCTGAGAGTAACTTGCTTTGTGTCATCATTTTTTGTTTGTTTGTTTTTTAACCTGTGGAGTACATAGATATTAAAATGAAACATTGTTCATGGGTAACAATTTTTTCCTGTTTTTGTCTGTGGAAGGAAAAGCACCCTTCCTTTCTATTTCTCAGGTATTGGTACAAGTGTTCCTGCTTCACCACAAACTAGAGAACCGCCTCCTTTTCCTTGGTAACGCATTGGCGTGGGAGCTGGGGGAGTCAATGTGTAAAAATCAGACAGCATCCCTTTCCACCACTGTGTCTGCAGACCTCCCAAATGGAGGCGCGGCACTGAACACCTCCAACGTTTTTACATCAGAAAATAGGGAAATATAGTCAAGGACAATGAGCAGCTGGAATTACAAAGGGCTCCTGGACCACTGAGACAGCTTTCAATCCTTTTAGGGTCAGCTAACCTTTTCTGAGTGTTGCTTCATCTTATGTAAATTATTGGAGTTCAAGAAGATATAGTCTTTATCACACGAAACAGGACGGATCACAGCTTTCTTTTTTGTTTTCTCCCAGTGTTTCTAGAGTAAATACGGTTTCAGAAAACTTACCATTTGATTTTTAAAATGTGTTTTAGCCGCAATCGTGGCAACACCCGTCCTTCTCCTGGTGATAGCTTCCAATACATGAAGTTATTGGACCTAGATGACAAATACCATGGAATGTCAGATGTCTCCACAGCCTTACGTGAACTTTGCAAAGGTTTACACAGAGTGTTTTAGTAAAAATCAAGGTATTCTGTTTTCTCACTGATTGCCATCCAATAAAGTATTCATCAGTTTCTTTCAATACATGCCAGAAAATTACCACGTGTGACATTCCATACGACACCAAAATGTAAGCCCAGTGGATCACAGAGGGAACTTAACAAGTTTATTAGATGTGAGCTCCAGGAAAGCTGGCCTTTTTCATCCTGGTGTCTCTCCAAGCACCTGCCACAGGGCCTGGCCCGAAGAATGTGCCCCAGTAGGGCTCATTGAGTGGACTAAGCTGCCTAAGCGTTGATTTGGGGAGAGAGTGTCTACCCCTCCAAGGACAGCTGCACCTGTCAGGTGGGCGAGAGGAGTTCAGCAAGAGCTAACTGAGCTCGGTGGGGGCCAGTGTGGGCTCCGATATCAGAAAAGCCCACTTGGAATCCTGGCTGTGTAGTCTTAAGTTATGTAGTCTTTAAGCCTTTGTTTCCTCTAGAGTGTGTATTGGGATTGAGGGATGCAATGTGTAAAAAGCACACAGATAACTGATAATAGTAATCTCAATAGTGGGACCATCATCGCACCCAGAATGGGCTTTGTTTATAAAACACAGGTAGATATGAGGAATAGTTCACTTGTAAAATAGATCCTTATTTGCCTCAAGATGTGGCTTTTGGGCTTCCCTGGTGGCACAGTGGTTGAGAGTCCGCCTGCCGCTGCAGGGGACACGGGTTCGTGTCCTGGTCCAGGAAGATCCCACATGCCGCGGAGTGGCTGGACCCGTGAGCCATGGCTGCTGAGCCTGTGTGTCCAGAGCCTGTGCTCCACAACGGGAGAGGCCACAACAGTGAGAGGCCCACGCACCGCAAAAAAAAAAAAAAAAAAAAGTTGGGGCTTTTTATTAACAGTGGACTTCCTTTTGGCTGCGCCATGTGGTGTGTGTGTGTGATCTTACTTCTCTGACTGGGGATCAAACCCGTGCCTCCTGCGGTGGAAGCGTGGAGTCTTACCCACTGCACCAACAGGGAAGTGCCCTGGAGCCTGCGGCCACAACCGGAGAGAGAAAACCTGCATGCAACAGTTAGAGAGAAGCCCGCACGCCACGATGAGCGCTGCAACGAAAGATCCCACATGCCGTAACGAAGAGCCTGCGTGCTGCAACCGAGACCCGACGCAGACAAAAATAAATAAAAAATAAATCTTAAAAAAAAAAAAAACCTAAAGGGACTTGGTGCATTCGG
Source organism: Lagenorhynchus albirostris (assembly GCF_949774975.1). Lineage (NCBI taxonomy): Eukaryota > Metazoa > Chordata > Mammalia > Artiodactyla > Delphinidae > Lagenorhynchus > Lagenorhynchus albirostris. The sequence continues at coordinate 10,509,920 of NC_083106.1, forward strand.
CGGCTTGTTGTGTCCACTCCACTTGGCATGAGCTGGAATGTTCCAAGCCCTGTCCCTGCCCAAGTTTTCATTACCTTTGTAATCAGGTCTGTAGAAGAGCTTTGTGAACGAGGTGTATAATCCCTGCAAATGTTAGTGCGAGCGGTTGTTTCTCCCTAGTTGGCTTTGCCTTTTCGTCTCTCCTGATGTGCGGTCACGCTTGTGTCCCAGGAAGGAGCATCTTCCCACGTCAGTGTGCGGAGGGATGGTGGGGAAAGCCTGCCTCCTGCACTTGGGACGGTGAAGAGCTCTGGACGTGAGTGAGAAGCCGTAGTGTGGATTCAAGACCTGCGCCATGAGGATGCGACGAATTAGCCAGGAGCTTGGGTTCATTGTCGGAAAGATGAGGGTGCCCTCCATTTTTCCTGGCAGCTTTCTTCTGGGTATCAGCTGTAGGAATGAAAGTGCTAGAATATTATTCAGCTGTGAAAAGGAAGGGAATCCTGACACATGCTACATGACTGAACCTTGGGGACTTCATGCTAAGTAAAATAAGCCAGATACAAAAGGACAAATATTGTATGATTCCCCTTTTATGTGGTGCCTAGAACAGGCAAGTTCATAGAGACAGGAACTAGAAGGGTGTTTGCCAGGGACTGGAGGACAGAGGGATGGAGAGTTAGTGTTTAATGGGGACAGGGTTTCAGTTTGGGAAGATGAAAGAGTTCTGGAGATGGATGGTGGTGATGATGTATAACATTGTGAATGTACTGAATGCCACTGAACTGGACACTTGAAAATGGTTAACATGGTAAATTTTATGTTATTTTACCACAATGCCAAAAATTGCAAAAAAAAAAAAGAAAGTATCATAAACATTGCAAGGTCTGGTACAAACTCAGGTTATAATATGAAATGGCAATGGTTTGTTTGTTTTGCTTGGTGAGAGACTAGAGGACAGAATAAGAAGACATTGATTGGGGTTAACTGGTATCTCTGGTGGCCTTTGCATCTTCTGGCTCTGATAGTTGTGATGAGGACACAGGCTCAGAGTCAGGCACGGTCTGGGGGTGGCCTGCCCTCGCTTTGCTAGTGAGGGTGGTGTGAACTCTCTGATCCTCAGGTTTCTCATATGTCAGATGAGGGCTTCATCCCAGATGGCCTTCAACGCCCTCACCTCAACCCATAGCCGTTACAGTTCTAAAATTTCATTTACCTTCTTTTGATCCTGTTCTATTCTTTTAAGCAATTTCATCCTCATTTGCTTTTATAAACACATAGGAGCAAATCATATTATTTGCTTACTAATTTAAATTTTAAAACGTGAAACACACACACACACGCAGGTGTCTACAGATTCTGAAAAAAACACCCATTCTGATGAAGAAATAAACACCCCAGGCTGGGCTTCTGTGCCTAGGTGGTCAGAGTCTCCGGCCCTGGAGGGGGCAGGCTGTGCTGCTCTGCGGCGCCCTCTGGCGGCCACTCTCCATCATGGTCACCGTTGCTGGAGGGTTCTCCCCGGCTTGTGCCTTGGGCTGGGTGAGGACACTTGTCTGAGGAAAAGATGTACTCGGGCAACGTGTGTCTGGTGCTTCGGGTAGAAACGTGGAAAATGACATCTTTCTATTCTGGAAGTCTCTTCATCAGTGGCCAGTGATGGAGATGCCAGAAAAAAGTGGCCCATTCATTATATTTATGTTGTGTGCTATTATACCACAGAGGGTAAAGTCAATGAGAAGAATAAGTAATTGAAACAAGCATTTTTTTTTCCCTTGGCAGAAATTCACTCATTAGCAATATACCTTTTTACAAAGGGAGATTAGATAAATTAGAGATTAAAGAAAGTGGAACAGATGTTTTTCCTCTGATAAGCATCATTCTATAAGAAAACTCTAGAGAGTTAGAACCAGTGCAGAAAGCATGAATGCATTTTTTTTTTTTTTTTTTTTTTGGTGCTAACCCATTTTTAGAAGGCAAAGAAATACTAGGTGGGAGGGGCTGCTGACCCAGCACAGGGTCACAGCCAGACAGCTGGCTGACACGCCCGCAGCAATAGCACCAGTAGTGGTGCCTTCCATCTCGTGAGCACCTGCGAGCAGCTCTGTGCGCTCTGTGCTACGTCCTTGTGGACCTTGTCTTTAATCCCTTTGATAATAGCGGCGTGGAAGCTATTATTATCTCTGTTTCACAGATGAGAAAGGAGACTGCAGCTCAGAGACGGCTAATGATTTGATCAAGATCAGGGAGAGCATGGTCTCAGCCAGCAAGCAGCATCAGCATCGCCTGGGAGCTTGTTAGAAATGCAAATTCTTGGCCTCACCCCAGACTCCCTGAATCAGAAACTCAGTTGTGGGACAAAGCAATCTGTTTTAACGAGGCCTCCGGGTGATTCTGTTGCCGCTAAAGTTTGAGAACCGCTGAGTGAGAGCCCCATTTCTCAGCGCTCCCCAGGCATCTGAACCCTCTGCGGGGCTTAAAAAACAAAACCACAGGTGTCTGGATCATCCCCAGGAGACTTACATTTAATTGGTGTGGGGTGGAGCCCAGGTAATTCTAACAGGCAGCGGGGATTCAGAGCCACTGGAGTAGAGTAAAGGCATGGTGGGAAGTGAACTTAGGTCTGTCTCGTCTTGAGACCTCTGCTCAGAACCACCTGACTGGTTGTTTCTTTGGTCCACAACCTGCCTCAGTGGTGGGGCGAATGTGGAAGACATCCAGTCGACTATGAAGAAGGCAGAAATGGCCAAAAGGCAGCTGAGCAAGTGAATCCCATGTGGAACTGACATTGTGCATGCCCTCCAACCCTGGTGACCAGGCAGGCTCAGGATCGGCTCAAGGATGGACCTGCCTTTGACTTCAGCCATGTGGCTTGACCAGAAGTTGGCTCTAGGTCTTCAGGGGAGATGGTCTTCCTCTAAGAGCAAGCGACAGGAAGAGACAGCAGACAAATGGTCGCTCTTCTTCCTCTTAACTTTGTTGCCCCTGGAGGGATGCTCCATGATGAACCTGCCTGGGCACAACAGGGAGGCAAGACGGGAAGGACCCATCACCCTGAGATGTTGAGAGCACCTGCCTCTGGGCTCAGCCACAGAGAACGAATTCCTTGTCTGGTTAGAAACCCAGCTGAAGCATGTTGTCCCTTGCAGCTGAAAGCATCCTAACCGACATGCCACGTATCCAAATCCCACCCACCTCTCAAGGCTGCCTCCGAAGGGATGCTTCTTTTATTAAGGAAGGCGCCCCTCCTGGAAGAACTCTAGCTCAGTTATGAGCTCCCACGCATCTTGTGGCATCCCCTTTTCTGCTACTTCTCATGTTCTGTTTGGCGATGTAGTTATTTCTATGCCTGTCTTATCTTTCTCTGTAAGATTGTGAGACCCACGTTCACGTTGGAATTTGTCCTGCTGCCTTGCACACAGTCTGGTGGGGCTTGGGCATCATCAGTGATCAGTAACTAGTTATTGCATAGTGAACAAGTGAAGGATTGTCCATGTCTGAAGGATTTCCAGAAACGGGTAGAATCGCAAGACGTTAGGCGTGGAAGAGGCTTTCAAGAGGCCAGTGAGATAACTGAGGGCCCAGGAGAAGTGACTTACAGAGTCAGGTGAGTGTCTGGAGGGTGAGGGTGGGATTTCTCTGGAGTCATGATTCCCATAACCAGATGGGAACCCTTCCTAATCCTGTTACTTCGATTAGGGTCTTGCTTTTCTGGAATTGTAACGTTGCCTCAATTCCTTATGCCTCCACCTTTTGACACAGGGAGGTGGCCCAGCACATGCTTGCCTTTTCATTCTTCTAGATGCCTTTTCAAGTTCTCCCTCTCAGGTTGGAGGGAAGATCCATTTCTTCTATAACCAAAGCTTTATAATGGGGCCTCCGTAGATGGCAAACTGTCACAGGAGAGAACTATTAGTGATAATGATATTTATTCAGTTTATTGTTTAGCCATTCATTTCTTCATTCAACAAATGTGTATCGAGTATCTACTGTGCACTGTACCCTCAGTTCAATGAGATAATGAGAAGGCGAAGTACTACTGTTTAAAAAGTTCTACTGCAGGGCTTCCCTGGTGGCGCAGTGGTTGAGAGTCTGCCTGCCTATGCAGGGGACGCGGGTTCGTGCCCCGGTCCAGGAAGATCCCACATGCCGCGGAGCAGCTTGGCCCGTGAGCCATGGCCGCTGAGCCTGCGCATCCGGAGCCTGTGCTCTGCAACGGGAGAGGCCACAACAGTGAGAGGCCCACGTACCGCAAAAAAAAAAAAAAAAAAAAAAAAAAAAAGTTCTACTGCAGGGAAAATATGTTTCTCTGGAGGCACTGACGACAAGCTCCTAGTGCAGCTTGGGGAGGAGTGTGGTGAAAGCTCCAGGAGAAGCTGGGAGGATGCGTACGACATGGAGGGTTTACCAGAGGAGGAGGAGGGAAGAGTGGGCCAGCACAGGCACTGGGACCACCGAGAGGACAGGAAGCCTGGGATGTGCTGGTGGGAAGTGTGGCGGAGAGGTGAGCAGACAGAAGGCATCACACCTACAAGGTTGGACTTTATCCCGAGAGCACAGGGGGCCATCCAAGGAGTTAGAGTGGAGAGCAGCACCAAATAGGTTTCACCAGGAGACATGCATTTAGCTTTGGAAACGGGAAAGTGCAGGCGGATGCAGAAGCACAGAGAGTAGTAAAATGAAGCGCCGTGTGTCCATCACCCACTTTCAATACTGGTCAATTCACGGCCCCCTGGGTTTTCTCTCTTCTCCGACTGACTCCCCCTTTCCCCCACTTAGATTATTCCGAAGCAAGTCCCTGGCATCATGTCACTTCTGTAAACATTTTAATGTGTGTCTCTGAAAGATAAGAACTCCTTAAAAAAAAAATAACCGTGGTATCATTATAATACCCCAAACTTTACAGTTCCTAAATAACACTAAACATCCAGTCTTAAATTTCCCGATTTTCATATATATATATATACACACACACACACATCTATACACGAATTTATTTTCATATATAAATGAACAAACTGTAAAAAAATATGTTTTTCACAGTTTTTTTTGGATCTAATAAGGTCCATACATTGCAATTGGTTGATATTTCTTAAGTCTTTTATAACCTGTACCCCCTTCATCTCTTTATTTCTCTGCAGTATATTTGTTGAAGGACAATGTTGTTTTGGTTCTGTGGTGTTCCCCACAGTTTAGATATACTGACTGCTTCCCAGTGGTGTCATTTAACATGTTCTTCTGTCCCCTGTAATCCCTGTAAATTGGGGGGTGTGGATGAAATTCAGGCTTGGTCCTGTGGGTGAGTGAACCTCATAGGGGCTGTCTTGGTTCAGGGCACTCTAGTATCTCAGTAATTTTTCATGATGCCCGAAGAATATTTAACAGTTCAGTTGATTAAGTAGATATTTAAACAGCCTAATAAGTATTTATGCTCTAGCAACTTAGTGGCCTTTTGAAAACTAATATGCACAAGTTAAAGGAAAAAATATTTTCATTGCATTCTTAAGCACAATTTCTTACTAGGTGGGCATGGAATAGCTTCTCACACCTTGGAATCATATTGGACACCACCACCCTTATTTCCTCTTTCATATTGATTTTTGCAAGGTTTTCCTTTTTTTGTGGTAAAATAGACAAAACATAAAATGTACCATTGTAACCGTTTTTAAGTACATTCACAGTGTTGTGCAACCACCACCATCATTCATTTCGAGAACTTTTTCATCTTTCCAAAGTGATATTTCATACCCATTAAACAGAAACTCCCCATTCTTCCCCTCCCTCAGCCCCTAGCAGCCACTATTCTCCTTTCTGACGCTAGGAAATTGACTACTCTAGCTACTCCATAAAAGTGGAATCATACAATATTTGTCCTTTTGTGTGTGTGTGTGTGTTTTAACTTAGTATGATGCTTTCAAGGTTCATCTATGTTGTAGCATGTATTAGTACTTCATTCCTCTTTAGGGCTGAATAGTATTCCATTGTGTGCATGTACCATGTTTTGTTTATCATTCCTCTGTTGATAGACATTTGGCTTCTTGCCCCCTGTAGGCTATTGTGAATAGTGCTTCTGTGAACCTTGGTGCAGAAGCATCTGCTGAGTCCCTACTTTCATTTCTCTTGGTTATGTAACAAGGTACTTACGTTTGTCACAGCAATCTGGGTAACCCAACTTCACAAAGACGAGACGTCATTAAAAGGAATGTGGGGTGACCTAATGAGGAAAGGGGGAACCTCCTTGAGCTAGTAGTTTGCACAGTGCCTACAGCTGTTGAATTTGCTTTATCTCTTCAAAAATTCAAAATCTGTGGCAGTGTGAGTTCAAGGAGGTGCCTTAGCCATAGCTTGGTTTGGAAATCACAGGTGTTAGGTTTATATTTGAAAAGAGTGTCTGACTTGGAGGGGGTCGAGGAGGCTGGGCACCCAGCAGGGGGCCTTGGTCGCAATCCAGGACACAGATGCTGGCGGCGGGGGCTGAGGCAGCGATGCTGGAGAGGAGGAGAGGGGCTGGATTTGACAGGTGCGAGAGAGAGAGTGACTGTTAGTGAAGTTGGGTTTTGTTCGTAAGGAGACCTTTCCAGAGCTGCCACGGCCTGGCATGCACAGGAAGGCACTGTGCAGTGGCTGCCTTTGGTCTGTAAGCAGCGGTGGTGAGCCCACCACCAGGCTGAGGCCAGTCACCTCAGCGACGTCCATTCCAGTCTCTGAGTAGCTCTTGGTTGCAGCTTAAGTCCTTTTATCACTGCAAGTGCTTCACAGATAAATAAGTCGGCAAATCAACCCATTCTTGCTTTTGCTTTTCTTACTTTGTTTAGATCTTCTGCCTGGAAAAGCAGAGGAGAGACAAGTGTTGCACTATTGATACCAGAGCAGTGACTTCAATTCGGGGACAGAGATCCTAACTCTCTTAGAATTCTCTTCTTTGCTAGGTCGGTGGAATTAAAATTTCTTTCATTTTAATAGATTTGGTGAAAAAAAAAAAGAATCCAGAGGTTTTTCTAATTCTCAATGGATCACTGAAACTGCTCTAATGACTGATAGACAGGAGACATTCAGGCTGTGCTTCTCTTCTTGTTCTGAAGGTTATGCACACCTGCCAGTTACTTCCGGTGACACTGTTAAAAATCACTGTGTGACCCCAGAAGTTGTTCTGATAGAGCTTGGGCGGTCATCCCGGGTGGTAGGACCAATGCCCCGCTTTGAGTCATCGCTGCTTTATCCAGAAGGCTTTCTTTGGAAGATGAACTCTTTTCTGCTGGATTAAGAGGCTCTCACCAGCAGGGAGGAGAGCAGACCCAGTGTTGCCAGTTGTGGGAACTTGGTCCTCTCCTGTGACATGAGGCCAGCAGGGCCTCCTGCATTGGGTGGCTGTCAGTCTCTTAAGATCACCCTTCAGAGCCGATTAGGCAGTATCCCAAGGCAGGAATCCACGGCCTGGAGCAGGCAGTAAGCTGTGGAAACTCAAGAAATCAGAGGGCCAGCCGGGTCTCCGTAGGTGGCAGTCGGTGACGTCATGTTTCCCAGCCGCTCTCACCTGGTGAGTTCGTGCTGGGCTGACGGTGCTGGTCTGAGAGTCAGCACATCACTGTGCTGCATAGAGAGGCGTTTACGTTGGACAATTTCTCAGTATTTGTACTGTTCTCCTTTCTGCCAACGCTGGGAGGACTTTCTCCCTGGTCACGTGGAGCCTGCAGAAAGGGAGAGAAAGACCAAAAAAACCCACAACAGCAAGCAAATAATGCCCCCCCCCCACTAATAAATATGTGACTAAGAACTGAGACAAATGACGGGAGGGGAAAATGAAGGGTGTGAAGGGAGATTCTAGCAGGAGGGCTGAGAGCAGGGAGCGGCTCTCTTAGGAAACGGCTTTGGGCTGAGACCCGTGGTGAATGGGAGTTATCCAGGGAGACCCCCCTCCGCCCCCAAAGAAGGCCTGAAGGCCAGTGTTGTCCGATTAATCAACAAAGTGACTGGTGATGAGCCGGCAAGGGCAGCAGAAGCCGTATCATGCAGGGCTCCACAGGCCATGTCATCTGACCCGCAGTGGAAACTGCAGAGGATTTGTAAGCAGGGTCGTGACATGACTGGTGTTTAGGGGGGGTCTATCTGGCCACTGCATGGAGGAGAGACCACTGTGGCCAAAGTAGACATGGGAGGTGGTTGGGTGGCCACTGTGGTCCCCAGGCGGAGGTGGTAGGGCAGGTACAAGAGGAGATGTAGGATTGGAAAGACCTGGGTTGGGCTAGAAGCACAGGGTGCGGGAGAGGGAGGCGGCCAGGCCAGGACATGGCCCAGGTTTCCGGTGGGTGCAGCCGAATGCAGGAGACCCCATTTACTGAGGGGACTGGAATCGAGGCCCAGGCATTGTGTTCATTTCTTAGAACTGCTGTAACCAAGGGCCACACACCAGGAAGCTTAAACCGTAGAAATTTATTTATTTAATTTTTCTTCTGGAGCCTAGAAGTCTGGCATCCAGGTATTGTCTGGGCTGTGCTCTCTTTGAAGTCTCTAAGGAGGATCCTTCCTTGCCTCTTCCAGCTCCTGGTGGCCCCAGGTGTTCCTTGGCTGGTGGCAGCATCACTCCACTGTCTCCCTCTTCTTCACATGCTGTTCTCCATGAATCTCTGTGTCTTCCCGTGGCTGTCTTCTTATAAGGACCCCAGTCATATTGATTAGGAGCCACACTACTCCATTATGACCTCATCTTAACTGCTTACATCAGCAGTGACCCTGTTTCCAAATAAGGTCACATTTGGAGGTAATGTGGGTTAGGGCTTCAGTATAACTTTTGTGGGGGAGGCATAATCCAACCCATAACAGGCGTGCTGCCTTTGAGATGGTTGCAGACCTCTAAGTCAAGATCGGCAGTTGAAGTTCAGAAATGAGGCCTGGGTTCAGATCCAAGATGAACGTGGATGAGATCCTCTAAGGAGAAAATGTTGGGTAAGGAGGAAGAAGGCCTCAGACTCAGTCCTGAGGACCTGCAGAGGCCAAGAAACTTGAAAAGGAGACTGAAAAGGGAATTACGTAGATCAAACCTTGTTTTCTTCCACAAACTAGAAAGTTTCCCGTCTGGGACATGACCTTAAGAATTCTGGATTCTAGAGGTTGCATTTATGTTACTACTTACTGTTACTCATAATTAATGATTAATGTAATTTGTGCTCTTGCTATTAAAAAAAACTCTAATCTTTTTTGTAAAGAGAACACACCTTTTTTAATGAGAGGAGTCAACCACTGAATGTCTTCTTTTTTGAGTTTATGATTTCACCTGTCAGTTGCACCCAACAAAGCCTCTCTTGCCAGACGGGCCCCCGGGAGGTAATGAAGGATACTGTTATTGTTCCAAGGCAGTAGGTAATCGAGAGGCACAGTGAAATGAAAGTGGACGGTTGTACACAGGCCAGAGCCAATGGGCACATTTCCATGATGTCTGCCCCCTGGGTGGAACCTCCTTCGAAATGAAATGATGTGCTTGTTCAGGATCTTGGTGGAGGCTGAGTGGGGTGCCACGGAGCAAGGGGTATGGGAACCAACACGTGAGTCAGTGGGTTCAGCACTTCCTGTCTGCTCTCCTGGGAGAGGTTTAGAATCATCCACACGCTACAAACGGGGAAATGGAAGCACCAGGAGATAACCGACTTATCCAAGATCTTGCAGCAGAGCTGGGATGCTTTTCCTCCCCGCAAATATGCCTTCAGTATGGTCTGTCTGATCACGGAAGGGAGCCTGCTGGCCCGCTCCAGTCACGTTTACAAGACACAGCGGCTAACTGGGCTGGAGAATAAAGTCCTTAGCCCGGGGAGGCAGGACGAGGAGGCTTTTGTGGCTTTGTGCGTCCCTGGGGGACTTGGGGTCTTTATCGGCCTCACACATCACTAAGCCTGTTGAACCAAAGCCCCCCACTAGGCGGGCGTCAGGGGAGAGATTTTTATTTGGGAAAATATCCCTGGTGGTTTTGATGTTCACCCCTCTTCCAGATGAGGATGGTCTCCGCTGGGCCCTGGTGCCAGAGGTGACACGCTAATTGGATTGGCCCTGACTTTGGCCTTGCTGAAGGGCCTGGTGAGTCTTCAGATCACCTGAAGCTTTAATCGAAGACCTCGGAAGCCTTGATTTCCCATGTGGTAGAGCATGTGACGCTGGGCAGCAGCAAGGTGCTTCAGTTTAGCTGGGTGTTAGGTGGCCTGAGCAGAACTGGAGGTGACAGGCAGAGCCCTCGGAGAGATCTGGGATTGAATCCCCGCTCTCCTGGTTGTGACTTTGGGTAAATTGTTTAACATCTTTGGGACTTATTTTCTACATCTAGAAATGGGAATATCTTTCTCATATGGTTGAGAATAGCATTAACATTATGAAACAGTGACCCTCCATTATGAAATAATGGAAAGCGTATTGCCTTGCTAGGGTGACCAGCTTGTCCTGTGTGCCCAGGAATTTTCTGGATTAAACCTAAAAATCCCTTGCCCTGAGAAACCCTTCAGTCCCCACAAAACTGGGACAGTTGGTCACTCTATGCTTGGCACAAGTTAGATGCTCCGTAATAAAGAATGACTAACCTCCCTGTTGCCTTCCCGCAAATCACATCGTGTTGGTACCTACCCGTGAAGCCACCTTTTCCATGAGGCCAAGTGAGGGAAGTCTTCTGTGTCCTTTCTGTGGATGACAGTGCCCTTGAGACACTGTTGAAATGACAACTCCGTAAATTCCACCTCTGATCTACACCAGGTTGGGTCTGAAACCCCTTGTGACTTGTGCCCTGCACTTGCAGAATTGCCGATCTGAGCGGAAGTGCAAACGGTGTGTGTGGAATCTTGTGCAGATTATAGTCTTTTGGGGGAAGCAAATGATCTTATCAGGTGGGCCAGCTAGGTGTTTACTTCTCATTTTTGGGTGAACAGGGCAAGGCACAGAGCTTCCAGAATCTAAATCCTCTGGGTAACAGGAGCTGTGGCAGGTGGCCCTAGGAAAGGTCCCCGGTTCTGTGCAAGGAAATACAGAGCTACCCGTGAGCAATCTATGTACAGAATTAATTGTGCTAAATTGTGCTAAACTATTTGATTTAAATACTGGTCTATCTAGGGATGAAGACGCAGGCAATGTAGATTCCCATTAATAATGAATGATTTGCTGTATCCTAATCCTGTTAAGCATACAGCTCCTCTGCAGATGTATTAGTGGCAACGTGTGTTTGTGAATTAAGCCGTTGGTGTATCAGGTTTATGAGCCTAATTGTCTATTCAAAAGGCTATCACTTTATCATGTCATGCAAATTAAAAAGGTCCCTTTTGTTGGAGTGTTTTGTTAATCCTCCACACGATATTTCCTCTTTCTTTCTCATTTTCTTCTTATTGAGCTTTATTAGGATTTAAATGCAACTGAAGCAAATCCTGCCGTTCCGATGAAATTGATTATTAAAATAACACTGATAATTATACATAGGTACTAGGAAATAACACATCTGGCTCACTTGCCGGGAGATTAAGTTTCCCTCCTCCTCAGATTATGCTAAAGAAGGCACAGGGCACTAAAAATAGAACAGTACCATGTATCTCTGAGATGGGTTAAAGATTTAGTGACTGTTCTACCTCAAGGAAGTTTGAGTGATTTCTGCTAAAACTATCATCTGGATCCAAAAATGGCATCTAATGGGAAGGTCTGAGCAGTTCATTTGCTGATATCCTAACACCAGGCACTTCCATGGTTGGGAGTGCTTTCCTGTTTAGCTCTTTTATTCATTTTCTTCCAACTGTGTCTTTTCTTTCTTGAAAGAAAGAAAATCCTTTTACATGAAAAAATTTTGGTGCCTGGTCTCAGTCGCAAAATAGCGCTCAGGGCAAAGCTAAATTCTGCTTGGCTGTGCTTGAACACCAAAAGAATTCATTGGTGTTTTTTGAAAGTTAAAAAATAACCTTTAATTTAATTAATTAATTTATTTATTTGCGGTACGCGGGCCTCTCACTGTTGTGGCCTCTCCCGTTGCGGAGCACAGGCTCCGGACGCGCAGGCCCAGCGGCCATGGCTCACGGGCCTAGCTGCTCCGCAGCATGTGGGATCTTCCTGGACCCGGGCACGAACCCGTGTCCCCTGCAGTGGCAGGCGGACTCTCAACCTCTGCGCCACCAGGGAAGCCCCCCAAAATAACCTTTTCTTTTAGTATGTGTTTAGAAAACTCAAAAGTATCTTTGTTTTTAAACTTCAACTGACTAAGGACTCTGTAACTGCTTTGTTTGAAGAAATTGGCTTTTGAAAAACAAAGGTTAGGGAGTAGAGAAAGTGCAGGCTCAGCACCCTGCCCAGCCGCCTGGTGCATCCCTCCCTGTCACCTTTACAGGGACATCCAGAGAGTCCACATCTGAGTGTTCGTAGTAGTGGACCAAAGGACAGGTGACTGAACTTAGAGCAGGCGAGGAGATGACCCATGAGGGGCACCTAGGAAGTGATGGGGCTGGTTTTTCAAACAGGTGAATGTTCCTTTCAAAACTAATTTAAAGACACTCATGTTGGGAGATTAGAAATATCTTCCAATTAGGCTCCAATTAGAGTTAGAATCATAGACTCTAAAGATGGAAGGGACCTTCCAGGACATGGTATAGTCCAGACACCATATATGGATGTCTTTATGGTAAGATAGCTTTTTTCCTAGAAAATTGATTGGGTGTTTGAAAATTGCCCAATGCCAGTTAGAGTCAGAGTTGATAAATAAGGTGGCCCACTGAACAGAGAGCTGTTGGTTTTGCCCATCTGATGTTTGTTTTCCCTCTTTTGATGCTGCTCCCTAGCTTTTCTTTAGGGGAATCACCCATCCCCTACTCTCAGTCTACAGGGACAGCAAGGGACCCATTCACCTTATGCTCTAGGAGTGGACATGTGCCCCTGGCTTTAGCCCATCAGCAGATTCTCTCTTCTTCATGGTGACTGTTCAGGATTGACATGGCCCAAATGAGCCAGTGAGAGTCAGGGCCAGGGCTTGTGTTGTAACCTCTGGGGTGAAAGGAGGGTGGGTGCCTGGGCTGCTGGCTGCCGTCTTACCACAAGAGAAGAGCCAGCAGGAGAAAAAAGCAAACGCAGAGGAGAGCAGAACCCAGAGCTGGAGAGAGGCCAGAGCTGCCAGCCCTGCCTGCACTTGACTTTCCAATCTTTACTTTTGGTTCAAGACTGTTGGAGTTGGAGTTTCTGTCACTTAAACATAAAAGGATTCTGCCTGTTATTGTTGTCAAGCTGGATAAAATATTTTAGAAAACAATATTAGAAATAAAGTATTAGATTAATATTCCTGCAAGACTCTGTGAAAAAGGAATTAACTATTGTTTGTGTCCTCATCGTAGAACCCGTGTCATCATTGGAAGGTAGGGTGGTACTGTAGTTAACAGGAAAGGACAGAGTGTGGTGTCCAGACTTAGGGAGAGCTGATTTAAATTCTGCTGGAAATAAGAGAGTCTATATTTGCAAGTCATAGGTGCCCAATCATGTTAGATCTTTATCTTAAACTCTAAGATGTTATACACCAGCTTCTACACTCCCATCCTGAATTAGTAACTGTTGCTTTAGCTGTTGAGCTGAGGTGGTCCAGAAGAAGCATAAACCACAGTTTTGGAAGGGGGTGTGTTAGTTACCAGTAGCTGTGTAACCAGGAGCCACAACTTTGGTACATTTACCATCTCACAGTTTTCATGGGTCAGGATCTGGGCAGAGCTTAACTGGGTTCTCTGCTTGGGGTCTCACAAGGCAGCAATCATAATATAGGCCAGGCGAGTTTCTATCTGGAGCTTGGGGTCCTCTTTCAAGCTCACGTGAAAGTTAGCAGAATTCAGTTGCTCTTGGTTGTGGGACTGAGGTCCCATCTTCTTGGTGGCTGTCAGTTGGGGTTACTCTCAGCTCCTTACCACGTGGCCCTTTCACAGGTGCTCTGACAACATGGCAGCCTACTTCTTCAAGGCCAGTGTATCAGTTCTTATTGCTGCTGTAACAAATTACCACAAATGTAGTGGCTTACAACAGCACCAATGTATTACTTTATGCTTTCCATTCTGCGGAAGTCTGGACACGGCATGGCTCAACTGGTTTCTCTACTCTGGGTCCCACAGAATGTTGGGATCACAAGGGCTGTGATCCTTTCTGGAGGTTTTGGGGAAGTAGCTGCTTCCAGGTTCCCTCTGGTTTTTAGCAGGATTCTGTTCCTTGTGGTTGTAGGACTGAAGTCCCCATTTCCTTGCTGGCTGTCAGCTGGGGGCTACCGTTGACTCCTAGAGACCTTTCTCTGGTCCTTGCACTTGGCCCCTACATCTCAGAACCAGCAATAGTGTGTGGAATCTTTTCATGCTGGGAATCTCTCTGACTTCCCATTGGCTGCATCTCACCTGCCTCTCTTCTGCAGTATTTCTCTGACTCTAGCCAGAGAAGTTTCTCTGCTTTTAATGGTTTATGTGATTAGATTGGGCCCACTCAGATAATCCAGGATAACCTCCTTGGAAGTCTGTAATCTTAATGGCATCTGCTGAATTTCTTTTGTTACATAATGAGTTCCTGGAATTAGGGCGTGGGCATCTTTGCTGGGGTGGGGGGAGGATTATTCTGCCTACCAAGGCAGTCAAAGAGAATCTCATTCCGTGGCTAGAATGGAGATAAAATGTGATGTAATCACAGGAAAGATTATCCAGTCACCTCTGCTGTTCTCTGTGGGCCAGAAGGACGTCACAGGTCCTGCCTGCACTCAAAGGGAGGGGACTACACAAATCTGCGACTCACAGGGGTCACGTAGGTGTGTCCACTGCAGGGGATTAGCTGGGAGCTGGGTGGCCTTGTGGTTGTTGGGCCAGGTGGCCTTTAAGACCAGTGCTCCAGTGAGAGAGGGAGGGAGACTTTCTTCCATCCTTACCACTCAGGTCAGCTCCAGGCAGCTTTCTCTTGTCTGAGTCTTCCCTCTCTACTTTATTACTGCTTCTCCCCACCTGTGTGGGTTTGGTTGGGAATTTTGAGGTTTCCTTTGGAGTGGCCTGGCCAGGCCTTACTTTTACACTGTACACCTGCAGAATCTATTATTCTGGGCTGAGAAGAGAGAGAGAGCCTAAGGTTTAGATGGGGGGTTGCTTGTGCCTGAGCGAGGGTTGTGCTGGGGGACATGTAGTGCGTGCCGTTGGGTCCTCATATAGGGCAGACTCTTGGCCCTACCTGCCCGGGACAGCCTGTGGAGGCGAGGGGATGCGGGCATGTTGCGGGAGAGTGGGGTGGTCCTTCCTACCCTGGGGGACCCCTGAGGTGGGCATTTAAAGCTGCACACGGCGGTGTTGTGCTGAGAGTCCCCTCTCCTCGGCCTCATTCGTGCTGGCTACGTTTCTCAAGCCTCTCTTCCCATTTCTCCAAAAATCATTTGCAAAAAGATATTCTTACTGACATTCCTAACCATTCACCAGGGAACCAGTGATATAGCCCCTCTTAGGGTGTGAATGAGCCCCAGTCTTCCGGAGATAATAGTTTGGCTGCAGTCTCAGTTACTGCAAACTGGGTGTCTTTGTTAAGTAGAGGTTTATCACAACTGCAGCAGAAAAGAATACAAAATGCCATTAAATGCGGATACAAAAGTGTTCCTGGATTTATATTCTCCAACGAAACACATTATGTTCCTCCCCCAAAGAGTGGTACTTTTTTTGTATCTTTTCTGAAATAGACTGTTTTGCATTTTGTCTTATCTAGAAAACAGCCAGTTTATGTCTCCCCTGCCATCTACCTTATTCAGGCTCTTTGGGAGTTTTGAGTTGTGTGTGTGTGTGAGTGTGCGTGTGCTTGCTATGTGTGTACATGTGTGTGTTTACGGCTGGTAATCTTTATGATAGGTGGGGTCCAGAAATTTACTCTCTTTAAATGAATTGAATAACATACTAAAATATTGTCCCTAGCCATTGTCAATTTTATTGTGAATGGAGGTGAGCCATGAAGTGGCAGCTGTCATTTTGTATTTCCACTTAATAGTGGAATAGCTCAAACATCTCCCCGTCTTTAATAAGACCCAAATCGACTCATCTTCCGTGTGTGGGAAAGAGATGAAGAAAATACATACATGCCCTGCTGGATCTGGGTGCAAGTTTTGTCAGCACCATGAACTTGTTGGGGATCAAATGTTTAACTTAAGATAAAACTCAAAGACAGAAACTAGGGAATTCCCTGGCCGTCCAGTGGTTAGGACTCTGCCCTTCCACTGCAGGGGGCACGGGTTTGATCCCTGGTTGGGGAACTAAGATCCTGCAAACTGTGCAGCACCGCCAAAAAAAAAAAAAAAAAAAGCAGAAACTGTAAAATGTGATGTGATGCTCTTGGTTCAATGGTTTTATGGGCAGATTAATTCTGAGATGTATTTAACCAGTCTGGAGTATCAGAGATTTTGATAGATAAGAATAAGAGCTCTAAAAGGATCCTTTAATAAATTAAGACTTATTTCAGTGTCTTATTTTGGCCCTCTGATGGAGCCCTTTCATCCAAGTGTCTAGGCTTTCACCTTCATTACCACATCGTTCTTTAGATAGATTACCTTATATCGTTTAAAAAATCCTGAACACTGAGGCTCAGTATGCTTTCTTTCCTCTTTTGACCTGATTTGTCCTCGTAGCCACTCACTTGCTCCTCTCTTTTGCCGTGAAGACTGGTATATGGAAGAGAAACTCAGGTCAATGGTGACTTTTGCCCAAGGTCCCAATGTTCCCAAGTGGAGACAATGCAGAGGATGCAAAGTGAATGACGTATTTGCTGTTCAGTTTCTATTAAGATGCATTTGCTGACTTATTAGTAAATAGGCAGGTGCCCCCATAGCTGAGTGGAATGAATTTGTGGGGAGGGGGGCTCCCCGGTGTTCCCAGTTGCCCTGTGCACGTTGCCTAATGTCTGGGCTCTGCAGAACATTCAAAAAATTAACATGTTCACCAAATATGTTTTTCTTGCTCGTTAACTCGTTAAAGCCCACTGGTTTTTTAGAATCACAACAGCAAGTTGTAAATGATGTATGAAATGAAAAATCTTTTCTCGCCCAGTGAACAGGGAGAGAGAACTGACAATGCTTTCTCACTGCAGCCGCTTGCAATCACATCTAAATGCAGAGATGGCCACATACCAGCGGTGACCTCAGAAGGCCTCCGGGATGAGCATGTGGTGAGCTCACGGTCAGACCCTTGCGTCCCCAGGATTTCCTCCCCTCCTTCACATACTCCGCTGGAGCCCAGAGAGAATGTGGTTGAAAGAAATGCCACAAGTGACCCAGTTGCCTGCCCTCTGGGGACAGGGACGGCCTGGGTTCTGTTTAGAAGTCAGGACCCCCCTTGGGGGCCACTGGTGTTTGAGGCTTAATTTGAGTCATACAGTTGCAGTGGCTGTAATATGTCATTCAGCTGCTGCTGTTCACTCACTTGATAAATTAACACCTATTTGCAAACCCATATACCCAGCACTGGGCCAGGCGTTGTGGAGGACAAAATAAACATAAAATATAAATATGTAAAAGATAAAAACGCAGCTCTGCACTCAAACTGCCTATAAGTCGACAAAATGGTGAATTTACTGAACATTTCTCCCCTAGATGGAATAATTTTATTCTTATTGTTGCCCTTGTGGTGCTATTGCAGTGATTCATATATAAAAATTGACAGTGTATTATATGTTCACCCACTTTTATAAATAGTATGCATTCATTGTTTTGAGAAATGGGGAAAGTCTGAAAAATGGAGGAAGGCGGTTTTCACTGGTTCCATCTCACGGGGATGGACCAACATTAACCAGACTCAAAAAGGCTGATGTGTAGACCAGAATGCTGATTTAGTGTTTTGAAATGTGCTCATGACCTGGGAAGGTGCATTATAATCAGAAGATGGCAGGTGAACATGGACTTCTAACAAGGTGCTCTGAGAACCAG
The DNA here is from genome assembly GCF_949774975.1 of Lagenorhynchus albirostris. Classification (NCBI taxonomy): domain Eukaryota; kingdom Metazoa; phylum Chordata; class Mammalia; order Artiodactyla; family Delphinidae; genus Lagenorhynchus; species Lagenorhynchus albirostris. Next base: position 10,527,795 of record NC_083106.1, read on the forward strand.
CCCTGGTCATCTTTCTCAGAGAAGCTGGCCTGCCCCTGGGATGGCTGTTGGGCACCTGGACCAGGTAGCCCTCCTGTCTCAGTCAAGTCTTGGGGCTCTTCTTTCTTTGTTTCCATGACTGTCCATCCATCCTGACTGATGTATTCTTTCTTTAGATATTTAACCTCATTAGCCAGGTGACTGTCATGTCCTACAAGCCTACGGGAGTCTTTCTTTCTCTAATTTTAGGAGCCTTTGCATGTCTCTTTGGTCTGCAGATACCAACTTTATAGTTCAACTGTAAGAGGAAATGTCTCCAAATTTGTGCACCCCGTTTTGTCCCTGTCACCTTCTACTGTATAGTAACCATCACGACTCACTCACGGTGCTGTAATGGAGTAGACGACACCCAGTTTGGGAGTCTAGAAGTCCCCCAGGAAACCGTGCTCCATCCCCGCAATGAATAATAACTATGGATTTTAAGATTGGCTTTGGGTTTGGGGTGAATTATCTTTATAATATCTGGGAGATTGTCTTTACCCATTTAATCCAGTTGCTTTAATGATAGCCATTGAGCAGCTTGCTGGTACATGAATGTAAATGTATTAATGTCTTCTTGGGAGAAGTCACAGACATTCTGGTCTCTGGACCAGAATGGCCAGGTCATGGCTTGACTGTCCTGATCTTCTGTCCATCTTAATGGTCACTGTTGTATTTCTACACCATCGGTTGTTCTCACGGTTGCTGTCCTGTCCCTCAGTGATTGAAAAGGTAGCTGAAATAACTAGATTGCCTTGCCAAGGTTGATTCTGGTGGTTGTGTATGTATGTGTTCTGACTCCTCATAATAAAAAAAAGCCAATAGTTCAAAAGCTTCCTATGTTTTCATCAATACATTGAATGTATCCTGAAAAAGGCTGTATTCTAGGATGAGAAGTCTGTCATTGACGTCAGTTGCTCTGTAAATGCCAGGAAGACATTCATCTTGGGGATCAAGTATAACCACATTGGTAGAAGATAGAATTTCCACATTTCAATAGTCGCAGAAATTACTCCATTACTTTCCGCGCCCTCTTGCCCCCCACAATGGCAATGCTTCGGAGCCAATTCCATTTTGCACAAAGGTTAGCAAATACCAGTCTGAATCCATGCAGATGTCTACATAATTACAACATAGGAAATAACATTTTTAGACAATGAAAATCTGGATAATCCCTAAGATGAAGTTATCTCAGAGGCCATAGGAAGCATGTAGTTTTGAAACATCGTTTGCCTTGAGGATTTCACACTGACCGATGGGGACGTTTGGGCAGGTGGAGGACCCAGAGGAGAAGGCAGATGTCCTGGCAGTGGCTGACAAGCCCCCTTCACACATTAAATGCTTGGAAGGAGGATGTGGACCTTGCTTGGAGTCCCTTTACAACCACAAGAGGAGTGGAAATTGAACATGGGCTATAGAAGCTTAAAGAATTTGGCAGAATGACTATAAAAGTGAAATGTCTGCTCTAGAAAAATCTTACCTTTGACCGTAGATTTATCCCTAAAAGGTCTGCAGTGTTTAGATGCTTCCTGTCACCTGGAATGGGCACGCTCTCAGTTTCATTTTTCCTCTTAAAGAAGTTCTGAATGTAAAATGTCCTGGGAGTCCCCTTCCACGGACTTAATCTGCCTCAATAGCCTGGGCCATCCCGAGAAAAGCACATTGGGTTTTGCTGTTTACATATCTTGACAAACTCAGCCTCTGAGGCAATGCATATCGAACCAGCTGGAAGGACATTAAAATGAAAAGCTAGCATCTTTCCTGTTCAGTGAAATATTCACTTCAAGGCAAACTCACCACTCAGCCTGAATTTAAAAGATGCTGCTTGAATACAAGTTGGAGTTAGTTTGAAAGTTAGTTCACTGCAGAATGCCCTGTAATCAAAGGGGACATTGCCCCTTAAATTTTGAAAGTGTCAGACATGCACCCCACCCAGTAGGACTATACTGATGACAGAGGATAAAATACACATGCATATTTATAACACTTTCCAAGTGTTTCTAGAAAGCCTTTCTTCTAGGAACTCAAAAGCTTTACTAGTATTACCTTGGGGACTTCTGATGTTGGGGGAGTCCCCCTAGACCGCCTGGTTCACCTCTTTGCCTCCAGGCAGCCTGATCTAGACAGGTTCCAGCCTCTCCTCCTGCAGTCTCTGGGGGAAGGGAACTCACAACCTTTATGATAACCCATCTAATAATGAGATTCCTCTGTTATCCTTTAAGCACATTTGTTCTTCTCTCTTTAAAAGAGACTTTAATAGTCTGATCACAATTTATACACTCAAGGCGGTTTTAAAGTCACCTTCTCAGCATGCTTTTCTTAACTTAAATCCTACAAGCCATTTTCCTCAGGTCTTACTTTTGGACCATGGATTTGATTTCTTCGTTTTCCTTGGGTGGGGTGGGGGCCAGGGGAGTGGGCGATGGGTGTTTAAGGGCGAGGCGTCTGGGGTCAGATGGACATCAGTTTGAGTGTCAGCTCCAGTATTTCCTGGCTGTGATTTGGGGCAAATTACTTGGCCTCTTTAAGCTTTGGTTTTTTCATCTGTAAAATGGAGATAATACAGTTGTGACTCACTGAGTTGTTGTGAAGATTTAATGAGACGATAAAGAATTTACACCACGCTGGGCACGGAGCTGTTTCCTCCACTACATTATTTTCAGACACGGTCTTCCTCATATTCCAAAGAAAATGTGCTTTTGAGAAGCTGTGCAAGAGTTCCAGTTTGAAGTCAGGGTAGGGGTTTGGGTCCTTTATGTCTGGCACCTGTTCTGACTGGTCCTGATTTCTTTCCATGTGGTCACTGTTCTTCCCATACCAGTTGTCAAATATTTAGAAATGTATGAATTTTAAGTCAAGCTTGGAGCTAGCTAAAACAGTATGTAATTGTCTTGAAGACATTATGCTAAGTGAAATGGCTCAGTCACAGAAGGAGAAATACTATGTGGTTCCACGTAGATGAGGTACCTAGAGGAGTCGAATTTACAGAGGCAAAAAGTAGAGCGTGGTTGCCAGGTGTGTTGGGCGGGAGGGAGGAGAGTGAAGAATTATTGTTCAATGGGTACGGAATTTCAGTTTGGAAGGACGAAAAAAGCTCTGGAGATGGCTGTACATGCACGGCAGTGTGAATGTACTCAATGGCATTGAACTTTACACTGTAAAATGGGAAATTTTATGGTATTGTATTTTATCACAATAAAAAAGAATATATAAGGAATAATTTCATTTCTGCAGACAGAAACTCCTTTGGTACTGCAAATCGTCAGTTCCTTAGTTTTGCTGAGGCATATTTTCACATATTAGGCAATCAATCAATCAACCAAAAAAGTATTCCCTACTTGCTATACGTTAGGATGTGTCAGAGAATCACGAAAGTAGTGAAAGGCAACCCTCCTGCCCATATAGTTGGGGAAAGTCTGTACTCAGGCAAACAGAGGGGAAAACAGAAGATGGTCCTGAAGGAATCAGCTCTGTGCTCCCGAGATCCCTGAGAAAGAGGCAGGGGAAAGAACGTGACTCGGAGGATGAGGGAGAAGGTTGAGATGGGAAGGTACCTGGCTGGAGCAGGCCCACCTTCCAGCCAGGAGAGAAGGGGGGCCCCTCAAGGTGAAAGAGACGCCCCGCCCAAGGCAGGGCGCGCTGTCTCAGTGCAGCACCCAATCAAGTGGGAAAATCAGAGACTTTCATGGGGCCTGGGAAGCCAGGCAGAGGGCTTTAGAGGGCTGTCAACAAGGAGCCAGTGTTGAACTGGAGAAAACAAGCCGTGCTTCAGCAAAGTTTGTCAGTGGCTAGGACTGGGCCGTGGAGAGGGGATGGAGTTCAGAGTGGCCTATCTTTTTCGCTACGCGGCTGCACTGTTTTTGAGGACTTGTGCAATTCCTTTTGTCCAGATGGCCCCCTACTTTGATTTGGATTTCTCTGTCTCCAAGAACCTGCTGAACGTATCTAAACTCTCTTCCAAACCACGTTTCCCTCCCAATTTCCCGGTTTCTGTTTTGGCAACATGTTTCAGACTCACACACTTGAAATACTGATATTGTCTTGGCCTCCTGCCTCTCCTTCAATCTGCATATTGTAGACATCAGATCATTCTGTTTTTTGTTCTTTTTTTTGACGGAGGCCTGGTTGCAAGGGTAGGTAGTCTAGTGTTATGGAAACGAAGGAGAATAAGAACTTAAAAGGAGCCAAAGGATTTGGCAATAAGGTAATCACTGGTGACTCTTCTGAAATTGTTTTTCTTTTTTTTTTTTTGCGGTTCGCGGGCCTCTCACTGTTGTGGCCTCTCCCGTTGTGGAGCACAGGCTCCGGACGCACAGGCTAAGCAGACATGGCTCATGGGCCCAGCCGCTCTGCGGCATGTGGGATCTTCCCGGACCGGGGCACGAACCCGTATCCCCTGCATCAGCAGGCGGACTCTCAACCACTGCACCACCAAGGAAGCCCTGAAATTGTTTTTAGTGTAACATTAGGAGTGTGTGTTGAGACCATAAAGATGAAGCAGGGAATTGGTAAGCGAAATGTGGCAGAGGAGGGCACAGCACCTTGCATAGATTTATTCCTGATAGGATGTTTGTTCATTTCAAGGGCAAAAAAGCAAGAAGATTCTTATCAAAAAAATGCAGCCCAGCATCTCAGCGTTTTCCCTGCCTTCTTTCTGCACTCCCTGGGGGGGAGGCGGCGGTCGGTGGTGAGGGCAGAGTACTCTGCCCTCCTCTTCTGTCTGCAGTACACGAACACACACCTGAACTTTACTGCTGCACAGAGACATGTGGGCTTTCTGTCTAGCAAGGTCTTGGCATCACACACGGTCCAGATATAAAGAATACTGCAGCTTCCCCCTCCATGCTGCTGTTGTCCAGAGTGTTCACCTTCTTGAATTAAATTATTGATGAATTTTTGAGCGTTACTGAAGTCATTATGTGTTTTTCTCTTTTTCTTAGTCCATTGTTGTCAAAACCACAACTATTAATGACCCAAGAAAGCGAAGGAGAAAAACTAGAAACTTGATTTTCTGGACGATGTCATTCTCATTGCTGTCTAGGTTGTCTCTTTACACTCGGCCCTTCTGCCCAGGCTCTTGGACAGCACCAGACAGCTGCTAACAGCAGCAAGTGTCTCCTTCAGCCACTTGCCCCAGACCCTCCAGGTGACTCCACTTCACCTGTTCCTGCTCTTCCGAGCCCTGGCTGTGGACTCATGGCTGCACACTTGCTGGGGCCTGCGACCACTCAGATTCCTCCTTGGCTTCTCTTGTAGAAGCTTCGGGTCACTCTGCACCCCCCCCCCCGCCCCCCGCCCTGTGGCGTGGACCTCCCCAGAGGTCTCCAGGGCTGGTCTTGGCAGAGAGAAAACCACTCTCTGGCTTGGGCCCTGCCTCCTTTTCTCTGGGCGTCAGGTGAAGGTTAGGATGTGGTAAGATTCAGTGCATTACAGATATGACCTCGTTAAAAACAAACAAGGCTTCCCTGGGAGGATCCCACATGCCGCGGAGCGGCTGGGCCTGTGAGCCATGGCTGCTGAGCCTGTGTGTCTGGAGCCTGTGCTCCGCAACGGGAGAGGCCACAACAGTGAGAGGCCCACGTACCGCAAAAACAAAACAAAACAAAAGAAAATGTGAGTCAGACTGTGTAACTTACCTGCTTAAAACTGTCCCCAGGGACTCTTACTCCACCCCTCTGAAATCCTTTACTCTGGTCACCCCGACTTGCCTTCCACTCCCTGGAAAGTCTGTCTGTCTGTCTGTCTGCTCTCTCTCACCGCTGAGCCCTTTTCAAGCAACCACTCCACCTCCATTTCCACGCTGGAGAGTCCCCAAAGCATGAAAGACATCACATGGGGGCCATGCCGTGCAATCCAGGCTGGATGGGGGATCTGAGGAAGCTCGTGGGTGTTCCAGAAGGACAGTGACAACAGTTCATGGGGAAGGGAGCGAAGTCTGGGATCAAGTATATGGTTGGGCCTCTCAGCAGAGGGATCTCTAAAGATAAGTGATAGGGATTGTTTCCAGAGTGTCCAGCATTTGGCTGCGGAACTCTGAGGTCACTGCTGAATTGTTGCAAGGGCTTTGTGAATCCAGACATCACCTATAGAATGAACAAATGTTTCACATACAACTCTTTCATGTATACTGATATTGTAATTAATAAAATATAAATTTACTTTAAAGTCTGAGTTCAGTTACTTTTAAACAAATTATGATGTGTTTTCTCAAACAACGCCTACTAAAACTATAATTTGAAGTGAGTGGACACAGATTTTCAATAAATCTAAGTTTGAATCCTAGCTTCTCCATTATGTGATGGTACTTAACCTTTCTATCTCTACTGCTTCACCTATTGAATTGAGTTTATATAATTCCAGAATCATCATATTGTTGTGAAGTTTAAATGACAGAGTATATATTACAATTTATGAATATGCTCCACAACAGTTGAATGCAAGAAATGTGTGAGATTCCTTTCTTTTTTTGAAAACCAAACAGCAGAAAGCCCTGCCAGCCACCAACAGGCTGTGCAGTTCAATCGCAGGATTCTGTGATGTTCTTGTCACAAAATATTTAACAGCTGGGTCTCTGAGTCTAGTTTGGACACAGATATTGGTTGATATTTTCATTTTCATTAGTGAGTTATATGACAGTGAAATAATAAAGCTGTGTTTCGGAACTTCATTAGTTTGCAGCGTCACTGATGTAAGTATCTTTACTGAACTGGAAAATAGTTTTGAATATTAGAAGAATATTTCTTTAATTTTTTGTGCTACTCAAACACAACTACAGGCCACATATGTAACACATTTTTAAGTTTAATCTGCATTATTAACATTTTCTCCATCACTTTCTTAAGTCTAGACTGGGGGGCCAGCAAAATTTTTCTGTAAAGGAACATGTAGTAAATATTTCAGACTTTGCAGGCTATATAGTATCTGTTTCAACTACACAATTCCACTGTTGCATAAAAAAAGCAGGAAATGCAGCCATAGACAAAGCATAAAGGAATGGGCATGGTTGTGTTCAAATAAAACTTTATTTAGAAAAATAGGTGGTGGGCTAGATTTGGCCTGTGGGCCATAGTTTGCTGACTCCTGGTCTTATAACGTCAAGGCTTGATTGGTAGGAATTGCTGATTTCTATGGTGTAAATACTCTCATCAAGGCTGGTACCAAGCTACTGATGTGACATCACTGCACACAGAGTTGGCAAGAGGTGTGCAGCAGGCCCCATGACGGTATTTCTATTGTTCAGGTACAGCCAAGGTAAAAGACTCCAAGAGCATAGATTATAGTCCAATGTAGTCAAATACTTAGGAAGTGTGAGTTTTAAGTATTTATTGCTTTTTGTACTTAATATAATTTATTTAATTGTAAGTTTATATGATTTCATTTTTAATGATGACATGTTTAACAACTGGCTCACAAAATTCCTGAAAATTTAACAATCGACCCTCGTGAGCCAGTATGGCCAGCGGCAGTAGAGCCTGGTTGCCTTCCCCCACCACAGGATCACATAAAAGTTCCATCCATACGAGGTGTCAGAAAACAGATGAGAAGCTCTAAAAGTCTGCCACCCAAGAGTGCCAGTGTAGTAACCTGGCCCAGGCTGGTGGTGCTGTGCTGTTTATGGTCAGCGGAGCATAGCGCTCTCACTGCAGCTCTTCAGGCGTCAGTTCTTAGCGTCCAGCCTCATCAGAGCAGTGCACAGGCCCTGACCCCTTGTGGAACCTACCCTTTTCAGTCATCTCCATTTCCCCCTCATCTGGAGCTTCCTTCCCTCCCCCAGGCAGAAGCACCTAGAGGCACCTCTCCTCCTAGGTCTCTGTGTGCACACGAAAGCCTGGGGTTGAGGAGCTTATTTCCAGGTGCCTGGCTGACTTCTGTGCCTTTGTCCCTCAAATAGAAGGGATGATAAAGCCCCCTCACCTGTACGCCTCCCCCTGTGTCCAGGCGGAGTGAAAAGAGAAAGGGAAATATAGTACTGCTCATTCTTTTGAGATTCCTTTTGCAGTGAGAATAAAATAGGAATTACTCATTTAAAAAATTATCTGGCTACCTGTTTCTCCTGGTTAGAGCAGTGTTAGCTATAATTGTTCATAAGTGTTAGCTATCATTGTTAATACATAGAAGAAACTGGCTCTCTAGCGTTTACAATAAATTCCACAGTGAAATTAAAAAAATAGGTCAAAGTAAAGGAAACATTGGCTCAAGCCAAATGTATTTAATTTAGATTTCTAAAAATGCCTAATGAAAGTAGGTACTTTAGGCCCAAGTATATATCAGTGACACTAGCTTATACAGAATTTGAGAAAATCAGAAAACTGGTGGGAAGGTGCCGGCTAGTTGCTTTCAATTCAGGGCATGTGGCAAAACTGGGTCTTCAACTTCACCGGTAAATAGGCATTTTCCTTGTTTTGTTTTTGTTTCGTAACGCAAGTACCAATATTTAGGCCACAATAAGTAGATATTAAGTTTGATCTCTTCCAAATATCTTAGGGAGGCATAGTTTTTCTTTTCTTTATCGTGAGGTGTACTCATTGATAAATATTATTGCCCTATTAAAGGCAAGCAGCAAACCCAGCGCAGCTCCTGATTCTGAACTTATGTGTCCCAGAGGCAGTGCACAAGCCTGGGGAAAGTTAAATATAATGCAGCGGGCACCCAGCTGCTAGTCTTCAGGCCTTGTCCTCACATTTAATATACCTCAACAGCAGCGATTTGCAATGTTTTTTCTCTCCCATCTGGATTCCTTATTGGCCTCCCAACTTCAGCTGACTTCCATCTTCCCTTTCTCCCACCTGCTCCTTTTAAGAAGAAGTAATAGACTATTTTTAAGACTATTTTTTGGCTCCCAGAAAGATGGAGCAGAGAATACTGAGCTCCTGTATACGTCACCCGCACAGTGGCCCCTGTTGTAACCTCTTGCATTAGCGTGGTAACTTTTTTACGATTGATGAACCAATATTGATACATTTTATTAACTAAAGTCCATTGTTGAATTAGGCTTCCCTCTTTGTGTTGTACATTTTTTGGGTTTTGACAAAAGTATAATGTCCTGTATCCACCATGACAGTCTCATACAGAATCGTTTCACCTGTGTTCCACCTATTCAACCCTCCCTTCCTCTGAATCCCAGACAACCACTGATCTTTTTATTGGTTCTAAAGTTTTGCTTCCTTCCTCTCTTTTAAAATTAATTAATTAATTAATTATTGCTGCATTGTTCTTGCTAATTGGATAGGCCACTTAGTCTTATCTCACCACCTCCATTCTAGAACTCATTGCTCCAAGAATTGCAGTTTCACTATTGCAGATTTTGTATATAAACCAGAGAGTTCTATATAAAGGAAAATACTTAAATCCTTTCTAATTTAATGTGGTTTCCTATCTCTTTTAGGAAACTTTTTCCTTGAGTATCTACCCACAGTTTCAATTAGGTCTAATAAAGCATGTCAAAGCTGGGAAGCAGATCTGAAGCAAACCTATTTTGCAAGCCCATTTTCTCCTTTAATTATTTTGAGCCGCGTGTTTCTAGTGCCTAAATTATGCTCCCACTTCCCATAAATGGGGCCCTTCAGAAGATGCAGTTTCTCTTTGAGGTTCCCAAGGTATCATTTACCGTGCTACAGCTTTAGTTAATTGAAAGCATCTTTCTTAGATCTTGGAGCTGATGGCTTACTCTGTGCCCATCTGCCTAAAGTGAGTTATACTTAAAGGACAGACAGTTTGCATGTGTAATTAAGTCATATGTAAATAGTAGTAATCCCCTTTTCTTGGGCTGTTAGACCTGGTCCAATGTGAAACTCCAGTGGGAGTTCCTTAGGTAAATATACAGTCTTGAGAATCACCACATAGAGAGAAATGTTATATGAAGCAGTATGCTGTATTTAATTTTAATATTAACCTATGAGATTAGCAGAGATGAAATTCACCCTGGGAAAGAGAGCTGACAAAGTTCACCCAAAAGGGGAAAAATCTCTTTGATTTTCAAATTTTGCATAGAAAAGAGTTCCTTCATTCCTTCCTTCATTCCTTTCTTCTTCCTTCCCTCCCTGCCATATGGGATGCCAGGTTCTCTCTTAAACTCTTAAGAGGCTGAGATTTGGGGCCTGTGGTCATGCCTGAAGGGTACAATGGAAGCAGAGGGGCCGTCTAGTTTGTGGCCGTCCTCACTGAGATATAGCCTGGCCTTCTTTATAAAGACACAGAGTATGAAGTGCATGATGCTTTGCCCACGACTGTGTCACTTGGGGGCATATTTTGATCTCCGTTGCCTTGCTCTCAATCATTGGAATCTCTTTCTCTCTCTCTTTAAAAATATTTTTAATAGACTGTATTCTGTGTTTGGTAGACGTCCTCATGGACTTTAATAAAGCTTTCAAACCTGAGGAACCAGATTGGCTGGGGCAGTTGTTTTTCCTTGTTTCAGTTGATAACCAGCTCTGTTTATTTATTTGTCATAGTTTTGCTTGATCTTACAAGGCACTGAAAACACAACTCCTATTAGCATCGCACTGAATCCATTACATAAAGATCTTGTGTACGTCTTCTGGTGGGGCAGGCCAGAGAAGGTTCTGGAATGTGGCAGCACAACACCACTGATGATCCATACACAGGGGAGCAAAACCCCATGGGTTATCTATGAGTTCAGATGGCTCTAGACTCTTTTTTCCTCCCTTGCTTCAGTGGGCTGGAGAGCTTCTGCCTTTGGTCATAGCTCAAGATAAGTTATTTAATGTGCCACCCTTGAGCTGTTCTGGTTTCTGGGTGAGGTACATTGGAGAGTTTGGTGTGAAGAGTGTTACACGGTGAGCATTTGAGCTCATTAGATTTTATTTGCAGTTTGCAAATCCTTTCTTATACCTAGAAATGCAAGAGAACTGATTTTACTTTTTATTAAACAAAATAAAACAGAAACAGAGCCACAACAAAGCCAACTATTTATAGACTGAGAATTTTATGTTGCTTCTGCCCACACAGCACCAAAAAAATTTTCATCCTATTTATACCCCAACTTCAAGAACATTTACAGCCTTGATTGCTTTTGGAATTTGAAGTACAAGTGCTGGAAATCACATTTTGTTGAATACCTGTTTGCACACCTCAGTTCGAGCACAAGGCATTGCAATTCTTTGTTTATATGTCTGTCTCCTTCGATAGACTGTGAGCTACTTGAGAGCAGTTACTGGGCCACTTCTCCATCCATCCATCCATCCACCCATCCACCCATCCATCCATCCATATGTCCACCCATCCATCTCTCCTCAGCATTTATTGAGCGCCTATCATGTGGGAGGTACCGTGTTTGGCACTAGGAATTGAGCCATGAGTAGGAGATTGTTTTCCTCTCCCCTTTGTAGTCTCAGCATCTAGCACTATGCCCTAACTAGTGGTTGGTTAAGAAATGTCCATTGAAAGAATGAATGAACTGATGACTTGTTACAGCTTACTCCTGATGCAGTGATCTGGCTTCTCACATGAATTTCCTCTGGTTGTCTGGAACAGGGTGGGCTCCTTGGAGCTGGTTCTCTCTGCTGGGCATGCCCAGTTTCCTGCCTCTTTTGATCTGATGTGTCCAAGGCTAACAGAATTCTAGAACTCTATTCTGATCCAAATTTTGGTTTCAGCTCAACCAGTGGGTTGGAGGCAACTGGATCTTAGAAGATAATTTTGCTCTGGGCTAGTGAATCCTTCTCCTTCCTCGTGAACTATTGTGCTGGTGCCTTTTGAGAGTCTGAAGTGATAATGAACGTTTAATGCACAATAAACACTATTTAGTCAATTTATCCTTTTTTTCTTTTTTAAAACTCAGTGTAGACTACTGATTCTCAAGGTGTGGTTCCAGGATCCTTGGAGGTACCCAAAACTCTTATCAAGGGGTTCACAAGGTCCATACCATTATATTTGCCATTTTTACTCTTATCCTCTCGTGAATCTAGAGCAGAGTTTCCCAGAGATCAAATGACATGTAATTTGCAATAAATTAAATGCAATGGGTATTAAGTTCTTTTCTGTTAAGCCAACATTAAGAGATTTGCAAAAAGATAAAATAATACCATTCTTCTTACTACAGTCGTTTTTTGTTTTGGAAATAGAATTTTATTATTTATGTTAACATGTGATGGGTTGTCACTGCTATTTTTAGATGAATTTTAAAAATTCCCATTTTGAATATGGTAGACATTAATAGACATATCAATAGAGGGAACCAACTAAACAGAAGCTCTTTGGGGGCTTCAATAATCTTTAAAAGTGTAAAGGGATCCGAGACCAGAATGTGTGACAATCGTTGATGTAGATTGATATAACTGTGTGTGTGGGCTTTGCAATCATAGGGCCTGAGTTTACCCACGTTACCACTTACAATCTGCTGGCTTTACCACTAAGTACTCTGTGACCTTGGGTAAATTACTTACCTTCCTTTGGCTTTAGTTTTTAATTGGTAAAATGAGGATAATAGCACTCATTATCTAACTCGCTGATTTGTTTAGAGAATTAAATGAGATAATACACACTAGATACTTTGAGTAGGGCCTGGCACAGAGTAAGCACTGATTAGTTATTAACTTATGACAGTGTTTTAAATATATATTTAATATATATTTATTTTAGAAAATTTAGAGAATATGGATAACTATTGGAAGAAAATGAAAGTCACCCATGCTCTAACTACTCAGAAGGAGCCATTGTTTATCTTTCGGTGTCTTTCTTTCCAATTCATGTGGTTGTGTGTCTGTGTATTTGGCCTTTACACAAAATTCCATGCCCTACATTGTGTAACATATTCTCAGCAATCTGTTACATAGTCTTATGAAACATGATTTTTCATTGCTGTATTATATTACTTATATTTCATTTTATAGTCAATATATGCCATAATAAATTTAACCCTTCTCCTTTTAGACTGGGTCCAATTTTTCACCCTTATAAATAAAGCACAATTAACATTCCTGAACATAAATCTCTGTCCATGTGATTATTTTTTTAGGATAAATTTGCAAAAATATAATTACTGGGCAAAAACTCCTTATGGATATTTCCAAGTTGCTATTTGGAAAATTTGTATCCATTGCATTCTCTTCAACAGTGTATGGGAATGTCCATTTTATGGTGTAAACATTTGCCATCATTTCAAATTACTGGTTTATTTTAAAATTATTTTTGCCAATCTGATAGGGCAAAATAGCATAGAATTAAAAAATTTTTTGCATACTCAATTACTAATGAGTATAATTTTTGGAAATTTGAATTTTCGTTCTATGCATTGCTGTTAATTTCCTTTGAATTTTAAAAAGTGTGGTATATTATTATTGTATATAACTCCTATTGATTTGTATGAAGTCTGTAACCTTTATCTATTAGACTTATGGCAAATAATTTTCCTGGTTTGTTGGTTGACAATTTTTTCCTTTTAAAAATATGTGGAAAATGTTTTGTGAAAAATTTTACATGGTCAGATCTTTTTGTCTGTTTAAAAATTTTTTTCTTCCCTTGCTTTTATGCTTAGAAGGTCCAGTCCTATCTTGAGTTTTAACCACATTTGTGACTTATATTTTCTTTTCTCTCCCTTTTTCTTAGTTGTCCTTCATCCTTCCTTTTCCTCTCCCTGTCTCTCTCTGTCCCTGTATCTGTCTGTAACATTAACTCTTTTACACATCTGGATTTTATGTTGTTGTACAGTTGAATTTCAGCTCAAGCTTCGTTTTTGTTTCAAAATAGCCAATCTTCTTAATAAAAGTTTTTGAATGGTGTTTGAATAAGCCTCCTTTATTTGGGGTGGTTTCTTTATCATTTATTAACTTCAAATATATATGCGGTCTGTTTCAGGGCTTCCCATTTTCAGTCTGCTGCTCTGCAGAGTGATTATTGTGCCAGGATCATGCTGTTTTAGTTGGTTTCATAATATGGTTTAATATCTGGCAGAACAAAATTCTTCTTACTAGTTTTCTTTAAATCCTGCCCAGCCATTTGCATGTTTTATTGTTCTAGAGATCTTTTGAATCATTCTGTGGGGTCTCCCACTCTCCCATTCCCTGCATCCCATGGACATTTTGGTTTTGATTCTTATGGAGGTAAAAATTAATTTCAGAATTGACAGTTTACAGTGTTCTCCTGAGGAACATGTTCTATCGCTCTGCTCATTCAGTTCTTCTTTTATGTGTATCAGGGAAGTTTTGGATTTTCTTCACGCAAATATCACACATTTATTGCTAAGATTATTTCTAGGATTGTTATGTGAATGATCTTCCCTTCCTTTAGAACCTCTGCCTATTGCTGGTATACACAAAAGCTATTGATTATTGTATATATACCTCATATTAAGAGCTCTTGAATGGTGTTAAGTTTCAGAGTTTACAGGAACATCTCTCGTTTTTTTAAATATGTATAATCATATTATTTGCAAATCACTGTAATTTATTCAATGTATTTATATATAATATAAAAATATAATCTGTAACATGTTATATAGCATGTTATAAAAATATTATCTATTATGTATTTTTTGTTTCATGTCTTATTGATTAATTAAAATTTACCGGCAGACTGTTAAACGGTTAGTGATAGCAGACATTCTTATCTGGGTTCTTCTCGTGTTTTGCAATTAAATGTTAACTGGCAGTGTGAGATAAACAGACTTTGTTACACTGATGATGTGTTCTTCTACTAGTCTATCCTTCTTTCCTTTCTTTCTTCCTTTTTCCCTTCTGTTTTCTTTCTAACAGGACAAGGGTAGGATATCCCCATGTCACTTTTGGCATTGACTGCACTCAGTGAAATTTTTCTTATGTGTTCTTTTGATATGATGTGTTATAATAATATAGTTCGTTATAGTAAACTATCATTGCATTCCCAGGATAAAACCCATCTGCTCAGATTTTTATTCCTTCTGAGGTTTATAGGATTCCTTCGTCTTCCAAAGATAAAAGATAAGGGAAATTGACTAGTTTTATAGGTATTGGTAGTAAACTGACCAACTGCTTTAAAGATGCGATTGTTTGTGAACTCTCTGAATTCAGTGACAAAATTTATTCCAGAAATTATTTTTCAAGTTTTAAATCTATAACAATACAACCTTTTCTTTCTGTGCAGAAAATACTTTGTAAACTATATTTTTCATTAATAAAGGCAGTTCTCTTCCTTTTTCTTCTTTTTTCCTGTTTAGTATGACTTGGACCTCATGTGTTAGCAATATTCAGAGAGTTTCCTAATCCAGTTAGGGAAAATGGTTACACTGCATTAAAAATGAATGTCCATTAAGGATTTTATTCCTTTGTTATTTACATTGCCTTACAGAAATAGGGATAATAGGGATAAAATATGGGTGGTCTAGAGACTAGACATGGAATAGATTAAAGTGATTATATAATAATAATTAAATTATAATACTTTAGTTGTTAAATGTGAATATAGGGCTTCCCTGGTGGCGCAGTGGTTGGGAGTCCGCCTGCCGATGCAGGGGACGCGGGTTCGTGCCCCGGTCCGGGAGGATCCCGCGTGCCGCGGAGCGGCTGGGCCCGTGGGCCATGGCCGCTGGGCCTGCGCGTCCGGAGCCTGTGCTCTGCAGCGGGAGGGGCCGCAGCGGTGGGAGGCCCGCATACTGCAAAAAAAAAAAAAAAAGAATATATTTTTAGTGTATTGCGAAACATTATTTTTAGTAATATTGACTGTGATTGCATTTATATCTCCAAAAATAAAGAGAAATACAGAATGTTACCTGAAAATAATTTTTTCTCATTTTATTCTTAGAAATTACTCACTGTAGTTGCCAGCAGGAACAAACCAAATAATTATGACTTCAGTGAAAACTATTAAATTGTAAAAGAAGCCTTAAACTTTCAGCAAAAACACAGAACAGAGAGTTTTTCTAGCAGGTTAGCTTTTGGAGTGGGGCAGTCTTGGCAGCCCTCCATCAGTTCCTAGTTCATCGTTAAGGACCTCTCCCTCAGGGTTCTGCACCCCGAGGACTTGGACTTTGAAAGTATGAGGATGGCTGCTCTCACTTCCTCTACCACTTGTAAGGTCTCAGCCATCTCCCACAGACACGAGGGTGCTTGACTGCCCCTTCTTATCTTTCTTAGGGGTGAGGGGAGGTCCCCCAATTTCCCCTGTCTCAGCCTGGTCAACGGGCACCAACCACTGGTCAGGTGTTGGGGGTGATTCCTCAGATTGGCTTCCCTGACTTCAAAGCACTGAGCTTTAGTCCTCAGACTGGCATTTAATCATGGCCCTGTGAATAAGAACAGTACATAGGTAAGTTTGCCTCATCTTGGTTCCAGAGGAAACTACAAAAATGCAAGTCCTGTCTCTGGCACAGTGTTAACGCAGGTGGGCCGAGGGGGAATGACTAAGTGTTCTGTCTACTTGTCGGTGTGGATGCTGCCTATTTGACAGTCACAGTCGAGTATTGAACACCTACTATGGGCCAGGCACTGTGCAAGATCCTGGGGCTAAAAACATCGAGGGAGACCTTGTTTCTTGAAGCACTTGAAACATTGTTCCGCTCCACTCCTGTGCGCCGCAAACACTTGTTGAGTGCCTTCTGCATAGTTGGGGCTTAAGGAAGGGACAGCTGTTTCTTGGTCAGATGGTAAGCATGGCTGGACTCCTTAGCCTCGTGTAGCCATGACCGTTAAATGTCAGTGCCAATGGAGGCAAAATGGCTGTGGGACCGTTGGTCTAAGATGCTAAGTGGCACGATTCATACTACAGATTCACTTCCTTGGATGAAATGAGGAAGAAAAAGCCATTCCTAGTCAGCTTAGTACTTTGGCTCAGCAAAATAGTATGCTCACTTTCAAAATTAATATTGCAGAAAATATCGAAGTGTGGTTATTTATACTAATTGTTCAAAGCTATTAACCTTAAAAGATTATTTTTCTTGTTTCTATATCTTGTGTTTGTATCTTGGTTATAGCAAAACCAAGATAATCAACATTGGAAGAAGAACCTAAAGGCTTTAAAATCATGTAGGGGAGAATCTGTTTTTAGATGGTTAACGAATATATCTGGTTTTGAATTTTCAGTTGGACACAACTCATTAATGTATGGTGTAGAAATGTCAAGGAGCAGAGAGGTGGGGTGGATTTCACTGTAATTCAGCATCTGGTTGGCTGGAGCTCCCAGAGATGTCTGATGCTCTAACATGGGACAGGCTATGGCTCCCCAGAGTGGTTTGCTCAGACGTTAGGCAGAGGCTGACCATCCCCAGCAAAGCAGGGTTCAGAATGTCCTTCCCCTTTGGCATAACTGGAAAAATGCTGTGAATGGTAGTAGAGGAAAAATGGCAGGAGAGCTTGTTCAGATTAGAGAGTGAGATGCAGTCACAGCAAATGGCAAAAGCGTCTCTGGGAGTTTAGGAGACCATGGGTGGACGGCATCCTGCTGGGGATGCAGGGGACCTGGAGAGCTCAGGAGTCACTGATTACGGCGCTGGGCGAGCAGGGACCCTGAGTCTGACAAGCACTTGAGCACACACCGGAGGTCCTGGGGGGCAACAGAGTGGCCCTGGGGAGACCTAATGTCAGCCTCCTCCTCCCCAGTAGCAGCCATCGTGGTCAGGGGGTGCAGACTCCTTCAGGGCAGCTGGGAGGACTGACCGCTCGAGGCTTCAGCACAGTGGCCCCCACTCCTGGGTTTGACTTTCTGCCAATTCTTTGAGAATTCTTTGTGGGGTGCGCTAGCCCCTACAGCACCACCCTCCAGAAGTGGAATTCTTCAGGACAGGCCTACAAGAACCTGAGCTGTGAGGAGTAGCTCCCTCGCTTTCTGCCAGGCCAGTGGAACGAGGAGGCTGTACATCTAGTGACCACCTGGCTGGGGGGCTGGGTCCCAAACCCACGTGTGGGGAGATGGCAGAGCCTCAGCAATGCAGCCAAAGCCGTTCTGAGGTGTAATCCATGAGAAACAATGAATCCCAGAACCTCTGTGGAAGATTTGAGAGTGTGATGTAGATGGTGATTTCAGAGAAAGACATAGAGAGGTAGAGAGATGGGAGCACAGCTCAGGTCACAGCTGTGACAGGTTAGGAGGTGAGACAGTAACATCAAAATTCCCCGGGGACCATTGCTTAGATGGGAAACCTGGATGAGAAAACCTGACTACCTCTCAGAAGGTAAAAAAATCTCCAAACCAATACTTTTAGCGTTAAGTATATTATTTTAAAGTTACATCATTTAAATTTTCACACACAGACGCACACACAAATAGAGGTGAGAGGGAATGACAAGCAAATACTCTTTTCTCAGTTAAATCTGCATAGGAATTATAATGCTTTATTGTCTAAGTGTTTTAAAATACACTTTAAAATGTATGGGTTACAAGTCAGGTAGTAAAAGTTTGAGAGGAAGTTTTGTCTGGGTTCGGAATCTTCTCATTAAGATAAAAATTTGGCAGTTTGAAGACCCCAAAAGCTAAAATATTAGCAGTATAGTTTATAAGTTCTATTTCTTTTATTCCAATTCTTTACCTATAAGAAGCCTGCATAATAATTGTATTTTAACCCAGGGAAGCCCTATGCCTCTGGTGGGGGGAACCTTTCTTTTTCTAGAGTGTGTTTAAATGTCCGTTGGTGCCTGGGGTGGGAGTGGACGCCTTTCCCACCCTTCCCGGGGCACTCCATGATGGAGGCAGTCCCAGCGCGGGCCTGTCTGATTTTGGGGCGAAAGAAGGAGTAAGGATAAGGTTAGTTTTCTTTTGAAGTTAATAACCTCCTACAAAGGCCTTCGGTAAAACAGAGATTCCTTAAACATCACTTAATGTTCCCTCTTTTTTTGCCCTGGGATGGTGAAATCAGAGGACAGCAAGGCTTGGGAGGCAGGTGTGGGCCAGTCACCAGGGGATGCATGTGTGCCCAGGACTCCCTGGGCAGGACAGGTGGGGCAGCCCCTCCTCAGCCTCTTCTGTTGCTTCTCCTCAGCTGGACGCCCTGTGCAGAACAAAGAATCTCTCTCCTGCATCCCTCTTCCGCCCAGCCTAGACAGGAAGGCAGCCCAGGGAAGCGTCTGCGTGGCTGATGTTTCCCTTTTCCATTCCACTGCAGGAGGCAGGGGATCCTTTTGAATGAGCTCAATCTTCTTGTTCAAAGGCGCGCTCTCCAGACGGCATTTGGAGAAGTCTGGCTGTAACAGTCTGTGTCTTCTCACGACCATGACTCATTTGGAGAGAGAGATTATTTGCAGGACAGATTCTGCTGGAGATTTTGGACCAACTTTGAAGGATAAATATTCCAGATATGTTGAACTTGGGGTGATGTGTGGATGCTTTAAAAGCAGCAAAACCAAACAACGTAATAGTGACCTCATACTCAGACAACACTCCCACCGTGGACAGACGTTGTATGTCTATGAGGTTGAAGTCCATGGAGGTAGGGGACATGGGACGAGGGAGATGAACGATGAACTTAGAACATTTGTAGACTGTTGTATACCCAGTACCTCATTTAATCTTTCCAAGAACAATTTTGAAGTGGGATATTTTAGACTTTTATTTTATCAGTGAGAAAACAATCAGAGAGGTTAAGCCACTTGTCTAAATCACAGCTAGTATGTGCTGGAGTTGGAATTGCACCCGGTTCTCAACTTCACTTTCTGTGTTCTTTCCCTTCCCCATTGTTAGCGGTACAGACAGTGGCCTGCTGGATGCCAGTGGCAGTGCCCCACCTCAGCACCTTGGTTAGATTTGAGGTGGCTGGTTGGGTCCACCCAGGGTCAGATGCTTCTGCTGTAAGAACATCTAAATGGCATTCTTTATCCTGGGACTCTTGGAAGCAAATCAAGAAGAACCAGAAATAACAACTTGAGTTAGCATGACGCAGGTTTCCTCAGCGGCTACACCGGAGAGCACAGAGTGAGGGGCTTTGGTGTCAGAGAACACAATGGCGTGACCTTGGGCAAGCTACTCAAGCTCTGGACTCAGTTCCCCTTTGGTGAAATGGGACTTAAAATAGTTTGTACCTCAAAAAAAAAATAGTTTGTACTTCAAAAAGGTGTTGATAAAGATTAAAGGACGTGATGCAAATAAGCACTTAACATAGTGCCTGGCACATGGTGAGAGCTAATGGGGTTAGGTGTTGTTGTTACATATAATTAATTGAATTAATTCAACAGGTCTGGCTTTTGCTAACTGCCTTATCACTTGGGGTTGGATTTTGTCTGGCCCTGGTGTCTAAGCGGCTGACTTTCCATCCCACTTCCTTCATTCTTACCCTAAGTATCAAGCTTATTTGTTGATTATTTATAGGATATAGGAATTTTCTGGAAGGGTATTACTATATTAAAAAAATAAAGTTCTATAAAGAAAACCCAGGGAGGAAGAGTGTTCATTTAAACTCACAGCAATGTAAATATGAATAAATATTCTTGCATGGACCCATATTTCTTTTCCAGTAAGCCTTGCTATTTTGTAGTTTGGGGATTTTAGAATCTTGGTATATTTATGCTCCATCTCTGGTGTAATTGGCACATGTGTGGAGTAAATACTTCTCCTTAAAGTCTCAAGTCTGTGAAAGAAGTTCCCGCTGTCCAGAGTGATACCAGGGTGCACAGCACAGTTCTAATGTGGGAATATCTTGCTGTTTTCCCAATCCTGTCAGGATTTGAAAGACTAATGGGGAACTTACAGACTGTATATTCTGGTAGCTCACAGACTTTAAAAAAACCGTGCTTAAACCGGGATTTAGAAGTCTTATAATCTCCACTCTTTTAGTCAGTTTGAGCAGCTCTAACAAAGTACCATAGCCTGGGTGGCTTACAAACAACAGAAATTGGTTCCTCACACTTCTGGAAGCTGGAAGTCTGAGATCAGGGAGCCAGCCTGGTCAGGTTATGGTGAGAGCCCTCTTCCGAGTTGCAGACTCCTGACTTTTCCTCATATCCTCATGTGGTAGAGAGCAGAGAAGAAGTAGGCTTTCTCATGATTTGTAGAAGGGCACTAATCCCATTTATGGGGGCTCCACCCTCCTGACTTATCTAATCCTAATTACCCCCCCCCACCTCCTAATAGTATCACATGGAGCGGGGTTAGTGTTTCAACATATGAATTTTAGGGGGACACAAACATTCAACGCATAGCACCCACTCACTCCTTCTTGTTTTGCTGAGGCTGAGTCTGATGGTCAGTTGTCATTTATTGTTGTACCTGTGCTACTGTCTTCACTGAGCCTGCTTCACTCATCCACGTAACCTCCCTTCCTCTGTGGGTAGTTAGGTTGGTGAACTTTGACTTAATCTCCTCATCAGGCAAGCCCACTTCCTGACCCCCTTTATGGAACTCAACTGCACTTTCCTGTAGGTCCTCCCACCTCCCACCTGGGTTGCTACTCACATTCTTTGGTTAATATCCCATCTCTTTCATTAAAAAAACCCTGCTCAAGACACCTCCATGAATCCTCCTAAATTCTTTCAGTCATGCTGATCATTCCAGCAAACGCTCAAAAAGGAAGAAGAAAGAAGATAGAGAAAAAAAAAAGACTAATATTTACTGAGTACCTGTTAGATAACTGGAACTTTTAGGTTCTGTTCTTACCATTTCTCAAAGGAGAAATTGAAGCTCAAAGAGGTCAAAGATCCCAGTTTTTTTGGTGTGGCCAATCAGGACCTAAATCTAGACCTGTCTGGTTCAAAGATCCATATTCTTTACAGAATAATAACATTTGTACCTTTTGCTGTGATTATTGTTTTCTTTTAATCTTGGTCATTGTAAAATAAAACACAGATATGGAAAACCACACGCAACAATTATGTAGCTTAGTGGAGTTTTATGAGGTGAACAAACACCCTTGTAAATGCCATGCTAGTCAAGAAAAAGAACTTTGCCAGACACCCCATGGGGGCCTCCCTGTGTCTCATTCCCCCACCCTCCACTGCCCACTCCCTCCAAAAGAAGCCACTAGCCTGACTTCCTTGCATTTAAAAATGGTTTTGTCACTCAACTATGCATCCAAGATGGCATTTATTTGATATGTTTTTTAAGTTTCATAATTATAGATTGCCCTACATCCCTTTCTGTCCCTTAAAACTTATATGTCGAAGAACGGAGCCATTTAAGTTTTCCAGAGTCAAGATTTTGATGCTTGTATACGCATGGGACATTTTGATATGTGCTTCTAGCATCTCTATTTCCTGCAAACTGGCAGATGAATACAGAGGCTGGGTCAGACTCAGGGTTGATCTCTTTGACAAGACTTGGTGACCTTGTATCTCTTATCAGGAGGGACACAATGCCTGCTTTTTACTTTCTTTTGATGTTAGCAACTGTTGATCCTCAATGCCTAGATCTGTTAATTTATAGGGGTTGCCAAATAATGGTGTTCTAATTCTACCATTTTGTTTTCATTTGTTAACTGAGATGATTTTATGAGATAATATTTCCCCTCATCTACTATTTGTATGCCCAGAGGAGACTCAGACAGGAAAGGCAGAATAAATGTCTGATTTTCTCCTTTTTTTTACCCAATTTTGAGATCATGCATTGGTTCTCTGTCACCTTTAGAAAGTGACCACTTAAAAAAATCATTATTAAGCCCATGGATTTAAATGTTTATGTTGAGTTTCAATCCATAGCAATTTTAGTCCTTACTGAAGCTCAAACAGACCTCCATAGCTTTCTTGATATCTCGTATATTAGGATGTACAATGCTTATCTTCTCATCTTTACATTTCTTTTCTCAC
Organism: Lagenorhynchus albirostris; assembly: GCF_949774975.1. Classification (NCBI taxonomy): domain Eukaryota; kingdom Metazoa; phylum Chordata; class Mammalia; order Artiodactyla; family Delphinidae; genus Lagenorhynchus; species Lagenorhynchus albirostris. The sequence continues at coordinate 10,550,468 of NC_083106.1, forward strand.
TTGTTGCTCCAAGAAGGTGTCCTTGCTTTTTTTTTTTTTTTAATTTTATTTATTTATTTATTTTTGGCTGTGTTGGGTCTTTGTTGCCGTGTGTGGGTTTTCTCTAGTTGTGGCAAGCGGGGGCTACTCTTCGTTGCGGTGCGCGGGCTTCTCATTTTGGTGGCTTCTCTTGTTGCGGAGCACGGGCTCTAGGCACGCAGATGTCAGTAGTTGTGGCTTGCGGGCTCTAGAGTGCAGGCTCAGTAGTTGTGGCACATGGGCTTAGTTACTCCACAGCATGTGGGATCTTTCCGGAACAGGGCTTGAACCCGTGTCCCCTGCATTGGCAGGTGGATTCTTAACCACTGGGCCACCAGGGAAGCCCCTCTCCTTGCTTTTTAAATATCAGGAAATGACATATCAAAACTACAATCTTGGAACCAAAAATGCTCATTGTTACTGGATTGCTCATTCATTCTAGGCTTTTCCAGTAGACAGATCTAGGAAATAAATGTGTGCACATGCTTACTTAAAATACAGTATCTCATAATTTCATAGTGATACCTCAAGTTTAAATTCAGAATTTGTACTTACACTATATCTTTATCTTCTTTCTTCCATATTAAGAACGACACAGGGGATGATAGAATTGGAATATTCCATAATTACTCATTTGCTTTACACCATACTACACATTAAAAAATATAGGAATAGCAATACTAATAGTACACCACCAATTTTGAAACAGTGAAATAAAACTGCTAAAAATAGGTACATAATTTTTGTATTAAAAATTATGAAAACCCAGACATTATGTTCCTCCTGATGTATTACAGCACCTATAGTTTTTCAAAAGGATCAAACCTGAGTCTCCTCAAGTCTCTGAATCCAGAGACCTGTAAATTTCTGCCAGTTTACAGGAGATATGCTATGCTCACTCCTCTCCCATTCAAAAAATTATTGTGCTTTGCCTACACTGCCAGATCATTTAGCTATTGCATATTAAAATTTCTCCCTTTAAATTCCCTTTTAGTCTTACTTTGATAGTTAATGCTGTGTTTGATACTCATCACAAGTCTTTTTGTTGATGTCCCTCTAGGAATCCATTTCTAATGGATTCCTTAGGAAGAGCTCATGGAAACAAGATTTTCTGAAGTTTGCATGTTAACAAGTTTGTGCCCTTTTTATTTGAAGGTTAGGTTTGCCGGGTATAAAATTTTTGGCTCAGGTTTTCTCTCTTTGAGAATCTGAAATATTATATTTCCTTATTTTCTTTTGGCACAAGAGTTGCTATGTACCAGTCTGATGAAAACCTAATTTCATTCTTTTATAAGTCACATGCTCTTTTTGTCCAATGTCCAAATGATTTTTTCTTTAAAGTCCAGCAAGTTTATTAGAATGTGACTTGGTGTTGATCATTCTGGGCTGATATTCTCAAGGACATAGAGATCTCTATCAATATGTGGTTTCACACCTTTTTTTTTTTTAATTTCAGGAAAGATTTTTTGAGTTATTTGAGTTTTCATTATTTATTCTGCCCCTTTGCTCTGTGTTTCTACTTTAGGGACAACTGTTGTCCACATGTTATATTTTCTTTGCTTATCACCAATATTAATCTCTCTTGATTCTTTAAAAATTTTTTATAAATTAATTTTTAATTAAAAATTCCCTCCTTTTTAATATTCTGAAGGCACTGTTTGTTGTGTTTATTTGCTCTTGTGTTCCTTATAACATAGTCTCATTTCTAAAATGATTTTTTCTTTTATGTATAACTTTTTTCATGAATTTTATCTCCTCATTTCTGAGTTTTTCTAATTCTGATTTACTGTTCTTTCATGTCTTGTATCATTTTCTTAATGTCTTTAGTTTGTTTGAAAGAGTATATTACAGTTTTGATTTTTTTTTGTTGTTGAGTATGTCTTTTGGCATGCTTTTTTGTTGGGTGGGATGTTATTCTGATAAATATTTCGTTTTTTTCTGTCCACTTTGTATGGACATTGACCTATACATCTTTTGATTGCTTATTTTTATGTGAATTTAGTTTTGCTGAATTTTTAGAAGGTGGATGAGTTCACAGAGCTTTGCTAACTTTCTGGAGCTTCCTCTTCAGACGTTGCTTCTGTAGAGTGTTACAAAAATCAAGTGCAGCTTGCTTTCTGAGATTTCCTCACTGTTTCCTCTCTTCCCTCTCCCACTTTTATTTGCACCTTCTCTTCCCGTTGCCTCCGTTGTCCCTACCCTGCTCAGTGTTGGGTACATTCCTAACAGTGTCTCCTTCAGTGGGGCCCTTCCCTAGTCAGTGTGGAGGGTTGAGAGCAGCTGGGTAACTCGAACCCCTTCGACTTTCTAGTCACAGGCCCCTGGGACTCACCCTCTGTGGGAGGTCAAAACCCTTCTCAGCTTCAACGGCTCTTCTCAAACTAGCTACCACACTTCCCAGAGAATACCTTTTGTTCTTCTGGGTCCCCCCTCGCGGCTTGCCCTGTTCCTTCCCTCTGCTTTCTGCCTCGCGAGTGCCAGTAACATCAGGTACTTCAGCACTATCCACTTGTATTTTAGGATTTGTAGAGAAACCTTGTCACCTAGTTTTGTCACAAATGTTATCCACGTGTTTTACCATCTACATGCTTTGCCTGTTTTATGTGAAGAATCTGGAAGATCCAAACCTATGCTCTTGACGCTGCAGCCATTTTCCCAGAATTCCTCTACTAACTGGTTTCCTAAGAAGTTTGCATCTGTGTTGCTTGTGGTGCAAGTCAGGGTGAGTTGACCTGGTTTCCCCCTGAAGCAGAAGGGCACCCGAGGGTAGGAACCACCCCCGGTTTCCTTCCATGAAAGCTCACCCCTAGACTGAACTGAATGATAATGGTGGACCTGCCTCACCGTGACCGTGTGTCTGGAAACAACAACCAGTTGACACTTAAAAAACTCAAATTCAAGAGACTACTGGCATCTGTCCTTTCACTTTTCTCGTATGCTCCAGAATTAGCAACATCTGCAGCCAGGTCCCTAGAACATGCCTCAGCAAGTCCCCTCTTCTCCACTCTAACCCCCAGAAGACTGAGTGTGAGCCGAGATTTATAGTTAACATTGTGCACCCCCTGTCCGTTTTTTTTTTTTGCTTATAAAACTTTTGTTTGGTCTCTGTGTAAAATGTGCTGTTACAAAAGTGCAAGGCATACATGTCTGAAATAACCTTAAGTGAAAATAAGTAAGTTAATTAGCATACAGTAGACTCTTATTGTTAAGTGGGAATGTAACCTTTCCTGTGGGGCTTGGTGTTAAACAAGATGATTGATAAATTGTTATATTCGCACAATGTTGCTCTGTGATATAATCATGCCTTTTGTAAATATTTAGTCAAGAGAGCAATCCAGCTGTTCCCAGTCAGGTTTCATCCAGTGTCAGCCAATGCTCTGTGCTTCTGATTTATCTCTCGTGCTGTTTAAAAACTAAGGAAGCTCACATTTTTATGAGCCTCTAAATACCCATAATAGTAAATAGTGAAAATGATGGCTATAATAGCAATAGCCCAAGTAATTATAAAGAAGGATATCTGCCATGGCCAGAAATAAGAATAAGAATGACGCTGGGTTTTTTCTTTCTTTGTGTAGACATAAATGCCACTCCCTTTACCTTTAGAGCACTGCTAATACCAAGAAGCCCATCATCCCTCTTTATCAGGGTCATAAAAGACTCATGGATGAGACCAGAAAGGTCTGGTGGACTGAGTTTTTAACCTTTGACCATTTTTCACTGAGGAATAAAAGAATGTTCTAGAATGTACTTTTCCACGTTCTTATTTTGAGTTGTTCAATATGAACAAGTGCTTGTTTGAGGTGTTTAGAGTTACAGAGTTGGGGGGAGGGAGTAAGGATTGTTTTCCTGAGGCTTCAGGCTGCCCTGTGATGTGGGAGCAGAGAGGGAAGATGGCTTCGGGGAGGGATGCTCCGGTCCATAGGGGGTGGGAGGAGGCGTGGTGCTGTGGCCACTTCTCCCGATCGGGGAGGGACTCCAGGGCTGGAGCCACGAGGGGAAGAACCCCTTGGAGGTAGCCCTGCACGAGTCTGGGCATGCGTAGGCTGAAGCCTCCACCCCAGGGAGAAAGAAGAGTGATGGAAGATGGGAGGGTCAGTAGTAGCTGCAGCTGTACGAAGTAGCAGGACTTCTTAGCCCAGGAAACAGCAGATGGAGCAAAAACAGAAGTGTAAAATATACCTGCCGTTTATAATGTTTTCTGCTGCAGTTAATAATTAGTTCAGTTTCATGTCATTTGGAATCTGGACCTAAAGAACTTCGGAAGCAATGATACTGAGAGGGTTTGCATTTCACTGCCATGATTTTTCGGGGTCACGTTGACCCCTTTTGTTATAGGCTAGAGTTAAGGTGATCAGGGCAAGTAACAGTCAGGTTTTTGTAACAAAAATATACACTAAAAAATACAAGTTATGGTTTTTCTTTAATTAGAGAAGGTTTGTCTTGGAGCATGAGCTTCAGTTGAAGCTTATGTGGTCAATCATTATTTAGAGGTTTGTGTTATGTTTCCATTTATGTAATAAGCCACTGAACGTATATAATGCGTATATTTTTCCTAGGGAGAGACTAACTGCTTCAAAAGAGAGAAAAGGTGAGGCTGAAAACGAGGAGTTGGTTAAATTTTTTCATGGAGAGGCGCACAAAAACACTAGTAATAATTGTAATTCAGATGGATGGTATCAGACATGTCAGCGTTGCCCATATCTGACCACTTCAGAAGGAAACTGAGAAGCGTGAGCCCGAAGCGGAGACGTTCACCGTCAAATGGAGGCGCAGCACAGAGGGCTTTCCCTGAAGGTCCTGGCGAGAGCGAGGCCGCACCTTATAGGTGTAGTCGGCAGAGTGGGCGGAGTGGGGAAACTCAGCTGGGCCTGTATGTATCTTGCAAAGATCACACAATTAATTAAGGATCTTTCCTGAGGGTCTATGACATTCTAAAGCCCCGTCTTCAGAAAACTTTTCTAGACTTGGATAAGCACTTCCTTGCCTAATGACTGCTGTAGTTCCATAAGTAGTAGAAGCGGCAGTGAAAAACCCATTATTTACATTATTCCAATTGATATTTCCTCATAAATTACACTTTTGTTTTCCAGGCCCATTACATTTCCTGTGTGGCTAATTATATTAGGCAGTTCCTTTAATTTACACACTGTTTCCTGCAATTTACACTCCTTTCTCAGAAAATGCTTGGTAAGCATCTCCATTCTTTGCTTTTAAAGAGCAGACCAAGGTTACTGCAAGCATCCAACAAGGGTTGAACATATTCTGTAATGATTGATCATTTTCTTGCAATAGTCCTACAGCAGATACTTTGATAAGAGGTACTAAAAATAGGGACTGAGACCATGGGTAAAATGAAAATGTGAAGAAGTAAATCGGTGAGTTGGCACAAAATTGCCTTGATAAGAGGTGGTTTAGCATGGGGGATGGGCAGAGCAACCCGTGAACTCCTGGATAACTTTTAAGTGAGCAGCATGCTCTAAAAGAGATTTACATTTCATGTGCTGGATTATGGCTTTTTCTCTGATCCTCTGTCTTGATGGCTTGGCCTATTCAATCCATACCCAAATTGATTTAGTAAGAACCTAGCTATGAGTGACATTGTGCTCTAAATTCTACAAAGATACTTCCATCGAGCAGTGTTGCTCAAACTTTGACAGTGGAAGCTTTCTTACAAGGGCTTCAAGCAGAGGCCCAAAAGAGAAAAAAATGGGTTGCTGGCTTTAAGTACAGGTGTCCGCTTTCTCATCCCTTCCCTTCTGATTCTGGCCTTGGTTATTCAATTCATCAATTCATTAATGAGCATTTATTCGACGTAAATCTTGGCCAAGGTGTTACAGATAAGGCCAGCTTAGTGGTGGGCAGTCTGCAGTCACACAGAACCCTGGGCTTGGTTTAATGCTCTGCTTTCATACTCTTAATACTCTTAATCATTTTGAACAAGGGGCCCAACATTTTCAGACTGCAGTGGGCTCCACAAATTATTTAGCTGGTCCTGATTATAGGAGATACTGGAGGGGAAAAATAATAAACCCAACAGGGATCGCGACCCTAAGGAATTTATCCTATTCACCTATTTTAGTTGCTTCACATCTAAGCCCTGTGGCTCTCTCCCTGGCATACCCTCAAGAAAACTGCTGGCAATATCGCTGTGGTCCTGAGGCCAAGGGTCATCGTGTTTGTGTTGCTCAGCAATGCCCAGGCTGGTCTGGAGGGAAAGTGCCCTCCCCTGGACTGGAAGGCCAGTGAATCGTATGTGACACTGAGTTTCCAGGAGCAGATTCTGGACACTCTTTTTTTAAAAAATATTTATTTATTTATTTTAGTTGCGCTGGGTCTTAGTTGCTGCATGTGGGATCTTTAGTTGCGGCATGGGAACTCTTAGTTGTGGCATGCAGGTTTCTTGGTTGTGGCATGCAGGCTTCTTAGTTACGGCATGCGGACTCTTAGTTGGGCATGTGAACTCTTAGTTGTGGCATGCGGAATCTAGTTCCCCGACCAGGGTTGAACCCGGGCCTCTGCATTGGGAGCGTGTAGTCTTAGCCACTGGACCACCAGGGAAGTCCCTGGACACCCTTTTTGGCCTCAAATGGATGGAACCTTTCTATATTTAGCTGTTGTCTGTGTTTGTGAATCTGACTGAACTTGGGACTGTGGAGGGTTCATTCAATTTGTTCCCTGTGTACCTTTTGGAAGCTGTTTTGATGTAACCAGGAAGTGTAATAAAAAAAAAAGTGACTGTCTCAGGTATTTACCAAGGTACTTGCCTGGGCTGTGAACAGGACTGAATCTTGATAGGATTGTGAAACATTTGTGCCATGCTCAGAGGAGCTGGAAAACCCCTTCATGCTTAACTGAAATCAACCAAAATAAGCAGACACACTCAGCTGTCTGGGTCTCTCCAAGTCTTCTCTCCCTATAGCCTGTAATAGTCCATGGTTTGGACAGTGACCTGGTAGAGGGACTTTGCTTTGCTGTGAATAGGATATCAAGAAGGAAAACGGAAAAGCAAGTAGACTCTGACATAAACGGTATGCACAAAGAGGAGCTGTTTAGTTGTTGGTACACTGTTTGAGAAAATGAAAAAATATAAAGTTTTGCTTATCTGTTGATATCATGGCCCTGTTTCATCTCAAATCAGGAGGGTGAGGGAGAAGGACATTTATTTACTTATCTTTCTTTTGTGCAAGCTGAGACGCTCTTTGTAGGATTGCATGAGCTTGAAGGATTCTACTGGTGCAGTCCTGAAAGGTGGGGCAGTTGGCTGGGGGTGGGGTTAGTGTCTTTCACCGAATCACTTAGACTTCTTTGGTGGCAAATGACAGAATCTGAACTCAAACTAGCTTAAGCAAAAAGGGGGAGTTTTAAAAAAGGTTTTGGGTGACTCTCGGGACCCAAGATGAAGAATGTGGCTCATCTCAGGCAAAACAGGGACCAGAATCTTGGGGTTTTAAAATTTGCTTGGTCTGTTCTCTCTGTGCCCCCCTACTTTCCTGTCTTCCTCTGTTTGGTCAGTGTGCCTCCCCACCCTTCTGTCTACACCTCTATTTCTGTCTTCTCTCCCTTCACCAGTAGGGGCATCCCCTGGCCCACATGACTGTAAACATGGCACGCACAGTTTCCAAGCACCACACCTTGAGTCCAGTCACCAAAGAGAAATTAGCTTCTCTGCTTCAGTTTTAGTACTAGTTTCTGTACAAAAAATGTGATTGGCTCAGCTTGGGGCAGTTGACCACCAGGACTAACTGGCTGAGGCTGAGCTTGGGATCACTGACTGTGTAAAAACTCTGTAGATGGTGTGTGAGGGAGAGGGATAGCTTCCAGACGTAGAGGGAGCTAGGCCCATATCAGAGTTTACTACCTGTATACAAACTGTAATCCTGCAATTCATATAGAGGTGAACATATTTCTTTTTCTGATAAGGTGACTTGACCGTAGATAGCAGAATGCTATTATATGGTAGATCTTGCTTTTATTAAGGACATTGACAAAGTTTCTTACAATATTTGTTTAGATAAGATGAAGCTGTGTGAGGTGATGGGCTGCTCTCAAGAACAAGGGACACCTAAGGGAATAACAGAGTAAAGTCAGCTGGTTTCAAGGGAGAGTTTTAAAGCAGAAACTGAAGTCTGCATTGGACAAGTTGGTTCATTGGGATGAGGACTCAGGAGCACCCAACCTCAGGAAAGTTGATTACAAGGATGGGAGGGAAGGACATCAGGCTTTAGGGGGAGGCGAGTACCAAACAGGGTCCTTAAGGGGAAGCCAGGAGCCATGGACAAAAAGCAAAGCAGGTAGCAAAATAGTGGATCCAAGGGGGTTTTGCGTACTTCATTCCTCATGCAGCTATTGCATGTGGCCGACCCTAGACCAGTGCCTGCAAAGAAGTATGTGAACTGAACACTGACTGAGGAAATTCATTCCTAATTGAATGACCAAAGAGTGTGAAGTAATGAGCTGGTGCCAACCAATGGGGGGCTGACCCACGGCGTCTTATAGGACTCTAGGCTCTGTTTCATTGGCTTGATTTATTAATAATTTGAATGAAGACACAGAAAGTGTGGCCTACAAATCTATGCAGGATAAATAATGTGCTAGAAGACAGGCTTGAGAGTCATAAAAACGTGATAGGCTGAAACAATGGGCGTGAATAAGAAAAGAGAACGTAATACTCATACATGTCAAGTCCTTCACTGAGTAACCGACGGCACAGGTGCAGAATAGGGGCGAGGTGACTGGAAAATCTGATGGTTCTTGGGAAAAACCTTGGATTTTGAGTAGGTCACTTGAAGTCCAAGGTGAAAGAAGATTCCCCTCAGAGCAAGTCTGCTAGTATCCAGAAAATGGGAGGACATAGTCTTACTGTCTCACAATGTCAGATGATATTTGGGACTTTTGTTAGGTTCTAAGTATAATATTTTAATATGTAATAGAGGCATATTGGAACTGTCCAGGGTAGGAGAGGGAAATATCTGGAAACCATGTGCTAGGAACAGTTCTTGAGGGAACTGGAGATGTTTGTCCAAGCGTAGATGGTGGTACATACCCAGCAGTCTTCCCTACTTGCCAGTCCTCAAGTGGGAGTGAGACTAGATTGGATAGTTCTACATGGCACAGTGAGGAGAAATCAGAGGACATTATATCGAGGTTGATGTTTGTATTTTAATAACCAAAAGATTGAATAATAATTTAAAAACTGAGTGCGATTCTTACGAAGTGATGAATCCATCACCCCTAGATTTGCCTGCATTTCAGAGGTGCTGTGGAGGGGATTGCTGTTTGAGGTAGAAAGTTGAGCGACTTAATTTTTCATCTTCCTTCTGACTAAATGTCCAGGAGACCAGGTTCCATTCCTGACTCTGCCAATAAATAGTTGAGTGATTTTGGGTAAGTCGTTTATGCTCTGCAAACCTCTGTAAAATGGGGTTAATAATTCCTGCCCTCTCTCTCTCAAAAGAGTGTGACAACTGAAATGAGAAAAAAAACAGGTGAGAGGAGATTGAAAAGTTGAAATCACTCTACGCTTATAGGATTTTATTTTGACTCTTCCCTTTTGTGGATTTTTCAGACCGCTGCCAACCTCCAGCAGCCCTGCTTCCTGCAGCCTCGCTCTTTTGACGTTTCATCCTCCTGAAAGTTTTGTTCAGCAGTTTACACTCAAGGCTTTGAAGCCATCTATCAAAACTCCTCTGCCAGGAACTGCATTAAGATGTTGGCAGCAGGTGGCTGATTCTCCCCAAATGTGCTGCTTGTTCCAACGAAGGAACATTGGAGAAAAGTGGGGAGAGGGTTTTTTCCTTTTTCTGCCAAACCACGTATATTATGATGCCACTTAAAATCTAAAGAGACAGCTTCTTCCTCAAGAACTTTCCACAGGATTCGAGTATGCTAACCTCATTGCACTAGTAATTATTACTTTCTGTTTTTTAATAAATGAGTCACAAACTTGAAGTAGTCTGCCCTGTAGCTGTGGTGTTGTGTTGCCCTAGTATTTCCTGCACGCACCCCTTCTGGAGAGGGCTGTGTATGAGCAGAACAAAGCGATCTGTACTCAGAGAGGGACGAAGGCAGTTTGTAATTCCGTAAAACACTTTGAGGCTTTCAGAAGGTGCTATATACATCAATAAATAATAATAATTTTCACTCTGTCTTCTTTGTAATACTCCCTTAGAAGGTTGAAAATAAAATTTCTTTTGCTATTGATTTTGTCCTTCCACATTTGGCAAACATTGATTTTTCCCTTTCCTAATGGAGCAGAAGCCAACATAGCTGTATTTCATTTACTTCAGTCTCTGAACCCAGCATCACAGATGATGCGAGCAGGACCACAGGCAGCTCCTAGGGATACCAAGGGCAGTTGTTTAACTGGAGGGCATGGGGTCCTATGAGACTTGGCCTTGCATTTCAGGCACATAGTAGGTTCCTGGTCAGTCTTTCAGTTCAGTGTAAGTCAGAATATTCAGATTGATTCAGGAAGGAAAAGAGCTTTGAGGCATGGAATTATATGTGTGAGAATGCTGCTAATAATCGGAAAAAAGAGGAACTGGGGAGGCTAAAAAGGGGTAAGGCACATGGAAGATGAGAACATATTTATCTTAGTCTGCTTGGGCTGTGATGACAAAATACCATGGGCTCTGGCTTAAACAAAAGGCATTTAGTTCTCACAGTTCTTAAGATCAGGGTGTCAGCACAATCAGGTTCCTGGTAAGGGTCTTTTCCTGCCTTGCAGATGGCTGCCTTCTTGCTCTGTCCTCACATGACAGGGCAAGACAGTAATATCTTTGAGATCTTTTTTTTTTTTTAACATCTTTATTGGAATATAATTGCTTTACAATGGTGTGTTAGTTTCTGCTGTATAACAAAGTGAATCAGCTATACATATATTCCCATATCCCCTCCCTCTTGCGTCTCCCTCCCACCCTCCCTATCCCACCCCTCTAGGTGGTCACAAAGCACCGAGCTGATCTCCCTGTGCTGTGCAGCTGCTTCCCACTAGCTATCTATTTTACATTTGGTAGTGTATATTGACATCTTTTTTATAAGGGCACTAATTCCATCATGAGGGACCCACCCTCATGACCTTATCTAAACCTAATCATGTCCCAAAGACTCGCATCTCTAAATAGTATTACACTGATGACTAGGGCTTCAAAAAATGATTTTTGGGGGGACACAATTCAGTTTGTAGCAATATTTTTCCAACATTGTCTATTTCGTGCCAGTGATTTGTTGAGTTCAGCGCACAAGCATCACCTAACTTAATCCTCACATCAATATCGTTCCCACTGAAGTGTGGAGATCAGGTGCACTTGAGACTTGGTGTTGCAGAATAGGTCTGTCAGCCAGAACTGCAGGAGTTGTGTCTAAGGGTCCTGCTGTGTCCCAATGAACTCTGTTCCAGAGTGACCTGGGAGCCAGCTGGAGATAAGAGAAATACCCTGGATGCACGTGTTTATTTTTATCTAACCATACTGAGCTAAGTAGGTTAAGTAGAGAATGCCAACTTAGCAGGCATGGAGTCAACAGTATTACCTAGAAATGGAGCTCTTATTTTTCTAAGAGGAGGGAGGAAGGCTTTAGGTTCAGACCAGGGCACCTTGTTAGGAAGGCACAAGGTCTGGGGCAAGGAACAGGAGGCAGAGGAAGGCACATATATCAGAGTCACACTTTCAGGTGAGATAGTTGCTGAGGATCCCTTGTGGTGATGGTGATGATGATGGTCGCCACTGCCTCTGGGCCATATGCCACGTGCAGGAGAATCTGACTCTTGTGGCCACAGTTCAGGAGAACGTGGGTGCTGGGAGCACAGCCATGAGCACACCCGGGGTCCTCTACACACATTGGCTTAATTGAGAAGAAGAGAGCTGGGCTGATAAAATCATGCTATCAAACACTGAACATAGACCTGTATTGAGAATTGGAAGAGAAACCACGTAATATATTAAGACTTTCTATTATTATTTTTTAGTCTCATACAGTATTCATCCACCTTTTTCCTATTCAGTAAGAAGGGGTAGAATTAGCAAATTTTCAGGAAGAAAAAGAATTTGTTCCAGCATGCATGAAAACAGTGGGCCCTAAATTCCCTAAAATTGATCTTTTCTGTTTCCACCAAAATCCAGGGGAGTCTGAATCTCAGTGCTGAGTGATGTGACATCCTTGTGTCAACTACTTTGCTAAAGAAGATTTCTCTTTGGAAGACTCCTTTCAGCAGAGTTGCAAGAATCAACCTTCTCTTTTGAAGGTAGGCTCTTTATATGTATGTAGTTCACTTAGTATTTCTATACCCACTGCTTCCAAAATAGATTTGAGGCAGCTGTTTGTTACAAGGGATTAAAACTTTACGGTTATGATTACATGTACAAAGGGTGAGAGTCAAGGTAATTATCCTGATAATAATGAAGGTTAAAAAGGCTTTTTCCTGAAAACCCAGATAATTGAAACTACTGTCTATTTTGGCATGTGTCAGCTAGATAATAGCTTCACTTCTGTACCTCACTTTGCACACGGAGACTCTGCTAGCTGAAATTTACACGGTTTGCATGTTGGAGCATCAGTAAATCTGAACTGCAGCATTAATAACAGACAAGCTAGGCAGCTGGTTTGCCAACTGTGAGAGGATGAACAAACACGGATCAACTGTCGGTCTCATTCTTGTTCTTTTAAGCAATATTAACCCACACACTCAATGAAAATCTGAATGCATTTATGCAGAATTCCTGGAACTCATGGATTTTTAACAGTGTTTAACTTATATATCCACTTTTATGGAGACAATCTGGGGAAAAATTAACAAGCGAAAATTGCTCGGCTCTATAAATGTGAAGAAGCGGGCATGGGGGATGGATAGTCCTCATTTGCTAAATATACAGCTCCTTCGTCGGAGACATAAATAAGAACACCGCCTAAGTAGGTCAGATTCGAGCTTGGGCTTTTCAGAAGACTTGAAAGCGGCACCGTGAATATACACTTCAAAGCCAGGATCCATTTTTTGTGTGCACATTTTGTTCCTGAGAAGTTTTCCATCTGTTCTCATGTCATGGCTGTGCCGCCGCGGCATGTCCTCAGACTCTCTGAATTTCTGGCAACTCAATTAGCTTACTTCCTACCCTGGCAGGTAGAGGAGGTAATGTCCAGGGGGCTGGCTGGTAGGGGGACTCCCTCGGGAACCTGAGGAAGGGGAGGGATGCTTTCCTGGCCATGAGCTGCTAGGGTCTCCATTGGCTGCAGGATGTTGCAGGAGAGGAGGGAGGGGTCTGAAACACTTCCCCAGGGCCTTGCCCGAAATGAGGCACCACCTGACAAAGGTTGGTGAAGTTTGGTTCACTTCTGTCTCTGTACCAGTGCTGTTCTGAATTCGGGATTCTGACAGATTTAAACGCCTGTTCATCAGCGGCAGTGCTACATGATCTGCCTGTCACTCTCAAGTGCTCTCTCTCTGACTCCTTTTCCGAGGAGTTCCACAAGAGGAGGGAACTTTCTCACTAACGTGTCACTCAATCCACCCACCCAGACACCCACTGCTCGTTGAGACTGGCAAAAAAGAAAAAAAATCTGGATTTTATACAAATCTGAGAAAATGCTTCAAGCCTTCCTCCCATACATGTGATTTATGGAATGTGACACGACTCTGTACTATTGTGATCAAAAAGCGCGAGGTTTTAGGTGAGTCAGGGCAGAAATGAACTCTCTGTTATTTTCTCAATAACAAGTAAAACTCTCCTGGCTTGGCTGGCATCACTGGAACTCTGATGGTACCATTAGGAACAGCATATGAGAACTGCTTTTGTCTGTCCTTGAAATGGAGCTGTTTGTCGCTGAACAATTTTCTCTGCAGGCCATGCACTGGTTCTACGCACTGCCCACGGCTCCCAGTGCTGGCTGGTGTTGCAACCAATAGATCTCAAGGTGGCATCCAACCTCTCTCACTGGACTGCACGGAACTCCAGGACCATATCCTACCAGTTCCCTCAAGTCAGGAGCTTGAGGCAACAGGCACAGGGGAGCAGAGAGCTCCTGGGGTGGGGGAGGCAGAGCTTAGGGAGCCCCCAGAAGACATGCATCCCCTGCCCTAGCAGCACCCACACCAGGGAACCTGAGCCAGAGGACACAGGTTCTCATCCCAGCCTCACAGACTCTGATCACAGAGTCTACGCTCTCGGACCCCCAGTTTCTTCATCTGTAAAAGGAGAATGTAGAATTGATGATCTCTCATGCCCCACAGAGCGCTGAAATGCTTTTATTCCATAGGTAGATTTGGGAGTAATGGGTATTTACAGACTCCCAGAGCTGAAAGTGCCTTAGAATTTATCTGGTTCAGTGGATATTAACTTGGGGTTTATGAATCAGTAACAGGTTCAAAGATAGCTTTAGACAGGTAGATGGTGCCCTTAAAAGTGTACACAACACTTGAAGTGCCTGTGCATGTCTCTGGGAAGAGTGTCCATAGTATGTGTAGGACTTTTCAGAGCCCAAAATATAGAAAGGTCTTGATCTTGACTTTGATCAAGATCTTCTGGTCCAAAGTCCCCCCTTTGCAGTGAGGAAAGAGGCTGGGGAGGTAAACGGCTTGCATAAAAGCTAGTTGGTGCCAGAGGCAGGAGCTGCACAAGGGTTTCCACTTTCTGACTTAGGCTTCCTCAGCCTGTGCTGTGCCCGGGGTGTGAACAGGGCCTTCTAGAGTGACCAGGGCAACTGAAGGTCTAGCCAGGCATGTCTGAAAAGAGGTCTCTTCTAGCACATTGCCACGAAACCACACTTAGGACCCAGAGGGCCTCTGTCTAGTCAAACGGCTGGTGTGTTCCACATCCAGGCCCAAGGATGGTTCTCCTCCACCACCAGCTCAGCACCTTTTCCTATCTACATGACTTTCCTTTCAAACATAGCAATCCAAGCTCTCACCCGATATTTATAATTTTCATTTTTTTTTGCCTTCACTGCCTGCATGGATTCATTTAAGCTCTCTCTTATTTCCAGTGTAAAACAGAGTAGAAGGAAAGAGGCAGTCAAGCAAAAGAGGTAGGTCAGGAGGGAAGAGTGAGTGTTGCATCTTTCCTCACTCACTGAGTAGAAGGAAATTTAAAGTAATGTAAGGGAGGAAATAGAAAGATAACTAAAATCTGAATTTAAAACCACAGTTTGTTCCTTCCTAAAGAGTAACAGCAAATTGAAATAGTTCAGATACTAGAGGATGATTTGTACTGTTATTAGATTCTTCCAAGAGAGGAGAGTGATTTTATGGCATTCTGCTCATCACTTGGATTACAAGACCTGATAAAGGGTCTCTTAATACCACTGAAACACGCTATTTTCATGAGGAAAATGGAGAAGGAAATCCAGCATCTGTATTTTGATTTTTTTGTATTTGTTCCCAGTGGTCTCTTTCTAATGTATTTATGGATGGATATTCAAGAAGCAAGATAACTGCAATGATTTTCTTCCAATTTTGCATGTGGCCACTCTAAGGCCACCGTTATACAACCACCATTTTAAAGTCATTCTAGCCTCGAACTGTTTCCCCTTTAAGTAAAAGATAATCCTTGGACTGAAATTGAGAAATGGTATAATATACCATTTTATAGGAAGGGTTAGATGCAGGGTTGGAAAGTCTGGATGTGAGTGTTGGCTCTACTATTACTTCGGGTGTCTGTCTCATTCCTCGCTGGTGGAACTGTTCCCCTCCCCAATCCTAAGGGGTGGGCCTGGGTAGCCCAGCATCCTGGCCGCAGCTGATTGTATTCTGCCTGAACTCTGTCCCCAAGATGAGCCAATCAAATTCATAATTTGCTGAATTGGAGGAGACATGGAACCTGTGGTTAGAAGATGTTAGGCTTTGAAGTTGGGATCAGATTTTGGTAACATGGCAACTCAAAGCCACATTCAAGCTGAAGTTGTGAGGGACAAGATCTAAGAGCATGGCAGGTACGAGAAGGGAGCAGATGTGCAGGAGGAAGCAGAAATGAGAGGCTGGTGACTTTCCATTTCCTTCAAAGCCCTGATTGGATTCCGTAGGAGTCCTCGGTACTCTTATGATAAATATTCTTTTACTTAATTAAGCTAGCTTGAGTTGGGTCTCCCTTTATTACAACCCAAGATTCCCTTACTAAGACATTGTATGACCTAGTCAAGCCACTTTGCTTCTCTGGTCTCAGTTTCATCTTGAATAAAATGAGGTGGTTGTATTAGATAACCTCTAAAGTCCCTTTAGATTTCAGGAATCTATACTTTTAATTATCTATGTTGGCTGTATATGAGGCTTAAAAGCCAGGGGATGCTTGATAACTCTGCCCTTCCCTTTGTCTTGTGTAGGCTGGGTGTGATGATATAGTTAGTCCAGAGGACCTTCCAGTGCCTATCAAGGTTATGTATAAAAAGAAAGATGCTGGCTGGGGGAGAGAGGAGCTCCCTGCCAAACTGATATGTGATGGGCTAGATTAAAAGCCTCCTCGGGTCCGTCCTGTTTTGATTCTCCAGTGAACTCAGGCACTATGAGAAAGGTGTTGGCAGCTCCCGAGCATTCGCTCTAAATGAGCAGTATAAGGAAGTACAGCCTTGTTGATTGTACATCAATTTGATAGACTAACTATGGAACAGTAATTAAGCCAAAGAGAACATTCAGAAGTACTTATTGCTATTTGCTGTCTGTTCAATCCCCAGAGTGCTACAATAAATAGAACCATAAGTTTAATTAATATCTGCAGGTCTGATTACCCATTTAGGATACGCCATAGTGGACAGAGGTTACGCTTTCAAAGACAGCCTACTGTGAGTGATGTTGGAAATGTCTGTATTTGCCTGTAGCAAGAGTCTGCACACTGTGCCCTGCTGAGTCTTTGGGGGTCCAGCAGAGGTGCTACCACCCAACACCCCAGTCAAATTCTGGGGACTAAGACTAATCAGTCCAAGAGAGCAGCATTGCCTGGTTGGCCTCCACGACACACATAATCTCTCCGCTCTGCAGGCCTTAATACTTTTGGGTCCTCTCCTGTTGCTCCTATTGTGGTGTCACATTTCTGTTGTCATGTGTGAGCTGCTGTTCCCCTTCCCACTGCACCGTAAGTCTAGTTTCCACAGGATGCAGCAGGTAGAGGAGTCTGCCAAGTATCTGAGACAGCCACTGCCCCTGGGATGCAGACATCACAGCCATGAGGAAATCATCCGTCATGACTGTGCCTGACACAGAGGCAGTGCTCACCAGGGCTCAGCTGTCATGGTTGTGACTGCTGTTAGGATCATTGTTGGAGAACTCACCATGGTGTGCACTTACCTCCTTTGGAAGATGTGGATTAATACATTAACCCATAGTGCTGGTGCAAGGTGAGGTAACTAAATCCTTAGCTCACTGCTTGGCACATGGAAGTGTTACGACATGTGAGCTATCATATCAGGATTAGTATTTGTCAGGTACTGCGCTAAGTGCTTCTCATTAATTGGTTTATATAATTTTTTACAGTAGCAGCAATTATGATTATCTGCATTACAGAGGAGGAAACTGAGACCATCAGTTGGGGGGTTTATGTAACTTGCTGAGGATCAGTGCAGCTGGGATTCCAGTGCAGGTTTATCTGACTCTGATGTCTATGTATGCTCTTAATAATCACACGTGACAACTAGGGAGACCGAGAGTGCGTGAGGCTGTTGCCTTCTGGGAGCTGAGGTGAAGCCCCGTGGACTTGGGGAAGGGCTTCCTCCATTAGCAGGTAGAGGTGTGTTTGGATTAAATGAGGAGCATTTCTGGTTAGATTTCTAGCAGCAACTTATATAGCCTCCCTCCTTTCTTTTCTTTTTTTTTTTTAGGACCCCCCCCCCAAGCTTTATTGAGTACAATTGACAAATAAAAGTGTAAGATATTTAAAATGGACAACATGATGATTTGATATCGGTATACATTTGAAAAGATTCTCCCCATTGAGTTAATTAACACATCCGAAAGACCCCAAATAGCCAAAGCAATCTTGAGAAAGAACAAAGCTGGAAGTATCACACATCCTGATTTCAAACTGTATTACAAAGCTGTGATAATAAAAACAGTATGGTACTGTTTTAAAAGCAGACACATAGATCAATGGAACAGAATAGAGAGCCTGGAAATAAACCCATGCATATTTGGTCTATTGATTTTTGCAAAGGAGGCAAGAATATACAATGGGGAAAGTAAAGTCTCATCAATAAATGGTGCTGGGAAAACTGGACAGCTATGTACAGAAAACTGGAACTGGACCACTGTGTTACACCATACACAAGCATCAACTCAGAATGGATTGAAGACATGTATAGCCTTTCCGAGAGCAGAGCAAGAGGCTTGAGAGTTTTCCTATATGTGCCATGGTTGAGTCAAGGACTAAAAACTGTTTATCCAACAAGAAAATTCAAGGAAAAAATAGTGTATTACAGATAGTGAGCAAAGAGGTAGGACTGAAAGGGAAAAATATGTTTACAACGAAAAGAAAAAAAGGTAGAAAGGAAGGAAAGAAAAGACCAAAAGAAGAAAAATTGAATTAAAAATAAATGAAGCTATTGGGAGCAACAAATAATCACCAGGAAGTGAGGAGAGGGAAACGAGAGGTTAAAACTCTAGAACAGTGAATCAATCAATCATTCCAGTGTAAACACACACAAATATCGTGCAGACGTTAACAGTGGTGATATTTAATAACTCAGTCCCCTGCTGGACCAGGGTTGATTTTCATTCAGGGATCGTGCTGTGTTTAATAAATCGAGGGAAAGGAAAGCAAGCCACGTCCTCCATCTAGGTGAAAAGTCCGTGACGTTCTGCTTCCTTTTGAGTCAACAACTATGGCTGTGTTGTTGGGGGGGTGGGGTGGGGCGGGTACTGGACCAAGCCAGGTTTGTGCTTATGTCTTCTGAGTGCTTAATTAGTGAGGAAGACTTCTTCAGAAACAGTAACATGGGAAGTTTCCATGAGTTATGCAGCAGCAAGAGTGAAAAGATATGTTGAAATATTTGTAACCACACTGGATATTTGGAAACACTCTGAATAATGAAGAAGTATCTAAGTAGATACCTTGTTGGAGATGTAAACAGGAATCTATGTTTTAGGTCTGGCTTTAGAAAAATTACTGATAAACCCCTGTAAGCTGAGCTTACTAAACTGAGGCAAGGTGTTTGAGCCATTTCTGAATGTGAAACCAAATTTCTGATACAGAATCTATAATGGGTCTGATGCCAATCAAATTTTTATTGGCTTACAAAAGCAGTTTGGAGTCATTCTTACATCATCTTGTGTCCAGTTTCCCCAGAATTAAGTTAAGATCCTCTTGTTTTGGGCTTCCCTGGTGGCGCAGTACTTGGGAGTCCACCTGCCGATGCAGGGGACACGGGTTCGTGCCCCGGTCCGGGAAGATCCCACATGCCGCGGAGCGGCTGGGCCCGTGAGCCGTGGCGGCTGAGCCTGCGCGTCCGGAGCCTGTGCTCCGCAAGGGAGAGGCCACAACAGTCAGAGGCCCGCGTACCCCCCGCCCCCACACACAAAGATCCTCTTGATTTATAAGGGAACAGGCCAACTTTGTTAATTACATAATAAAATATACTAGTTGGAGAGAATGCTGCTCACTGCTTGGAGATAATGCTGCCTCAGGCAGCAAGAGTTAAGGGTGGGGCAAGACCAGCATGGCTAGTCTAGTCTTTTTTTTTTTTCTTTTCCCTTAAGAGTTCAGATCAATGTATGGTTGATACAGTTGTGTCATGTAATCAATTGAAAAATTAAGGCAAAAGAAAAAATACCTTGTTGATTGTGCAGTAACGATGTCGTCTCATTATGCAGATGTGCTCCGAGTCTACACAAGTAAATGTAGTGAAAAGTGAAGAGGAAAATTGAGGCAATTTCCTGAATTATTCAAGGAAAAAAAAATCTCCTTGCCTCAATTATTCATATAGCACTTTTCTTGGAAAGTGAGGAGAGTGGGAGAAAAAAGGAGGGAGAAAAGAAAGCAAGCCTGATTGCGTTAATTCTCCACTTCATTTCGTAGATTAAGGCACATCTACAGCCCTTATTACACATCCCTGTACAGTGCAGTTTACTTCTTGACAAAATATTTCTTTGTCATTGTGTTTATGTGGATTTTACCCACCTTTCATTTTTCTCTAGTTAAACAGTGAGAACTTGAACTGACAGTACTCTTTCTTTTCCATAAATAAGGTGCCTATAAAAAGACTAATTTCCCAGTAATCCAACCTTTTCCAAACATTCCACCCACAAGGCAGCAAGTCAGGGAAAAACAGAATTCTGCCTGAAGATGTAAGGCATAATTATCATCAAAAGATCTATCCCACCTCCTTTCCTTGGTGGTGGAAAATATGTGTTGGGACCTAGAGTAGAAATTTTTGAAAAGACACAAATGTCCCCAGAGTTTATCTGTGAGGGCCAGACACCAAATGTGGTGTGCAGAGGGAACATGGCAAACTGGATCTATCTATCTATCTATCTATCTATCTATCTATCTATCTATCTGGCTGCCAGTCACATTACAGACATTACATAGTTGTGTATTTATTAGGACAAATTTCTCCCAGCAGCAACTTGTCTTAACAAAATTAGTATAAGTGACAATTTTCCATGAGATGGAAGTAAAGTGTCTCAAGGAAGGAGGCTGTTTTCTGTTTCACATAAAATCACTGTGTGGGTTAATGGCAGCTCTGAGTTGCCAATTACTGTAGGATTTAAATAACGTGGAGAGAATCTGGAGAACAGCAGTGGAGATAGTTTGGGAAATAAACCTTAGGAGGATATGCTAAAGGAATAGGGTTACAGAGCCAGGAAAAGAGAATGTTCAATAGAGAACTAATATTGGTCTTCCAGAATATGAAGGTGTGACGATTGATATATAGGCATCGGTTAGTGGCTCTTCTTGGTGTTCACTAAAGGGAGTACGAAATGGAATGGGCTTAAATCAAGTGAACTTAAAGTATATTGAATTTACAGAATTGCTTAGTTAGAGTTTGCTATGAAAAAGTCCCAATATGGCACTAATTTCATGACAAAGTAGGTCCTTCTTAGAGAAGAGATTTTCACCGTTAGTGTCTGTGACCTAGGGTTATCTTGTGGGCTGTGAGAAAATTGGGGAACAGCTCAAAGCCCTAACAGTGATGTGTCTGAGTGACCAGAGGCTTTCCAGTTGCCTCTCTAGCTCATAAAATGTGCTTCTGCAAGTGCGTGGTGAGCCCTGGACTGTGCACCCCACCTCAGGCTCTCTGAATCAGAACCTTCGGTGGTTTTGGCCCTGGACGCTACACTTTCTCATTTTTATTTGCTTTAGAAATACTAAATTAAACTATGAGCTGTTTGGTGACATGAATCAGATATTATTCATTTTTTAAAAATAGATCTTTATTGGAGTATAATTGCTTCACAATACCGTGTTAGTTTCTGTTGCACAACGAAGCAAATCAGCCATATGCATACACATGTCCCCATATCCCCTCCCTCTTGAGCCTCCCTCTATCCTCCCTATCCCACCCCTCTAGGTCATCGCAAATCATGGAGGCAATCTCCCTGTGCTGTGCTGCTGCTTCCCACCTGCTAACTATTTTACATTCGGTAGTGTATATATGTCGATACCACTCTCACTTCACCCCAGCTTCCCCTCCCACTCCGTGTGCTCAAGTCCATTCTCTATGTCTGCCTCTTTATTCCTGCCCTGCAACTAGGTTCATCAGTACCATTTTTTTTTTTTTTAGATTCCATATATATGTGTTAGCATACGGTACTTGTTTCTCTCTTTCTGACTTACTTCACTCTGTGTGACAGACTCTAGGTCCAGCCACCTCACTACAAATAACTCAATTTCATTTCTTTTTATGGCTGAGTAATATTCCATTGTACATATGTACCACATCTTCTTTATCCATTCATCTGTTGATGGATGTTTAGGTTGGTTCCATGTCCTGGCGATTGTAAATAGTGCTGCAGTGAACATTGTGGTGCATGTCTCTTTTTGAATTATGGTTTTCTCAGGGTATATGTCCAGTAGTGAGATTGCTGGGTCATATGGTAGTTCTATTTTTAGTTTTTTAAGGAACCTCCATACTATTTTCCATAGTGGTTGTATCAATTTACATTCCCACCAACAGTGCAGGACGGTTCCCTTTTCACCACAACCCTTCCAGCGTTTATTGTTTCTAGCTTTTTTGATAATGGCCATTCTGACTGGCGTGAGGTGATACCTCATTGTAGTTTTGATTTGCATTTCTCTAATAATTAGTGATGTTGACCATCTTTTCACGTGCCTCTTGCCCATCTGTATGTCTACCTTGGTGAAATGTCTATTTAGGTCTTCTGCCCATTTTTTAACTGGATTGTTTGTTTTTTGATATTGAGCTCCATGAGATGTTTGTATATTTGGAGATTAGTCCTTTGTCTGTTGTTTCATTTGTAAATATTTTCTCCCTTTCTGAGGGTTGTCTTTTTGTCTTGTTTATGGTTTCCTTTGCTGTGCAAAAGCTTTTAAGTTTAATTAAGTCCCATTTGTTTATTTTTGTTTTTATTTCTGTTACCCTAGGAGGTGGGTCAAAAAAGATCTTGCTGTGGTTTATGTCAAAGAGTGTTTTTCCTATGTTTTCCTCTAAGAGTTTTATAGTGTCTGGTCTTACATTTAAGTCTTTAATCCATTTGGAGTTTATTTTTGTGTATGGTGTTAGGTAGTGTTCTAATTTCATTCTTTTACATGTAGCTGTCCAGTTTTCCCAGCACCACCTATTGAAGAGGGTGTTTTTTCTCCATTGTATTTTCTTGACTCCTTTGTCGTAAATTAGGTGCCCATATGTGTGTGGGTTTATTTCTGGGCATTCTATCCTGTACCACTGATCTATATTTCTGTTTTTGTGCCAGTACCATACTGTCTTGATGACTATAGCTTTGTGGTATAGTTTGAAGTTGGGGAGCCTGATTCCCAACTCCGTTTTTCTTTCTCAAGTTTGCTTTGGCTGTTCGGGGTCTTTAGTGTTTCCATATGAGTTGTAAGATTTTTTGTTCTAATCTGTGAAGAATGCCATTGGTAGTTTGATAGGGATTGCATTGAATCTGTAGATTGCTTTGGGTAGTATAGTCATTTTCACAGTATTGATTCTTCCAATCCAAGAACATGGTATATTTCTCCATCTGTTTATGTCATCTTTGATTTTTTGCGTTAGTGTTTTATAGTTTTCTGAGTACAAGTCTTTCACCTCCTTAAGCAGGTTTATTCCTAGGTATTTTATTCTTCTTGTTGCAATGGTAAATAGGAGTGTTTCCTTAATTGGTCTTTCAGATTTTTCATTGTTGCTGTATAGGAATGACAGAGATTTCTGTGCCTTAATTTTGTATCCTGCAACCTTACCAAATTCATTGATTAGTTCTAGTAGTTTTCTGGTGGCATCTTTAGGATTTTCTTTGTATAGTATCATGTCATCGGCAAATAGTGACAGTTTTACTTCTTCTTTTCCAATTTGGATTCCTTTTATTTCTTTTTCTTCTCTGACTGCTGTGGCTAGGACTCCCAAAACTATGTTGAATAAGAGTGGCAAGAGTGGACATTCCTTGTCTTGTTCCTGATCCTAGTGGAAATGCTTTCACTTTTTCACCACTGAGTATGATGCTTGCTGTGGGTTTGTCATATGTGGCCTTTATTATGTTGAGGTAGGTTCCCTCTATGCACATTTTCTGGAAAGCTTTTATCATAAATAGGTGTTGAATTTTGTGAAAAGTTTTTTCCACATCTATTGAGATGATCATATGGTTTTTATTCCTTAATTTGTTAATGTGGTGTATCACATTGATTGATTTGCATATATTGAAGAATCCTTGCATCCCTGGGATAAATCCCACTTGATCATGGTGTATGATCCTTTTAATGTGTTGTTGGATTCTGTTTGCTAGTATTTTGTTCAGGATTTTTGCATCTATGTTCATCAGTGATATAGGTCTATAATTTTCTTTTTTTATGATATCTTTTTCTAGTTTTGGTATCAAGGTGATGGTGGCTTTGTAGAATGGACTTGGGAGTGTTTCTCCCTCTGCAAGTTTTTGGAAGAGTTTGAGAGGGATTGATGTTAGCTCTTCTCTAAATGTTTGATAGAATTCACCTGTGAAGCCATCTGGTCCTGGACTTTTGTTTGTTGGAAGATTTTAAATTACGGTTTCAATTTCATTACTTGTGATAAGTCTGTTTATATTTTCTAATTCTTCCTGGTTCAGTCTTGGAAAATTGTACCTTTTATATGTACAGCATATTGTAAATCAAGCTTTCAAAAATGAAGCTCTTAATTATTGCTGCACTGAACTAACAATACAGTAAATGATAAGGTTATGATATTTAAATGATTTTCCAGTAGCAACTATGATTTTGTACAAGTTTCAGGATTTTTATGTAAACATCATTTTGTGGGGTTTTGAAAATTAGAAAATGCTGAAGCTTATTAATAAAAATATGCAATAATACCTTGATGACTGTGTTGAACGTAAATAAGTCTTAGTCTAGTGTGACACTGATTATGAAGACTTCCGAGCGTTCTTTTATTATGTTGACAAATGCATTTTCCATATCACAGGGAAAGGAAGAAATCAGGGATTTGTCTATTTTGTCAGTGAGTGAGACATACTGAGTCCTGCCAGGTGGTACATAACTGATCAAAAATCCTGAATTCGTACCTGTGATACGATTTAAAAAGTGGAGCAAGATAATGTTATTAAGTGGAATGAAATAACAGAACCTACATCAGCCACTAGCCTAGAATGAAGCTGCCTGTTCCCTGTGTGCATGTGCCCCCCACCCCTACTTTACTATCTGAAATAGAATTCAACAGTAATCCATCAGTCAGCAGTTTTTGCTGTGAAAGAGGAAAGAGAGGACGAGTTTCATCATAGCAAGAGCATCCTAAGAATTTGTCCCCCACAAACTCTGCACACTGTGTAATCTTGAAATTCTAGGTCCACCTTTTGTTGGCTTTCTCCGTGTGACTCCATATAGAGGTGGAACCACTTTGGTCCCTGTATTTGTGCCTCCTTCTGCCCTCTTTCCGTCCACTGCAGTTTCATGTACAACAGAAATGTGCTTCATTGATAATGCCAACCCTCGGCTACACATCCACAGGCAGAGATGAGCTGGGTAATACTTTCAATTCACACTTGAACCTCCTAGTAATCAATTCAACTTTTTATCCAACCAAAAGTTAAAACCGACTGTATTTTCTAACTGATTCTCTGACTTCCTGTTCTCTGTTGATGGCCACATACACTTGGGTGGGCAGGGAAGGGGGAGCCATAGAGTTGTTGCCATGTCCATGAATTGATAACTCTTCTTCCTCCTCATCTCACCCCCACTACTAATGGCCAAACACTTTATATGTAGTAGGTGGAACCACAGGAAGTTGCCATTTTTGTTGGTCAAAACAGTCATATGTAAGCAATTTACTATGATTCAATCTAATATTATGTAATCTTTTTTTTTTTTTTTTTTTTGCGGTACACGGGCCTCTCACTGTTGTGGCCTCTCCCGTTGCAGAGCACAGGCTCCGGACGCACAGGTTCCGGATGCGCAGGCTCAGCGGCCATGGCTCACGGGCCCAGCCGCTCTGCACATGTGGGATCTTCCCGGACCGGGGCACGAACCTGTGTCCCCTGCATCGGCAGGCGGACTCTCAACCACTGCGCCACCAGGGAAGCCCATATTATGTAATCTTTAGTAACTTTATGAGATGAGTATTACTACCCCCATTTTCTAGATAAAGAAAGCAGAGACTCAGAGTGATCAAGGTGACCCAGCCAGAGTTTGTGGAGTCTGGAACTATGCTCTGTCATCTGCCAGCACCCTTAGGCTCCACCGCTGGGCTGGATGACCATTTTGTAGGCATAGTCCATCATCTGAATCATTCCATTTCTGGCACCATATGTATGTTACCAATCTCAAATGTATGTTGGTGTTTTCTGATTAATACAATAAAATTTCATTGAAATATTTTCTAAATTCATGGTAGTGTTTCTGAAATGAGGTATCTTGTCCTCAAAGAGCAGAGAAATTGTCCTAATATTCCATGGTAGACAGCATTGATTCTGCCTCAGTTCCTTCTCCACTAATCCTGAAACCTGATATCTTTCTCTGGAGGAGTTTGGAACTTGTCCCTTGCACCTCATTTACCAAGGTGTGGCAGCTCATGCCTCTAACTGTCTGCCTTCACTCTGAGCTGCTTTGAGTCTCTGTAACTTGAAAAGGTTCTGAGGAGTTGATGAGATAATCCATACAGAGAGCATAGGTGAGGTGCTCAGCAGTGCCTGCAGCAGAGGAAACCTTTAGTAAATAACATTGTTGTTCATATTATCTGGACATTCTGATGACCACGAACTCAGTCAGAGAATACTTTTGACATACAACACAATTGAGGTTTTTGATTCCTTTCAGCTTGTGCCCCACATCTGTTAATTCCATATATTTCTGTATATTCTCTCTCTCTTTCTATGTAACTATCTACCTATCTAGCATCTGTTTCCCATCCATTCATCCATCTATTCTCTCTCTCTTTCTCCCTCTCCCTCTCTTCCCCCACTTCTCTCTCCCATCTGCAATCTTGGAGACATAACCTGCATGTTACTTTGAAGTTCTCTTATTCCAGGTCCAATTTTTTCCAGACCGGAGCCATAACATTTTTCTTGAAGGAAAAATGGAAATGGATAGGAAATAACTCGCAGATTTTGAAAGTGTAGGTGAATGACGGTATTCGGTTGGTTTTATAGTATGGTGGCATTTGAATTGGATAAGCTGGCATTGAATCACCCAAAATATGTATTTATGCATTAGATTTGTTCAAAATTCATGGTGCAGTTTTCTTTTTAACAAGAAAATAAATGGTGATTCTGATTTTTGTCCTTTGGTTGCTCGTGACAGTGATTCAGTGTGTCTCTGTACTAAATGGGATCCACGAAGGAGGTAAACGCACTTAGAAACTGGTTTGAAAAAGTCATTCATTGAAAAAAAACCCAGAACAAAAAAACATCTCCTTGAATACACAGGATTTGTTATGTCATCATCATCCTCAACAGAGATTTATTGAGCACCTACTATGTGCTTGTTACTTGATAACTTTGATACCAGCTTTGCAATAAAATGGTTTCATTAGAATGTTGAAATGAAGGGCCATTTGTGGATTACATTCATTATGTGTACTTATTCAGAGTGTATTATCTATATTGGCTCATAGGTGATTGGCTTTTTTTTTTTTTTTTTTTTTGTGCGTTACGTGGGCCTCTCACTGTTGTGGCCTCTCCCGTTGAGGAGCACAGGCTCTGGACGTGCAGGCTCAGTGGCCATGGCTCACGGGCCTAGCCGCTCCGCAGCATGTGGGATCTTCCCGGACCGGGGCACGAACCCATGTCCCCTGCATCGGCAGGCGGACTCTCAACCACTGCGCCACCAGGGAAGCCGGGTGATTGGCTTTTATTTATGTATTTTTGTGTTTTGATTATGCTTCATATATGAAATGTTTAAAATAGTCATGTGAATCAATTTCTTGTCAAGTAAACTGGAAGTTTTCTCAAAAGAGTTCTCTCTGCCATATGAGTTTTGTGTAACACCTTCACAGAAATACTTAATGTTTTCCTTCAGATAGTGCACTTCTGTAAGAGAATTACCTCATGGAATTAAATAGCATCAAAACTCAATCATGGTAATTCCTTAGGCACCTATAAGTTTTATAAGGGAATTCACATACCTTAGTCCAGTTACTCATCTGATGGCATTTATTGCTCTTTTGCTAAGTGGCAGGCATTAGTCTAGCTATGTCATTTAATCCTTTCAACCACCCTAAGTGGAAGATACTTTTGTCACCCCATTTTACAGATGAGGAAACTGAAGCACCCGGTTACTCAGTGGAAGAGCCGGGATTTGGACTCGGGCATTTTAGCTGTAGAGCTGGTGCTCTTAATCATTACTCTACCCACACCTCAACTCAGCCTTGTTCTATAAACTGGCCTTGAGTACAGCTTACTCTTTGGAGATTGAAGGTAGGGTGCAAAGTAGCATAGAAACAGAAATTGAGCAAACAGTGAGTTTGTCTGTCTAATGTGGTTCGTTTGATTATCTTAATGCAGCGCGATGTCCATCTTTGCCATGATTACTCAGAGTTACTGTCCTTCTCCTTCCCACACCTCCCCCTCATTTCAACCTGCCCTCACTTTTGCCTGGTTAATTCCTTCTCATCCTACAGTTCTTCCCCTTGAACTACCCCTTTCTACATTCTCCCAGCGCTCAGCCATCTATGCAATCAGTTTATTGCACAGTCTGAATTTGGTAAGGGTATGAAAAGACATGATTTGATATTTTTTGGTTTTGTTTATT
This sequence comes from Lagenorhynchus albirostris, assembly GCF_949774975.1. Lineage (NCBI taxonomy): Eukaryota > Metazoa > Chordata > Mammalia > Artiodactyla > Delphinidae > Lagenorhynchus > Lagenorhynchus albirostris. The sequence continues at coordinate 10,578,805 of NC_083106.1, forward strand.
TCAACTACTGCATTAATCATTGATCTTTTTTTTTTTTTTTTTGACTCTTTCAGTCCTGTCCCTTAATTACAACTCAGGCAGATTTCTTAGATCTTCGATTTCTTTCAGTAATTAAAAATCCACGTCAGTTCAGTTGAAAACGTGTTCTTTCTCTCCTCCACCTAAACTCCCCTGACCCCTCAGCTCAGGCCCAGGGTGTTCAGTGGAGAGGGGTAAGGGCCCCTCCTTTCACTCCCCCTTGCCCCCTCCCCTGGTTCCAGCTCCTCTGGGGTGGGGCTGTGAGAAGGAGACAGGAGAGCTGTCAAGGATTCCCTTGGGTTTCTGGCCCTCGCTGGGGTTCCTCTCTGGGCTACTGCTGGCGCCATTGGGTAACACTGGCTTCATTTTTTAAAACCCTGTGGGCTCTCTCTAAGGGTGTGGCTTCTTCAGGGGGCTCTAGCCCCATGGTATAGATTTCCTTATGGAAAGTCATCTCTTTCTTGACCTCTTAGAAGCCTCCTTCAGCTTCTGCCTCTATGGAACACCCCACAGCATCTGGCTGAGAGTGAAAGTTGTGTGGATGGCCAGGCCAGCCCGTTGCATGGTGGGTCTGCAACCTGGCTCCCATGTGACCCCTTCTATGTGCCAGGCCAGGAAGAGCCATGCACCTTCACCATACCAACTGGTGGAGAGCAGGTTGCTCCTCTACATTGTTCCCACTTCCTGCCTTGCTGTGGTCTCTCCAATCCTTTCCTCTCCCCTCCCCCCCACCCCCGAGAGGGTGGCTCAGCAAGCCCAGTGCATAACTAGATGCCCAACCAGCATGAGGAGATGCCAAAGACAAACGCCACATCTAGGAGACGTTCTCTTGGAGCCGTCTTTACTTATGGAGGGAAAAGTCATGGTATTTGCCCCATCCCAGTTGGATTATCAATTTCTTTCTCAGGCTTATCTTCTCTCACTGGTCCTATTTTATTTATTTTTAACAAAGTTGGCTGATCTTTGATAAACCCTGAGGATTTATCTGGTCCAGTTTCAGCTGTGTGTGTGTGTTTGTGTGACTTATCATTGTCCTTAGCTTTGAGTCCAGCAAAAGTCACTTTAAATATCCTGTTACCTTGACGATCACTTATTTAATATACATCTTCCTATTAGATGCAGTGCAGTACTCCCTCTTAATCTCATTTACCCTGTTTCTTCTTGAGTTGCTGGGATGATAAGCATACTGATGGGATGAGAATTTAACTAACAGGAAGGAGATACTGATTGCAGCATCAGGGATGATATGGTTTGAGTCAGATTATAGAGCTCATCACCATCTGATCCGTATCTTAAATGTTCCATCTTTGGTATAAGGCATTTGTGAGGAATAAATAATGTGCTGGGTGTTTGTAAATAATACTACATTGACTATAAGTTAATTACTGGGAGAGGGTAAAAACAGGGGATGAATACATAAAATTGATATGTTACCATAAAATTAAAATAATAATTACAGTTCTACTCATGTCAGACTCCTTCCTAAAATTCCTATAATTATGTTTAATTTCCTTTCCTTTTTTTCTGCTCACATTCTGGGAACTGTCCTATTAATAATGAAATGGGAAATAGAATAAGGAAGGTAACCAAAAGCGTTGCTTATTCTTTCTGTGATTAATCAAGGAGTCATTAATAATATTTGAAGGATATAATGCTATCTCTTTAAGAACAAAAAACTAGAAGTATGTATAGCAGATCAATATATGCAAAAGTTTCTTAATTAGGAGAGAGTTAAGACTTCACACTTAAGATTAAAGTTCACTCGGGCTTCCCTGGTGGTGCAGTGGTTGAGAGTCCGCCAGCTGATGCAGGGGACGCGGGTTCGTGCCCCGGTCCGGGAGGATCCCACATGCCGCGAAGCGGCTGGGCCCGTGAGCCATGGCCGCTGGGCCTGCGCGTCCGGAGCCTGTGCTCCGCAACGGGAGAGCCCACAGCAGTGAGAGGCCCGCGTACCGCAAAAAAAAAAAAAAAAAAAAAAAAGATTAAAGTTCCTTGAATTTACATTTCAATACAAAAGGAAATTAACTCCTGTTAATATTTCTGCGGAAGTTTGCAGGACTTAAACATGGTACGGCAGTTTTCATACTATGGCATTAGGTCCCCCTGCTCAACACGTGATACCTCCCCTTTCTCCCTGCAATACCCACCCCTGCATGCCTGCAAAATCCTTCTCTTTTTTTCAAAATTATCAATGTGAATTAATCATAGTGAATTTCACAAATAATCAAGCAGGCTATAGGCTGGGATCAAGAATGGAACAGTCTGAGAGTATTTCTTCTTAGCTGTGGAGGCCTCTGGTGATGTGGAGCAATGTCTGCTGTCAGTCTCTGAAGACAGTCCTTTGTCCATAGAACTTGTACATTTAAAACATTTTCATTCTTCTCTGCATCTAAATCTATGGAACATCAATTTAATCAAATTTTATATTTATTAATGGTGATTTTAAAAGCAGAGAGGACACTGAAAAAAATCATAAACCTAGAATTAATTTTTTTAAATTATTTTTTAAATTATGAGAGATTTCAAATATACACACATGAAGTTGTAAAGAACACATCTGTACCTACCACACATCTTTATTAAGTCTTAACATGAAGCCATAATACTCAATATATTTTTTTCAGTAATATAAAACATACGACGCAATTGAGCCCCCTTGTAAACCACTCTTTGATCTTATTTCTTTTCCTCCCTAAACTATTATCATGAACTCAGTATTTGTCATTCCCATGCATGTCTTTGTACTTTCAATATAGAATATTAAAATATATGATAGTATTTAGCATAGTTTAGTATTGTTTTCAAACTTTTAGTCTTGTTATTAGTGGCATGATACTGTATTTATTCTTCTGTAAATTTTTTTTTGTTCATTGTGTTAATGAGAATTTTTCATGTTGATGGATATAGCTTTAGTTCATTAAGGATTAAATGGTGTCTAGTGTTCCACTGGATGAATGTACACTATTTTATTTATCCATTCTCCTGTTGATGGGCATTTGGATGGGTTCCAATTTTTTGTTATACAACTAATGTGGAGCTGATTACACCTGCTTGTGCATATGCCTAAGTTTCCCTAGGGCAGGGATTCTTAAAATGTGGCTCATGGACTCCCACCCCCCAACCCCCGAGGGTCCATGTTACCTCTTCCAGGGAGTCTTCAAGGTTGTAACTATTTTCATAATAATACTGAGATGTCAGTTGCCCTTTATGCTGTGCTGATATTTGTACTGATGGGGAAAAGCAATGATTAGTGAAACCATTGACGCCTTAGTATGAATCAAAGAGATGGCACAAATGGTGCTAGCAGTCATTTTCTTCTTCATCGCTATGCACTCACAGAGAAAAAAGCCATTCATTTAAGAATGTCCCTGGTGAAGCACTTAAGTACTTAATAAAATGATTTTAACATTTAACAGAATGGATTAGTTTTATTAAATCTTAACTCTTGAATACGCATCTTATAATTCTGTGTGGCACAGTGTGGAGTGTGTTTATAGCCCTTTGGCTGCACACTGCAATTGTTTAAGTTACAAGCTGAACTAGCTTCTTTTTCATGGAACACCATCTTTATTTACTTGAAAGAATGATGGGTAAACTATGGCTGAACTACATTGACAGTTAAACTACTGGGTTCTTGGCAGACATTTTTTCAAAAATGGATAAGGAAAGCCTTTCACTTCAAGGAAAAAAACTGGCAGTGTTTGTTTCCAGTGATAAAATTTGAGTTTTCAAGTAGAACTTAGAATTTTGGAAAAATTTGCCACTGTGAGGTTGACATTTCCTAACACTTAAAGACTTTTTCTGATCTGATCAGTAATAATGTTAATAAAGAACATTATTTTTTGATACTGTATAATGAAGTGTGTCCACATTTGGAAGATCTGTATAACTCAGTGCATCAGTATTTCCCAAATGATCAGTCCATCATGTTACAAAATTATGCATGGGTAAATGATTTATTCCAAGTACAAGGCTAAATTTTCTTCATATACTTCAACCAAAACAACATAATTCAGCAGATTGAATACAGAGTAGATCTGAGAATTCAGCTATGTTTAAACCAGATATTAAAGAGATTTGCAAAAATCTTACTAATTTTTGTTAGTTTTAGAAAATATAGTTATTTTTCATAGAAATGTTACCTTAACATGTAATAGGTATATTATTGTTATTTTAAAATTAATACATATTTTAAAAGTTCTTATTTATATTTCCTAATAATGTAACCATTTATAGATATAAACCACATAAATAAAAGTTCTTTGGGGTCCTGAATAATTTTTAAGAATGTAAAGGGGTCCCGAGATAAAAAAAGTTTGATAACTTCTGTTTTAGGGCATAGCTTGTAAGAGTGGGATTGCTGAGTCATGGCGTGGGTATCTTCAAGTTGCTCTCTGAAGGTTGATAAGAATTTGCATTCCCATCAGTAGAATATGAGAGCCCTGTTTTCCCACATCATCCCTTGCCAGAATTTTGTCTGTCAGACTATAAGATGTTTGCCAGTCTGAAGTGTGTGAAATGGTATCTCATCATTGTTTTAATTTGTATCTTCCTGATTACTAGTGAGTTTGACAAAATTACACATATTTATTGGACTTCTGGTTTTCTTATTCTGTGAATTACCTATTCATATCCTTTGCTCATTCCCCATTCACATTCCATTAGGTTGTCCTTTTTGTTTGTTTTCTTAAATGATTTTTAGGAGTTATTTATATTTCTTGGTTTCTAATCATTTTTTGATTATATGAGGAAAATATTTTCTCTCAATCTGTGGCTTGTCTTTTAATGTTGTTCATCATGTTTTTGTTGAACAGAAGTTTTAATTTAAATACAGTCAGATTTATCAATTTTTAAATTTCTTTCCTGTTTTGTATTTTTTATCTTGTCAAAGAAATTCTTCTCTACTCAAAGTCCACACGTGTCTATTCCTATATTTTCTTCTAAAACTTTTAGGGTTTTGCTTTCCATATTAGATCTGTAATTACCTTGAATTGAACTTTGTGTATGGTGTGAGGTCAGGATCTACTTGTTATCCCCAACCCCCATCACACTTCATAATCAATTGCCCCAGCACCTTTCAGTGACGTTGATTTGTGCTACCACTCCTATCACATACCCAGTTTCCACATAGGCATGTTTGTTTCTCTAGGCATTTTATTCCTTTCCATGGGATCATTTGTCTATCCATACACAAATAACTATAGTTTCTTGATATTATTATAAAGCTATAATAATCAGCTACATAATATTATTTTTGAAATCCTCCAACATTGTTATTCTTCAAAACTCTCTTGCCTATTCTAGGCCTTTGGTTTTCCATATAAACATATGTAAGGATTTTCTACAGTGTTCCATGATCAACTCTTCTTGAGACTTTTATTTTGATTTTGAATTTATAGATTTATTTGGGGATAATCAAACTAATTAATGTATTTAATCTCACAGTCCTTCAGTTCTTCTTTTAATCCTTCAATGAATATTTGTGATTTTCTGCATAGGGATCTTGCACATATTTTGATAAATTTATTCCTAGGAATACCTAAGAAATATTCACTAATATTTTGAGTTGAGTGTTTTTTTTCCCCATTACATTTACAATTGGATATTACTAGTGTAAAGGAATAGTATTACTTTTACATGGTAATTTTTCTGTCCAGCAACCTTTCTAAAAACTCATTTTATTTTGATAATTTATCTGTAGATTCTTTGGAGTTTCTAGGTAGATATTCTTACTATCTGTAAATAATAATTATTTTGTATTTTATTTCTTTTCAAACTTTGTGCACTTTATTGCTTTACTGAATTTTTAGGCCTTCTAGTATAATGTTGGATGGAAGTAGTGATAACCACTTTTGCATCATTTGTGATTTTAATGTAAATGCTTCTAAAGTCTCACTCTTCAGTATGATTCTTACACAGCTTCCTAATAAAAAGCATTTGCTAGAAAGACAATTCACTTATTCTTAGTTTGCTAGGCATGTTGATCAACAATTACGATTGAATTTTGTCACTTTTGTCTGTGTCTATTGAGCCGGTGATTCTTCTTTTAAAATCTCTTAAAATGATATACACTAATGGTTTTTCTGATGGAGTATATTATGAATTATCTGATATTAGGCCACCTTTGAATTCTTGGAATTAAATCTACTTGAACATGATGTTTAAAAAATTATTAATAATGATTTTATACACTGCTGAAATTAATTAATTTTCTGATATTTTATTTAGAGTTTTTCCATCTGTGTTTACTAAGGTGATTGATATATAACTTTTTTCCTTTATACTAACTTACCCAGTTTTGGTATTTTGATTTCACCAACTTTATAAAATGAGCTGGGTAATTTGCTTTTTTTTTTCTGTTTTCAGAATCTTCCTGGATGATAAAACTTTGTCTGTTTCTTTGTTCCTTGAAGGTTGGAATAAATTTACCTGTAAAATGTTCTGGTTCTAGTGTCTTTTGATTTGAGGGACTTTTGATTACCAATTCAGTTTCTCCAGTGATTATTTTTTTACTCATTGTTTCCATTTCCTTATGGGTCAGACTGAGAAATCTGTTTTTCTAAAATGTATATATTTAAGTTTTCAAATTCATTACATAATGTTCATAGTATTCTCTTATTATGTTTAACATCTACTGTACATTTTTGTCCCCCTTTTAATTACCTTCTTTTTATTTCGTCACTTGCTAAAAACCTGTATACTTATTAGTTTTTTTTTCAAGAATCAGCTTTGGATTTTATTTATCCCTTCTATTATCTCTTTGTTTCTGTTTCTTTATTATAATCATTTCTTCCTGCTTTTACTTTCTTTAGATTCACTTTTTAGTTCTTTTTTAGATTCTTGAGTTGAACGTGTACTTAATCTTTCTCTTTTCTAGTAAATGAATTTAGTGGTGTGAATTCATCTCTAAATAGTGACTGAGCATCATCCACATGTTTTGATATGTAATAATTTCTTATTTATTCAGGCTTTATTTAAGAGTTCTCTTTAAGGTACCTAAATATATACTTTTGTTATGTTTTTGCTACTTTGAAATGTTGATTTCTAATTTGATTATATCACAATCAGAGGGATGATATGTGTGATTTAAGTTCTTTGAAATCCTGGAATCATGCTAGTTTTGTAAATGTTCCATGTGTTCATGGAAACATGATAGAGTCTTTTTGCTCTGTGTGGTTCTCATTACACCCATTAGATTCAGCTGGTGAATTTTTCTCCTTCAAACGTCTATATTCTAACTAATTTCCCTCTATGATTATAAATTTATCAACTTGTCCATTTAATTTTGCCAATTTCTGCTTTATTTTTTAATTTTTATTATTTTATTTTATTTTATTTTTGCGGTACGTGGGCCTCTCACTGTTGTGGCCTCTCCCTGTTGTGGCCTCTCCTGTTGTGGAGCGCAGGCTCCAGACGCGCAGGCTCAGCGGCCATGGCTCACGGGCCTAGCTGCTCCACGGTATGTGAGATCTTCCCGGACTGGGGCACGAACCCGTGTCCCCTGCATTGGCAGGTGGACTCTCAACCACTGCGCCACCAGGGAAGGCCCTGCTTTATATATTTTAAAGCTATGATAAGTAGAGTAATTTCATGTTTGCTATATTCTTGTTGGATTGTGTCTTTTATTATTATATACTGTCCTAATTTAGTTGTATTAGTGCTTTTTGGACCTTAAATCTATTTGTCTTATATTAATCTTGCTGTACCAACTTTGTTTTGTCTAGTATTTGAAGACCATATCTTTTTTTAGCCCTTTATTTTCATTCTTCTGTGTGGTGTTGTTCTAGATATGTCTCTTGCAAGCAGCATACGGTTGGATTAAAAAATCACTATGATTACCTCTTTAACTGATGAGCTTAATCTATTTATAATCATTATGATTACTTGTATATTTGAACTTATTTCCACCATCTTATTTTGTGTTTCCTGTTTCCTGTCTTTTTCCTTTGCCTCCCCTCTTCCTTCCCTGATTTTTGTTATATAGATACAGTTTTTAATATTTCATTTTCTCCAGATGATTTGGAAACTACACAGTACATTTTTAGTGTTTGGAGGTTACTCTTAATCTTAAAGGTAGTTACTTAACCATCCTTCAAGAAAAAAAAGAAGTCTGTAGTTATATGGTATTTCCTTCTCCCAGTGACAACGAGGGTGTTAACACATGTACTTAACAATTGTTGTTGGCTGTTATGGTAGTTTAGAGTTATTATTTGCTATTTTTTATAGTCAATATTTAATTAAATTATTAACTTTTAACAAAGTTCTCTGTTTGTCTCAAGTTCCACATCTTCTGTGTTCTCTTTTTTCTTGCTGAATTCCTGTTTTTTTAAAAAAAAACAAGGTCCTTGGCTGGTACATTCCCTCAGTCTTTATATGCCTTGAAGTGTCTTTATGTTGTCTTTACTCAAACGATAATTTGGATGAGTATCAATTTCTTGGTTGTCAATTTCTTGGTTTCCCTCAACATGTTGAAGATACCATTTTGCTGCCTTTGCCATCTACTTTTAGAAAAAAGTCTAAATTTGTTTCCTTAGTTAAGTGACGAATCTCCCCAGTAACTAAGTTGACAATTTTGAATAGTGAAATAGGTTGGATTTGCAAAGTAAGCCCCACTAGGGTCCGCAGTTCCCACCTGAGTATCTTGTCCATGGCACCTTGTTAACAGATCCTTCCAGCAAGTGCCAAGATGGATTGTCACAGTAATGTGTGAGACTCAAAGAGTTGGTCATGTCTATCCATAATTTTTTCCCCAAAATAAACTTCTATGTAAAAATATTTAGAACACTGCACATACATGGATTGGATATATTTATATATTCATAATAGAGGAAAATAGGAACTGGAACAAGATGTGAAGAAATACCTTTGTGAGCAGAGTTGTTATAGGGAAAACATTAGAAGGGATTTAGAGGCACTGACTGCTAATTCTGGTTCTACCTGCATGACTCTGGGCAGGTCACTGAATATCTCTGTCTCTCTGTCTCCCCCTCTCTTTCTCTCTATGTTCATTTGTAAAGAGAAAGTGTGGGACCAGATGAATGGTTTTCAACCATGGAGTAAGTGTGTGGCTTGTTGATTTCATTGGGACCAGGTGGATGAGTGCTGAGCCTTCCGTTCTTCCCTGGATTGTTGGCCTTTTCTTTTCCATTAGTGACCTATCATGCTCTCCTGCAAAAGATTTCTTCTGAAGAAAATATTCTGGTAGCCAAAATAATCGAATCACTAAACCGTGTAATCTGAAAGCCCACCTCTAGCTCTGTGACCGTTTTCACACAGGTGCATAAGCACGACCACTCACCCATCTTGTGCATTATTAATTACTGCTTGACTTAGTCAAGGTTAAACTCCAATTTTTAACTTTTATCCACCTGCAGAGTTTCCAGACATCATAAAGCAATTATTATGTCAATTTTTCTAGAGCTTCACAAGCTTCTGCAGTTTTAGTATGAAAGCCTTGAAGATACTTTACTCGGGTTTTATTAGAGCCAAAGTGATAGCCCTTACTTCTTTGATCCCATCTTCACACAGGATTTAAGGGGCACCTGCCTTATTCCTTCTCCAGTAAGTTCTTCCCAGGGGCTTGATTTGCTGCTCTCTTTTTACCCTGTGGTCTGCAATGGAAGCCCTACAGTATGAGCTGAGGGAAGTCATAGCTTTCCCTTCCCTGTTCCTCTCCCTTCTTTGTGCCTTCTACTTAGGACATTTTACCTGGATGATTAAGTTGTAGACCCAGGAGATTTTTACTTTCTTCCATTGTGATTCATAGAGTGTTAGCTTCCAATACCTTGTATCTCAAGGCTTCGTTCCTAGGGTTTTCCAAATTTCTGCATGGAAAATCTATATAAAAAATAGATGATTATGTATACAGACTTTAAAAAAGGATTCAAGTTTTTCATCATGCTTAAGGTAACAGTTTTTGCGCATAATTCTTTTCTATACCAAGAAAGGTAATCTTTCTTCTAGTCTGGACGATCTTGACTTGGTGTGAGGCGCCTATGCTACACTGGCACCTTCTGTTTATAGAACCCAAAGTTGCAAGTTGCTGCCATTTAGAGAAAGCAGTTGAAGGAAAGGATGTGGTAAAAGTTAAGAAGTGCTGGAGAGCTTCCCTTGCTTGTGTGCATATTTAAAATAAAATATTTCACTACTTCTAAAAATTCATAAGATGTCCCAGTACCAAGAGTTTTGTTGTTTATAAACCCTCTATAGTATGTATAGGTAGGATTCATTTGCATTATAAATATTTCTTCATCATATGGATTAGTATTTACAGTCAGGTCCTTGAAAATTCTCAACAGTAAAGTTTCATGTGTGCAACTAACTTTTATTCAAATAGGTGATGTGTTTTATAATGGATATGGCAACTTTTATGGGTTTCTTTTATGTTTACTTCAAGTGGTCAAGTTCTTAACTTTTCTGGGTTAATTCTTCTTTCCTTCCTTGATAATTAAATATATACCAATTTGCTCTCTTTGTGGGTTTGCTGTGTCCCTTTTCATGGGATATATTGGATTTAGAAGTCTTTCTTAAAATTTCCTCTGGTGTCGTAATCCAGTGCTGAGATGAGCTATCTGTCACATCAGCTCCAAGATTTCACTGCAGTCCATCGGGAATGCAGTACAATAAAAAGTTGCAGTTTCTTAACTGTAATCAAGGAACATTCCACGTGTTTGCAGAAGCATGGAAGTATAGGAGAAAAACAAGCAAGCAGATCTCTCAGTGTAGTCTAATCACACCTTCCTGTTCATGTTATTGCTGTGGTTTAGCCTACATACAGAACTTATTTTTCTGTTTGGGTCTCTATTCTGGGAATTCTTTTTTTGTACTGTTTAATTTTGGAAATAGTATTGAACTAGCAGCAGGTGGTAACAATGTATATTTTCCTTGGTGTTTTTACATAGAAAAGGAAATAATAACATCATATTTGGGAATATAATTTAAAAACAGAATTTTAGTTTAAATCTAAATTAATAATCCTTCTCCTAAGGGGGTGTTTATAATTATCAATAGCATAGGTTCTATTCAAGTATTGGGGCAGAGTGAGTTCTTCAATATCTTTGTATACTCTGGTGTTGTCATATCCCTCAAACAGTTAATTGAGGAATGTAAATCGATTTTAATATTATCCAAATCAGGACGTAAGCTTGGAGATACTCCAAATATGCTATAAAACACTTTCTACCCACAGGCATCTTGGGGAACACTCATGCTCCTAGTGTTGTTTTATGTGAATATATAGCCTCATTTGGCATAGCTGTGGGGAAATGGGTCCCCTTCACCCTTTTGGTGTGACAATTAGTCAATATATCTCAAAATCCTTGAAGTTCATATCTTTTGAATTACTTCATGGAATATATCATAAGGCATTGTGCAATACTTATGTTCAAGAATGTCATTACAGAGCCATTTAAAAATAACAGTAAATTGAAAAAAAACCCTCTGTTATGGACTGAATGTTTATGTCCTCCCCAAATTCATACATTGAATTTTCGTGGAGGTGGAGCCCTCATGAATGGGATTAGTGCCCTTATAAAAGGGACTCCGGGGAGCTCTCTCACTTTCTCTGCCATATGAGGACACAATGAGAAAATGGCCGTCTGCAACCCAGAAGAGGGATCTCACCAGAACCGGATGATGCTAGCACTCTGATATCCAAGCCTCCAGAACTGTGAGACATGAATTTCCATTGTTTATAAGCCACACAGCCTATGGAGGCCCCTTTGATGGGGTTGACTGGAGGAGAGCAGTGGCATAAAAGGAGGCAAAATTTCTTTTCACTCTTCTCTGTATTACACAAATTTTATCTAATAAACAAGTAGAGACAGCATTTAGTTTAACAATATTTAGATGTAGGCCAGCTTAAAATTATTTGCTGACATAAGTATAGGGAACAAACAGAGCAGGAAAAAGAAAATGCAGCAAGGAAAGAGATATCAAAGAATGCGTGTAATTTGCCGTGATTACTTTTTTTGGTGTTAATGGATAGACAATTTTTTGAAAAAGAAAATCAGATGGTATAATACAGGTTGATGAGCGACCTGTTTTTAACTTACTGTAAAATAGATCATGAGTATTTTCTCAAGTCACCAAATATGCTTGTAAAACATATTTTTACAGCTATATAGTATCTTGTTCTATGTTATACAGTATTTTATTTAATTAATTATTAGTCACTGAGGTTATTTTCAATTTTTTCTCTATTATAAAGAGATAGCAATGACCGTTATTAGAGCTCTCTCTTTGTATGTATCAGTAATAATTTACTTAAGATGAATTATTGGAAATGGAGTTGTTCTTCCACAAGTACTTAGTCTCTTTTCTCCCACTTGAATTCTTTCACATTATATTAATATTGGGGTCCTGCGTTTACTCTTATTATTTTACTTTGCCTGTTACTTCTTTCTCTATTCTTTGACTTTTTTGGAGGACATTTTGCTTTATGTTACCTTCTCTCTTTCCTTCTTCCTTCCTTTCTCTTTTCTCTTTCTCTCTCTTCATCTTCCTTAACCTGCCAATTCTCAGCTCATTAGAGAGTTTAATCCATTTAAATTTATTGTTATATGCAATGTATTTTATTTTCTGTTACTTTGTGCTTCCTTTGCTGCTTTCTTTGATTTTTATATTTTGGACATGAACTATGTTTTCATTTCTTGAAAAGTTTTGGAAGGTTCATGCTTTACCACAATGCCTGACATCAGAGCAAACACAGAAACAGATTCTGCTTATAGTTCTACTAGTGTTTTCTGTTTCTATTGAAGTTTTCAGAAGCGTTATCTGACCTGTTCCTGTAAGTGTCATAGTCAAAGGTGAAGGGTCCTCTTCTGCTTGTCTCCTCCCCGTCAAGACAAGGTGTACATTAGCCTTTTCCCCTCTTATCTCTGTAAGCTTTTGTTCCACTTATTTTATTATGTTCTAAGCATTATGATTCCTCTTTTTGGTATTACTCTTTATTGTACATAGAAGCCTATTTTATTTGTACTCTATTAGTGAAGAAGAATTTTCTAAAAATTTTCAGAATTCTGTAGTAGATCATTTTCAAAGCATTACTCTTCTGCTGAGTGTCTTGGGTATGGATGTTTTCCTCTCTTTACTCATCTTACAATGCTTTTCCAAACCCTGTTTTTGTCACAGACAGGAGCCTGGATGGTGCTGGGTCTCCTGTCTGCCTTCATGAGTGATATTTGAACCCTCTTTTCAGAGCCACACATAAAGGGATGGCTGTGCATCTCTCAGTCTGATTTTCAGTGGACAACAGACTTCCATGCACAGCACCTCTGCTCTGTCCAGGGGGATTTTTCTCCTCCACTTTGCTCCTGCTCTTAGGCATTCAACTTAGCAGGTAGAAGCAGTAATTACCAGAAGGCACTACCAAACCTCTTTTTATACCTGCCCTTGTCTATCCTATTTGACAGCTGAGACACTGCCTACGAGAGTGCACTGTATCACAGGTGTACTCATTGATTCTTACTCATTGGTTTTCTGGGAATCTGGAAAGAATGAAGGGAGTGTGTGTGTGTGTGTGTGTGTGTGTGTGTGTGTGTGTGTGTGTAAGGCAGAAGAGAGAGAGTTGTGCTGTAGTTCATTAACCCTCAAAGTTATCAGTACCAATTAGTTCATACAGTTTAGAAATGGGGGCAGTGAGATGATGGAGGGGAAAGGAGTCACTTACCATATAAAAGTCTTTATGTGTAGCCATATCCATAGCATACCATGGTAATGGATGTTTATTTTAAATTTATTGAGTTTTTCTTCTCTCACAAGGGATTAATCTCCAAAATATACAAACAGCTCATGCAGCTCAATATTAAAAAAACAAACAACCCAATCCAAAAATGGATGGAAGACCTAAATAGTCATTTCTCCAGAGAAGACATACAGAGGCAAGAGGCACATGAAAAGATCGTCAGCATCACTAATTATTAGAGAAATGCAAATCAAAACTACAATGAGGTATCACCTCACACTGGTTAGAATGGCCATTATCAAAAAATATACAAACAATAAATGCTGGAAAGGGTGTAGAGAAAAGGGAACCCTCTTGCACTGTTGGTGGGAATGTAAACTGATACAGCCACCATGGAGAACAGTATGGAGATTCCTTAAAAAAATAAAAATAGAACTACCATATGACCCAGCAATCTCACTACTGGGCATATACCCTGAGAAAACCATAATTCAAAAAGACACATGCACCCCAATGTTCATTGCAGCACTATTTACAATAGCCAGGACATGGAAGCAACCTAAATGTCCATCGACAGATGAATGGATAAAGATGTGGCACATATATACAATGGAATGTTACTCAGTCATAAAAAGGAACGAAATTGGGTCATTTGTAGACACGTGGATGGACCTAGAGTCTGTCATACAGAGTGAAGTAAGTCGAAAGAGAAAAACAAATATCGTATATTAACGTATGTATGTGGAATCTAGAAAAATGGCACAGATGAACCCATTTGCAGGGCAGGAATAGAGACGCAGAAGTAGAGAAAGGACATGTGGATATGGGAAGGGGGGAAGGAGGGTGGGGTGAATTGGGAGATTAGGATTGACGTATGTACACTACCATGTGTAAAATAGATAGCTAGTAGGAACCTGCTGTATAGTGCAGGGAGCTTAGCTTGGTGCTCTTTGGTGACCTAGATGGGTAAGATATGGGGGGTTGGTTGGAGGGAGGTCCAAGAGGGAGGGGATATATGTATACATATAGCTGATTCCCTTCGTTGTACAGCAGAAACTAACATAACGTTGTAAAGCAACTATACCCCAATTTAAAAAAAAAGACAGGTTTAATTATATTTCATGTAATCTCTAATTGGTGGGAACATTTATGAATCATTTTATAAAGATCTCCCCCCAAAATGTTAAAATATGTTAGCATTTAATGAATTACTCTCCAGGTTTCCTTAATGACTGATTCCTCAGTCTTCTGATGACTGAGATTTAAAACAAATTCCCATTATGATGATTTTTTCCAGATTTTCTTTTTTTTTATAGATTTTCTGCACCACTTTTCCTCTGCCAGAACATGGCCAATTGGTTTTGATAATAGAGTCTGTGGTTTTGAGGATCAAGTTTAGATGTCCACTGATAGGAGGAGCCATTGTATAAAATCCCTCATCCAAAAGAAATCATGGTATCTTAGATGCTTCCTCTAAACACAGTGTATTAGTTTCTTGTAGCTGCTGTAACAAATTACCACAAATTGGGTGGCTGAAAACAACAGAAACGTATTCACTTACAGTTCTGGAGGCCAGAAGTCCAAAATCAAGGTGTTGGCAGGGCCACACTCTCCCTGGAGGCTCTAGAGGAGGATTCACTCTGTGCCTTGTCTTGATTCTGGTGGCTGCATGGCTGCATAACTCCAGTCTCTTCCTCCATGGTCACACTGCCTCCTCTTCTTCTGTCTCTGTGTAATCTCCCTCTGCCTCACTCTTATGAGGACATCTGTCACTGAATTTAGGGCCCACCCAGATAATGCAGGATGATCTCCTCATCTCACGATCCTCATCTTAATTACATCATCAAAGACCCTTTTTCCAACTAAGGTCCCATTCACAGGTTCCTGGGATTAAGACATAGGCATATTTTTTCTCAGGGGGGAGGCACCATTCAGCCCACTACAATTAATTCTCTATACCTAAACCCCACAAGTATCTTTTTTATTAAGCAACTATTAAAGCAAGACCAAGGCTTGAGTTTTCATGGAGATGGAGACAAAGGTTGTACATAGGTCAACTCCTATTTTGTTTTTTCGCCAGTGTTTAAAGTCAGTCGGCACCTCAGCAGGTCCATTCATTGTGACAGTGAGTGAGTTGTGATTGTTTTTTCCACCATCCTCTTTTGCCAGGGTACTCAACCGAAATGCAGGCAGCAGGAGAGTCTGGGGACACTTAACTCTGGTGTCTGGCCCTTCAGTGAGCATTTGTTGTGTGTGGCAAGAGGACATGGAATCGCAGAGCGTTAGTCATGGAGAAAAAGAAATGCTTCTGATTTTGAGAGGAGAAGCTAAAAGTGGAGGGAGTGAGTGAGAACCATGGGGCAGGGCCAGACCTGTCGGGGGCTCTGGGAATGCAGAGAAGATGAAGGGATGATGGGGAGGTGACTAAGGAGGAAAGGAGTCTTACATAAAGAAGGTTTCAGAAATGGCTCAGTCTGCCATCCAGGGGAGCTGGGGAGGGAAGTTGGCAAGTCAGGAATATTCCATATTCCCTCATGCCTACCCAGTCCCCCAACACCCTGCCCCAACCTCCAGGAGGCAGGAAACAGGTGAAGATCAAGGAGAATAACCTGCATTTTAAAGCAGCTTTCTCCAAGGACCTCAAAGTAATTGTTGATTTTAAAAAGCATTTATCTTGCAGAGTTAGCTACTGTTTTATTTTCAGCTTGTGAGACCTCAGCTCACAAATGCCAGGGTTACACAGGAAATTAATTTGAAGGTCCCCTGCTCACCTGGGAACATTTTTCTCCATCACATCACCTGATCTATCTTGGCAACCCTGACCTCTGGCCCCTGGGGTTCCTGGAAGGGGATGTTCTGAAGGTCAACTCCAGGAATCAGGAGCTGCCGGAAAGAAGACCTCGCGCATTTAGACCAGAAAAGGCTCATTTTTTTTAACCTGCACAATCTACGTTGGCTTCCTTTTTGCTGTTAAAAGAAGAAAAGCAGAAGGGGTGGGAACTAACATTTATCAGGCTCTGCCGAAGTGCCAGGCAGTTTGCATAGTTTCTCTCCTTTACTCTTCTCACGTGATAAAAATATTTACTACTACTGTTTTGATAGATTTGGAAAAAAAGTTTCTGAGAGCTGAAGTCACACGACTGAAGGCCCTTTAACAAGGCCTGGGACCGGGGTTTGATCCTGACGTAGCGGAAACTCTTGCTGATGTCTCTCCAGGATCTGCTTTCTGCTTTCCCCCCATCAGCTCGCTTCACGCTCCCCTTTTCCAACCCTGCTGCGGCCATCCTGAGGGTTTTCCTGTTTCTTGAACGCACCACCCCAGTTCCAGCTTTAGTTCCTCTGGTCACCTTCTTTCTGGAATGTTTTCCCTCTGATCGTGGTCTGACTTTTTTTCCCTAGTTTTCAGCTCTGAGTCCAACGTGTTCTACTCAGGGGAGCCTTCCCTGATGACTCCACCGAAACTGCCATCGCCCACAGGCATCTCACTCCATTTCATTTTCTTCAAACGCTGTCGTCTGGTATGTGTCCATCCACTAGAAGGTCAACTCTGTAAGGGCAGAATCTTAATAGTCTCCCCCATTCACTGGCTGGGCACATTTCTTGAATGAATATGTATATTTCTGTATATATTTGTTGAATGAATGAATACGTGAATGAATATGTTATTTTTCTAGTGACATTTCCTAGACATTTTGGTACCATTTCCCTCTGTAGTCAATGTGGTCCAACTTTAATGTTAATTGTGATGCAGGTTTTTTAAGACCTGAGAAGTTGTCTCTAGCACGGTCTAGGTAGTGTCTACATGTCCAAAGTAAAGCAGAAGAATAAGTACTATACTCAACTGAAAAAAAAAATTGAGATTGGGCAATATAAAAACGAATCCTTGATTTTTGAATTTTTTTCCCTGTCTGAATTAGTACAGATATCTACATTTAGGCTAAAGAAACTACACAGGTTATGGGAGACCTATCTTATGTAATGGGGGCATGTGAGAGAATAATCTGTTGGTTTTAGTTGACTATAAACCCAGTAGCAGTCACCCGTGGAGCCCAGGTGTGATATTAAGAGTTGTAACCTCTTCATGGCTCTCAGCACTATAGCAAGAAAAATGTCCCAAACTGGCTCATTATGTTTCCCCTCCAGCCTTCCCAGTCTTAGTGAGGGCACCTACTTTGTTACCTAAGCCATATACTGAGTGGGGGAGGGGTCAGGCTACACTCCTCCCTTTCCCTTCAAGTCCCAAAGTAAAGAAGTCCTGTTGAGGACACTTCTGGCTTATCTCTTCAGCTCTATCTCTTGTTAGTAACTCCTCCCACCTGCCAACCCCATGGTCATGTCCATAGTGCATCGTGCTATTTCACAATTCTGTGCCTTTGCTCATACTCTGTGTAGAATGTCTCCTCACTCAGTCCACCCCTCAACACCCCCTCAATTTTCAATACTCTGATCAAGTGTCATTGTCCCATTGAAACACTTTCCTCTTCCTTTCCACCAGTAGAATTAGCCCTTCCTATCTGTGAGCATCTGGTGTACCTT
This sequence comes from Lagenorhynchus albirostris, assembly GCF_949774975.1. Classification (NCBI taxonomy): domain Eukaryota; kingdom Metazoa; phylum Chordata; class Mammalia; order Artiodactyla; family Delphinidae; genus Lagenorhynchus; species Lagenorhynchus albirostris. The sequence goes on from NC_083106.1 coordinate 10,597,043, forward strand.
ATACACACTTAATTCATCTTTTTCTGTAGTGCCTAGCATACTACCTTATTCAAAGTCCTCCATGCCTGTTCCCTGGATGAAGACTGAGATCTATAGGAAGGTTGGCTCGCTTTCCCCTGTAGCTAAATCTATAGAGTGGTGAGATGTTTGACATTGCATCCCTTAAGTCTGTATGGTTGAGAAGTAGGAAAGCCTGGGATTTAGAAATCCACAGTGGATGCTCTACAAAGTGTGTCATGGATAATCTTTACATGAATAATTGATAGTTGACTGTAGCGTCATCAATTAGTAATGGAGGTCAGTCTTGTTTCATTAGAATGTAACTTCCTGGAGGTACAGCTTTTGTTTATTTATGTCCTAATTTTTTAAAAGTACAGTGTCAAAAATAGTGTGGGTGTTCAAAAAGTTGAAAATCAATTAATCAAGTCTATCGGGTTCCAGAGTGACCAAAGGAGAGGCTGATATTCAGGAAACCCATTTGCTCTCATTAATAAAACAATCTTATCCATATTAAAGTAACAGTAGATGGAGGATAGGAAAAGGATCTATTAGTGTGGTCCAGCTGGGGACCTCTAAGATCATTCCTTCCTTCACGGAGCTCATGAATAATAAAATAAATTGGTATGACACCAGGGAATAAGCTGTAAAGTGTCACAAAATGCCAGGAACAAAAATCCATCCAAAGTGCTCTTTTTCTTCCTGAGGAAAAGCCTAAAAGAACTTTTCTGATTACCTGACAGTCCATTTAATCCCCAGGAAACATTCCTTTGTTATAGTTTCAAGGAGAATTACTTGAAATAATCCTTTGTACAATGTGCCTGGTTCTATTTTAGTTTTAAATCGTGTCCCCTTTCTTTTTGAATTTGTTAAAAAAAAGACATCTAATCAATGCCCAAGTGGAAGTGGTATGGCCAAGTGTGAGTTTCTTTCTCTCCTGGATGACGTTACCTTTTTGTGTAGAGGCCCTTTTAAAAGAGACTTAAAAGACTTCAGGAGCTGAGAAAGAATAATAAAAAAAAGTCTTGAATGTTACAATTAAACTGTACAGACTTAACCATCTCTCCTGAGTGTTATTGAAGAGGAGCATGCTTTTTGACCAGCTCCATGTACTGAAGCTCACAGTGACCCAGATTTTAAGGGACTTGGGCATTTCTTGGGTAAGTACCTGCGAGAATTCATTTGTAGCATGTGGTCAAGGGCGGGGACACAGCCCTGCCAATAGTTAGGCCTGGTCTACTGATTATCATTTGAAAAGTGGGATAAAAAAAGAAAAGGAGAGGGAAGGAAAGGAGTCTTACAGATATCCTGTACGCCTTTTAGACTTCCCCATAGTTTGGCTTGGAAATGCATCAGAGCAAAACAATAAAGAGAGAAAAATATCAGGGGGATTTTAATTTAGGAAATAAGGCAATATTTAAGTTCACACGTGTGGACTCTATTTGGGAGACAAAGTTAAGACTCTTCGGGTGAGCTTGCTGGCGGGCTCCCCCTCCCCCATTCTAGAGTACCATGGATAGGAATTTATTCATTGTAAGGTCCTCACTAGGAGTTATCCTGTGTTTTTCTGATTTAAACATTTTCTTCTCTCCCTCAGGGTCCTCCTTCCTCTTTCCATTCTCCAAGGTAGAGGTGAGGGAAGTTGTGTAATTCCCGATGCACTTTTAACATTTCCAAAACTCATCCCGTCAAATGGCTCAATCCAAACTCAAAATGCAAAATTAATGACTAGTTAACATGGATGCAGTAACTCAGTTCACAGCTCAGGCGCTTTATTTTTTTGTCTTGCAAAAGTGTCTTGCTTTCTTCTTCCTCTAGAGACAGAGTTTCTTTTTGATCTTTAAGTAGTAACATAAGGTTAAACCACAGAGTGATGTTTTCTTTCAAGAATGAAAAGTGTTCCAATAATTTTGAGGTAGCCAGTTGCCAGGAAGATCCATGAAAAAATTAAGGTGGAAACTTCATTCACTCTTTCTCCTGTTGAGGGGTTTTCAAATTTTTCTTAGAGCTCTTTTCCTTTTACTTAATTTTAGGGGGAAATTGTAGATTCCATGAATGCGTTTTAAAACAAACATTTAGTTAAAAATAATATCCAATTTGGCCTTAACTAGAGCATGGCAGAAATAACCAAAGGCAGTTAATGTGGGATGAAGTAAATGCTTATGTCAAGTTGGCAGCACATTATCTTCGTGTCTTTTACAAGGAGGACTTCACTTGCAGAAATGGCTCTTGACAAAGTTAAGTGGTCCTATATATTGTTTGGGAAATTGCCCTTATTTTGTGTTCTTCTTGTTCCAGTAATGGAACCCATGAGCAGTAGATAATTGTAGTGGCCTCATCTATCAAATAATATTAGAAGTCAACAGCTATAATCTGAGCCACTTGCTTTACACAGCTTTTCTCTATATTTTCTGCTCAAATTGTCAGTTGTTACCTGTAAGTGTCCCCATTCTCTGTGGTTGATAGAAGCAAAAAGATTTAAGTGAATCAGGAGGTAAGCCAAGTGCAGGCTTGGGCCCAGGCTCTGCGGCCAGCTTACCACAGCAGATGATAACAACTTCCCGAATAGGGAGAAATCATGGTTCTTTGTACTGTATTATATGTTACTATTACTGGTGCAGAGGCTGGGAGGAAGGGGTTTTTTTAGAGATAGTCTAGGCAGTTAAAAACTGAGTTTTAAGGGGGTCAGAAAGGAACCTCTCATTACTGGAGGGTAAATCCATGTAGCATTTCAGCATTCTGAACTACTTTTGTTCATCTCTCACACCCCTGTGCTAAAAGCAAAGTTGCTCGAAAAAAAGAGTTGTACAAGCTTGGTGGTGGATACTTAGGGTATTACTAAGTTATTCCATAAACTCATTTGTAGGTATAAAATATTTCACGATAGAAAGGAAGATGTTAGTTTTGCAGGAATAATCATTATAAACATCTTTGAGTTGCTTCCTCTATCAATGAAAAATCAGAAGAATACCAGAAGAATCAAGTAAAATCATGAATGCACTTCACTTAATGGTAGACAGTTTTTATTCATATAAACTACTGTTATATACATACCTAAATTATAGGATTTATATATAAAAAATAATAGTATATATATAAATAATAGTATATATCAATAATTTATATAGATATAGATATAGCAGGATCACATTGTGTCTACTGTGTAGTATTCTGTGTTTTCCCACTTATTATATGGTTAGCATATTCTATGCTCGTAAGTATTCATTTACTGCACTGTATTTGATGGCTGCATTATATTCCATTCCATGCATTCCTTATTATTGGACACCTAGGGTATTTTCAAAACTTCACTGTTATAAACAATGAATATCCTTGCAGCTAAGACCTTATCAACATCTATGATAACTTCTTTAAGTGAAATTATTAGAATTTTATTAGGAGGATTTCTAGAAGGATAATGCATGGGTTAAACGGTTTGTACAGAAAGAGGGCAAACCAATTTCTATTATTACAAGCAGTATGTGCAAGGTCCTGAGTTGCTTTTTCCCTCAGTGTTGACTAGGTACAAATGCTTTATAGATATTTTATCGTGGTGGGGAGATGCTCAGTGAAGAGGGGAGCACGGGTGCCATGTGCCCTGACGTGGTGGCCATCGGTGATCAGGCACAGCTCCAGAGAGAAGGATGAAGCACACTGAGATGGAGGGTCTTGAGCAGGGAGCGGGGGCACCCGTATTTGGGGAGTGGCACGGTCAAAGGCACAAGGGGGGTATTAAGGTGCAGAACTAAGCAGATGAGCCCCATCAGAGACTGGCAAATGTGCCTGTCCAGTTAAGTGGGCCCTGCTGTTTCAGCACCACCAACCCCTCCCTTTTCTGAACTCCTACAGAATGGAAGTTTGTATCATCCACCTTAACACGGAAAAGCTACCTATTCCTTCATATTGTTCTGTCATTGGATATTTGTTATCCTTGCTTTCCCAGTGGGATTGAAATGTCTCTGGGGGCAAGTACCTGGTGTGGTCAGAGCAGAGACGGTCTGAAAACTGCCCCATGGGCCGCACTGTCCTTTCTGCCCCCTGAATGCTAATAGTTCTGCTTGTATCGTTTTCTTGCTTTTATATATGATTTTCTTTTACAGAGAGTTCTGCGATTATTAAACATACACCTCCCTCCACTTTATTTTTTAAACCACTGGGTTGATTTAAAGATTTAACCCAAATGATCAAACCAGTGATTCAGTTTTCTATTTTTAGTGGAGTTATTATTTTGAGGCATTTCAGTGACCATCAGTTTCCAAACTTGACTACCGTATCCCCCAATCACGAAGTGTTCTGGGGCAGGTTTGTCTTTACAACAGTTACAGTGGGTGCTCAGAAAATAGGAATGGAGAATCGGCATTTTATGCAGCTTTTTTCTAGTGCGGGGGAGGGTAAAAAAACTACCGATGGCTCTCTGTGGAGCTCAATGAAAAGATATTTGCTTGAACAGGAAGTTTCTGTACTGGGGACACTGGCCCAGCAGCAGCTGTGCTTTTCAGCCTTTGCTGCAGAATCACCTTTCTGGCTAGTGGAGGCTGAGAATGTTTCTATTTCCATTACTGAATAATGACCCAGGGCCAGGGCCATGGTCACTTTCCTACCTAGAGCCAATATTTCAGCCCTGACGCCCTGAGACACGGTCATTTGCATTCCTAAAATATGATCATTTTCATATACAGTATTTCAACAAAATGTTTACATAGTGCAACAGTTGTTCATGACACAAATGAGGAAAAAAAGGTGATAATTTATATAAATGTGTGATGAAGAGTTACCAGTTGCCATTAGAGATGTGCCACGTGACTCTCTACTCATGCATGCTGCCTAAAGGAAATAAAAAAGCAGTAGAAATTCCAAATGGTGCTGCCACGTTTGAAGTTGCGGCAATACTGGTGGATGATAGAATGTGTTCTTGAGATGCAAAGCTGTGGGTGGCTGACCTGGAATTTTGAAAAGATCCTCTGATACTTGAAATCATTTCAAGGTTAAATGGAAAATGTGAGCTAGGATTATCTGAATCCTCCTTTACCTGGATAATGTATAAAGAAAGATGAAGTGGAGAATAAACCTGTATGTGAGTGTGTCACTGTTAGAGCATCATTCTCCAGAATGTGTTTAAATTGCTGGAGAGCAGTTTGACCATTTGCTTCTTTAAGTAAGTTGCTATGGGTTTGAATTTTATAATTTTCATAATAAATAGAGATTATTAAGGGCTGGCCCTGTTTTGAAATACTTATGTTAATTTACCAGTCTCTAAGAAATTTGGTATAAGGACAAACAAATTCATATATATACTGAACATAAAGATAGAAACAGTTTATTCAGGGACTCCTCCAACATCTGTTATTACATTCTCACAACAACAGTTCAAGGTACTTATAATTAATCTCATTTTACAGATGAATAAACAGAGGCCCAGAGAGGTTAAATGAAAAAGCTAATAAGTGGTAAAGGTGTGAATCGAACCAGGTCACTCTGATCTCTAAGTCAATGTGCTCAACCACTCAGCTACACCAAATACTTTGCTAGAACTCTTTTCGTGTTTCTGAAACAGAAACTTATCTGACCTGTAGGGCTTAAAAATGACTGTGTTGATTACAAGACAGCGATATTTAGTTCCACTCGATTTCATTCCTTTAAAGGAAAAAAAACCATCCATTTGCAGCTGATTGCTTCGCCCTTTGTGCATCTATTTTGTGTGTGAAGGTTTACAGCAATATATTGACTTTCTCCATTATCTAAATTTTATGCACCTAATGATATTTATTAGTATACCTAGTGACCTCCTTTAAAAATTTTGTAATAAGGATGCACCCCAAACAACTCATCTAAGCAGCTTTTAGTTGGTAAAATGCCTTCAGTGACAAAGCTAAAGCCATATATACTCATTTATGTGAATGCTATTCTTGCAGTTACTGTTGGAGTGATAGTTTCTCTGAGGTTTTGAATGATGCAACTTGTTCAAGTTTAATGCCATCTATTATGAACTCTGCTGCATGCTGTTAATAGCTGGAAGGCATTGATTTTGTTTTCTGCTCTCTTATCTCTAGCCCATACATTTTGCTTGCATTATTGACTGTTCTGATCATTTCATGCACCATGTCTTTAGAAGATGTATAAATCAATGTCAGCCATGAAACTTAAGTTGTTTATTAGGCTCCCATGTAGGTTTACACCTTCATGAAAATCATCTAATGTGGTCCGTGTCAGATGTTTCAAACAATTGTTGACTAGTCTGATGAAAGAGGACAGCCTTGGAACATGTCACCCCTGGAGTAGGAAAGTTCATTCAATTATTTATTTGGGTCACATGTTATACTTGACTGGATGCACTTTTTAATGATGTTAATTAACTTCTTCAGGGTGTTAAATTAGTTTAGAACTGCTATGATTATAGCATGACATAAATTGGACTCTCTATTCTAAGAGATGCATTTGAGTTTTGCACAGCAAAATAATATTTTGTATTGGATTAGTGTAAATGAAACCGCATTGCTTACATTTGAGCATTCTTGATAGAAGGACCATGCAGACTTCAGATCAATTTCACACTTAAATCACAGAGTCAGAAAACAAGTGCAGGAGCTTGAAAGCCTGTCCATCATTTTATAACAATTACTGAGTTCTTTATCCTGGACCCAAAGAGCATTGAATTGCACTTCTAATCCAATAAAAATTGTTTTTCATAATTAAGGCAATTATGAAATGCCCTACAAAATCCATTCTTAAGAATCAGCTTCTAAATGCTTCCTGTGCATAAAGCAAATTTTGGATTAGTTTAGACTTTATTTTCTTCCCTAATTTTAACAGTGCTTTTGATTCATGTCTCTTGTTTAGGATTTTGCAGAGCATTTTTCAAATACTGAGATCTGTCCTCCTCTTGGTATAGGAGGTGAAGAGTTGCACAGGGTGGCATTGCTTATGGCCAATTTCTGGGATAGCTGTGAATCCAGTAATATTGGTTGGCTAGTACTTCCACTCATGTGGTGGGAGGTGGGTTTGGGAAAGTCTCCTTCAGCAGTCAGTCACTTGGACCTGGCCGTGATCTCAAAACCTTGCCAACTGGTTAAAAATTAAATTCAACTGCAAACAAGACGAAAAGACAACCCTCAGAATGGGAGAAAATATTTGCAAATGAATCAACGGACAAAGGATTAATCTCCAAAATATATAAACAGCTTCTGTAGCTCAATATTAAAAAGACAAACAACCCAATCAAAAAATGGACAGAAGACCTAAATAGGCATTTCTCCAAAGAAGACATACAGATGGCCAAGAAGCACATGGAAAGCTGCTCAACATCAGTAATCATTAGAGAAATGCAAATCAAAACTACAATGAGGTATCACCTCACACGGGTTAGAATGGGCATCATCAGAAAATCTACAAACAACAAATGCTGGAGAGGGTGTGGAGAAAAGGGAACCCTCTTACACTGTTGGTGGGAATGTAAATTGATACAGCCACTATGGAGAACAGTATGGAGGTTCCTTAAAAAAATAAAAATAGAATTGCCATATGACCCAGAAATCCCACTACTGGGCATATACCCTGAGAAAACCATAATTCAGAAAGACACATGCACACCAATGTTCATTGCAGCACTATTTACAATAGCCAGGTCATGGAAGCCACCTAAATGCCCATTGACAGACGAATGGATGAAGAAGATGTGGTACATATATACAATGGAATATTACTCAGCCATAAAAAAGGAACGAAATTGGGTCATTTGTAGAGACGTGGATGGATCTAGAGACTGTCATACAGAGTGAAGTAAGTCAGAAAGAGAAAAACAAATATCGTATATTAACGCATATATGTGGAACCTAGAAAAATGGTACAGATGAACCGGTTTTCAGGGCAGAAGTAGAGACACAGATGTAGAGAACAAACGTATGGACACCAAGGGGGGAAAGTGGTGGTGGTGGTGGTGGTGGTGGTGGTGTGATGAACTGGGAGATTGGGATTGACATGTATACACTGATGTGTATAAAATGGATGACTAATAAGAACCTGTTGTATAAAAAAATATATTAAATTCAGAAAAATGGCAATCACATTGTCTTTAAGAATTTATTGCTTGGATTTTTTTTGATTCAATTCATAACCAAATATAAATACAAGGAAATTTTATTATTATTATTACTTGGCCACACCGTGTGGCTCATGGGATCTTAGTTCCCTGACCAGGGATTGAACCCTGGCCCTCGGCAGTGAGAGCACGGAGTCCTAGCCACTGGACCGCCAGGAATTCCCAGGAAATTTATTCTTTAAATTATACATTTATGTGAGGGATGCCCTGGAGAGGCTTGAATTGTACCCCGTAAATATATGTCCACCATGAACCTCAGAATGTAACTTTTTGGAAATATGTACTCTTCGCAGAGATAAGGATCTTAAGATGAGATCGTTCTGGATTAGGGTAGGTCCTGAATCCAAAGGTAAGTCCTGAGAATAAGAGAAGGAAAGGGAAGGGGATGGAAGGGAAGGCATGGGAAGGTAAGAGAAGAAGACGGGTAACAGAAGCACAGAGAGATGAAGACCATGTGGAGATAAAGGCAGAGATTGGAACCGCACAGCCCAAGCCGAGGAGCACGGGGGTTGCCAGCCACCAATGGAGGCTAGGGGAAAGGCATGAAAGAGATTCTCCTGCAGAGCCTCTAGCGAGAACCAGCCCTCTGACACCTTGATTTTGGATTTCTAGCCTCTAGAACTGGGAGAAAATAAATTTCTGTTGTCTTAAGTCTCCAGGTTTGCGGTACTTTGTTAATGGCGGCCCTAGGACTCTAAGACATGCTCCCAGCCACTTCTGTCTGATATGCAGGTGTTGCTTGCTTCCTTCCCCGCATTCAGGAATCTGCTCACCATGCGCCCTGCACTAGAATGCCCTTTGCTCCCACTCCTGCCCGCTGAGGGCCCCCGTGCTTCCCAGGCCCGTTCATAAGCCCCTCACCCACTCAACTCCCATAGCTCCCTTTTCTCTGAACGTCCATAGCAAACGTGTCTATATCCAGTGCAGTGCTGCCCACGCCCGCCTTGTATTATGCTGCACGTATATGCTTCCTCCCTTGATGTTTGGAAACATGCCTTGTTCAGATTTAATTATGCTAGAATGCTTAGCACAGACCTTCATCTATAGTCGGGCTTCAAAATATGTTGAATCTAGTTGCATGGCATCCTTTGCCATGAGACAAATTCTGTTTTTGTTTCACAATTTGGGTATGAAATTGTGTATGCAGAAAAAATTGAAGCCATGGGAGAAGTAATTTCAACAAAGCCAAAATTTGATGATTCTAAAAGCAAGCGTTGTGAGAGCTGCTTATATTTCAATATGCTTTTGAATGAAAATATGTTGTTCAATGGATAATTCCAAGTCCAAATATTTTCCTGGGGAATATGATGTTGAATCATACTTACAGTTGGGGATACTTAATTCACTGTGTTAATCAGTATGCATTTTACTTCTCTATTTTTAGTCATATTAGTTACTCAAATATTCTTTTGAAATATAATATACCTGCATAATAAAAATATCGCTCAAAAACTCTTCATTCAGGACTTTAAAAGCACCTTATTCACATCTAGTCGATTTCAGATCATTTCGTTTAGCAGTTTAAACAAGATAATGTGTTGGAAAGTACTTTCAGAACTACCATATGCAACACATATTAATTATGGGGTTTGAAAAGTAGTTTTCAACTCTGAACTGCCAAATTCAGATAAGCAGTCAACGACGTTTAACCTTGGCTCAGATCCTCTCTTTGCATCCCATCTCTATTTGGTAATATTTTCTGGACTTAAGCCCTTTCATGCCATGCCTGTGTGTAGGTAGTGTTGCTGCCACTCCCTCTTGATGTCAGATTTTGGTGGGGAGCAGTGTGGTCAGGTGGAACAAGCAAGGTCTTTGGCTTGAGGGAGATTGAGATATGAATGCTGGTCACACTTTAGCTAACTGTACGTCTGTCACCAAATCATTTAGCTCAGTTGAGCCACAATTTTATCATCTGTAAACATGACTAATAGTATCTACATCATAGCACTGTCATTCAGGTTAAATTGGATAAAATAATATCTGTAAAGTGTTTAGACTAGGTTTTGGCATATTCAGGGTGCTCAACAAATAAATGGTAGGCATGATTTTGTTGTAGACGATTAAGAATTAAACCATCTGAATTTAAGTCATTCCACAAATATATACTGTTGTAGGACTTGAGAATGCAACAGAGATAAGTCACAGTGTCTGCCTTTGCTGATAGGAGCCAGATATTTCAATAGGCTAAGGGTAGTCTGAGAGATGTCTGAACAATATGATGGGTACGTGTTATCACCCAGGCCTTTCAAAATTCAACTCAACTCTTTCTGGTTAAACATGGCAGAAAGTCCACACATATTTATCTCCTTTCCCCCCCTCCCCAAATCCAATTAAAATGGCAACAAAGGAATAAAAATGGGTAAACGTACAAACACTAAAAAAAGATGAATGGAGACACCAGCAAATAAGAGACTATTTCCAGAAGCCTGGAGCTGCAGCTGAATAATCAGAGTAGAGGAAAGGACAATCCCAAGGGTCCTCACAGGGGAGCCCGTGAGGAGCAAGCAACCCAGAACTTGGGGAGGGTGAACACGTTGAGGCCCTAGGGACCGTGGATGGCAGGGAGTGGTGAGGCACCAGGCTGAAAACAGGAGAAGGGATGGGCAGGAAGTCTGTATATACAGTGGTTGGATTCCTTGTGTGCTGCCCCATCCTATGCATCCAGTTGACTACTTTCACAAGCGGGAGATGAGAGGTTTATATTTTGGATAAGTGAAACCAGAGAGGATTAGAATTTATTGACAACTAGGCACAGGGAAGGGCAAGGATGGAGTGGATAATTAAATACAAGGAATGAAGTGAATGTCTGTAACTGACCTCTAGGTCCCTTCCCCTACTCTGCTACTAACAGGCTGGAAGTCAGGCATTTTATCCTAACCTCCTCTGCCCCTACCCGCTACACACACACACATAAATCCAACCAGGGAAGAAGATAGGTTCTTCTGTGGAGAAACAATATGACCATAAAGAAAAGACCTTTACATATTGACATTGTAGTTAGTCTAATGAAAAGATTATATTAACAGCCCATCACACTATAGTGAAAACTGCTACTCAGCAAGCCCAGTCCAGTCAACTAGAGCTTCCACTTAGATTTGAGGGCTTCAGTCTTAAATAAAAGTAGACAGCCAAGAATCACTACTCATTTGAGACAGATGATCTGTGAAATGAGAGAGACTGAAACAAAGTGAAAAAAAGGAACTTTAGAGGAAATAGATGCAAGGCAGGGAACTGATAAAAACATCTAGAAAACTAAAATGAAATTTAATTCAGGAGAGAGGGAGAGATACTGCATATATGAAGGAAGACTAGGAGACTGTGGAAAAGGAGTAACCAGAGAGGATGAAATGCTATTGGAAATTAAAAATATGATAGCCGAAATAAAATCGCCATAGAATGATTCGAAGATAAACTTGAGGAATTCTCCCCCAAACAGAGCAGAACAAAACAAAGCACCCAAAAAATTAAGAGATGGAAAGTAAGAGAGAAAAGACAATAATTGGAGGATTGATCCAAGAGTTCTAACATGCCACTAATAAGAGTGCTAAAAGTAGAGAAGAGGGAAAGTGGAGGTGAGAGAAATATGAATGAACTAATACTAGAAAATTTTCTACAACTGTAGAACATGAATCTTTCAACTGAAAAAGCCTATTGAGTATCCAGCATAATGAACGAATAAAGAATGAATGAAGGCATTTCATTATGACATACCAGGGTACAGGGGAAATGAGAAGGTCCTAAAAGTTTCCAGAGTAAAAAAACCATATTGGGAATCAGAATGGCATTGGGTTTCTTAACAAGAACACTGAATGCAAGCAAACCTGCAAAATTCTGAGGGAAAATAATTATCAAATAGAATTCTGTACCCAGCCAAACTGTCTGTCATGTGTGAAGGTACAATAAGAGAATTTCCTGATGTGAAAGAACTAAAACATGTATTTCTTATTAAATATGTATTTTATATATGGCATATATATTTAAACATATAGAGATATATTTAAATGATACTGTGCTCTAGCAAGTGAAAGCAGAAACCATGAAAGAAGATGATTGGGGGCCCAAGAACAAGGCCACAGGAAAGGGGGGGAAACAAGTCTCAGGATGACAGAGAACCTACAGATCAGTCAGTCCATTACCAGTACCTTTGTAGTCGGCTTTGTATTCCGCCAGGTACGAACCTTTTCCTTCTCCTTCCAAATATAACCAATAGCTTTTGTGTTTAGCATTCCCTAGCTTTTCTTCATAATTTTACCACATGCTTATATTTCCAAACAATGCATCATCAGGAGGACAGAAAGGTCTGCATGGAAGGGTGTTAGGAAAAAAATAGTAATGATGGCTTGTATGATAATTTTGAGCTTTTGGCAAATAATACAGAGGTGAATTTTTTAGATCTGATAAGATGTGAAAAAAATTGATAGACACTTAGAAAACTAAGCAAATGAAAAACAAGGAAACTACTACCTACTGCCTCTTATTTTTCCTACTTGGTTATGAGCTGTTGGAGGGAAATGACCATGTGTTTCCACATCTGTCTACCTGGTCCCTCATCTTTTGTGGGCATGCAATAAATGTGCATGAGTGGATAGAATGAAAACTGTTAATGAAGATATCGTCAAACCCACAGATAAACAAGCCTCCTTTATGTATCAATCTGTGTATGAGGTTATTCCTATAATTTGGTGGTAGTAAAGCTTGTTTCTCCTAAAAAATGGTCCTGCTATATTTTATCAGACAACAAATATTAATACTTATTAATTTTTTACCTTCCTCTCATTTTTGTATTCAACTAGAAACTTACTGTCTTCTAGAAACTCAATCCACAATTAGGGTGTCTTGCTTCCTTGATATTTTGGTGGCTTCCCTGTGGTCCATATTTTCTTGGTGCATACCTGTAGGAACTTTATCAGATCTGTGTTGAAGCTGGTGTCCTGTCCTTCTTAGATGATTTATATTTTCTTTAGCCAGATGCTTTGCTTAGAGGGCATGGCCAACCTGGGATCCCTTTAAAATAAAAGTGTTAGTTTTCCAGAATGCCAGATTGTATAATTTTGAAATCCAAGCTCACCTGAGATGGGTTTCTTTGTGGTTAAAAATTTGCAGGGGAGATTTTTTTCCAGCTTTGAAGTTCAAGACATAATCTTCCTTGTGATCTCCTAGAGAGTGGAGGACTTATTTTTGGTTTACTTATGTTGAGGATACAGCCCTTTGGCGTTGTATCTTTGTGTGGGGTAGAGTGTGTATCTCCTATTTTATGTTCCATCTTAGGCTTTGTGTGATGTTCCCAGTACCCGGAGGCCTTGAAGACCAAGTTCAAGTTCATCTGGTTTGACTAATGAGTTTTGGGGCTCTGCTGTTCATTCAGAGTCTGGCTTTGACTTGGATTTTGGTTTCTGAGTATTACTTATTTTCTTATCAACTCATTGATGCAGGTTAAAAGATAAATTTTAGATTTCATTAAGTATTTTTTGTTGTTTGTAGCAAACAGTTTGGCTAGAGTATCTAGTTCACCATACTCCTGGAAACTGAAGGCAGAAACTCTTTTCAAGTATATCAAGGGATATTCTTACAATATACCAATCATCAATTCATCCTTTATAGAGAATTGAACAAAAGAAAATGAGTCTAAATTACAATGAGTCCAGTTAAAAGTTCTATGACTAAAAGGCTGATTGGACACTGGTCAAGTAACTAAGAGCAATTTGAATATCTCTGGATATTTAAAAAACACAAAGCAAAACAAAACAGTATGGTGCTGTCATTTATCTTGTCTGGTGAAGTGTTCCTTTGCCCGAGGCAGGAGGCTGGAAAAGATGACCTCTTAATGCCCTTGAGTTCTGTCATTTTATTATATTTGTGAAAAATAGAGCTAGACTTTCAGAAGAGTTTTTCACTGTGAGTTTGTGAAGTGATATTATGAAGCTGGTCTAGTTTCTGTCAATTTCAACTTCCTGCAGTGAAATTTCCAGGTACTGAGTTTTACTCTGCAGGACACAAATTTCTTTTTCTTGTGATTTGTCTTTTTTCTTAGGCTTTCCAAATCATATACAAAAATGTGTAAGGAATGGTTCCCTCCATCTGCATCCATAGGGATTCCCTTTGACTTCTCCGTAGATAAGATAGACTAAGCATCAGAAATAACGAAATCAATTTTCCGTTAATAGTTGGTAGTGTAGTGAATACAAAGATTAAGGGAAGGGGAAACACTTTTAGTATTCAGAAAGATTTTGTCATTGTCAAGAGTCACCAGGGTCTTCTGTGAGAGGACTGACATAGAAATGTGCTCATCAGGGGTTATTCATTGATGTAGAATTTGATGTCTGATACCTTGTTGGTCCCCAAAGTTTACCACTGTGTGACAGACAGTGACTGTCCCTTTCAGTCCGGTCTTATTAGGACAAGATATAGCCATTGTGATGATGCTACATTTTTCTCAGTAGATTTTTAACTCTGGAGTTCTGATTTAAAAAAAAAAATGCCATCGCAGGCAATTTTCTTTCTTTTTATCTTTTTTTTTTATGGCAGCCACATATTATTTTATAATTGAAAAAAAAAAAAAAACAAACCCGAGAGAATTAGTTAAAAAGAAAAGGTGGTGCTAATTCAGACCTTACTTTTTGGGGAAAGAGGAAGGCTGGATTGTGGATCCATGCATTCAGTGATCAAACTTACAGGTTCGTTTGGCATTTTCTGTTTGTTTTATGTAGTTTCCTCAGTTCAGGGGAAAGAATCACTCTGGGCCTATTGAGCAATTTTACTTTCTCATCCCTTAAGATTCCTGAGTACAAGATGAGCAAGTTTAAATCACAGATGACTCTGAATCTTTAGGGAATCTAGCTAGCTACCTTTCATTCTTGTCGGATGTGGAGTCTGAGCGGTGTGTGCACGGCAGGGACTCCATGTAGGTGTGGACAGCACGTGCCAGACGGTCCTGAACTGATGCTGTGGTCCTCCAGGCTGGCCTGGGGGCCCCTTTTGACTGCTCACCTCATCTGTAAAACCTTTTGAATCCACATGCCTCCTTTATGGCTATTTATTTTTACTTACAAATGATATGTAAGTATTGCTATGTAAGGTGTTTTATTTATTGTAAGACACAGACAAAAATATAAATTACCATTGGATGAGGGAACAAAAGAAACGTAAAGAGAAGGCGTAGTATATCTTCCCATGCTCTACTGGATGAATGCCGTCCCCACCCTGTGTGTACCTCACTTTGGAGGACACCAATGAAGGATATTGAAAGACCTAAAAACGATCTAAGAACAACTTCTGATGTAAAAGAAACAAACAGAATTTTCTGAGAAAGTGTGGCCTGCTGCTACTGTAAACAGAGGAATGTCTGAATAGTATTTGTCAGCCTCTAGTTCTTTTGGGCTACCATGTTAGGTTGATAGCAAACACTATTAGAAAAGGGGGGAAATAATGAGATACCTAAATTATGATAAAAGGAAAATAAGAATCTCCCTAATTAATTTCGCTCATCTTTAGAGATCACAGGAAAGGAAATGAAAGGTGGTGGGAGTATGCAAAGGGAAAATCTTGCAAATTCTTCAAATGCGAATGAGATTCTGTGATAAACCCTCACTTTCTGGTAAGCATTTTAATGGATCCTTTAATTAGCTTTTCTGGAAAGTTCACTGAAGATATGCTGGAATAATGATCCCCTGTGCTCTAAGTGTCTAGTCATTAACTCGCAAGGTGACTGAACATACTAATGCATTTGCCTTTTAGACAGTTTAAGCCCACGTTCCTATAATAAGGGTCTTGCCTTTGTTTGGCTCAATCATGGAAAGGTGTATGTGGGCTGGGTTCTCTCAGAAGGGACAAGAACAGTGAGCCAGACCCACCTTCTCCTGGTCCCCATGTAACTCTAGCTCCTGAAAGGGGATTCTTGGGCGGATCTTTCTGGAACTGTTCTCAGGCTCCCTGCCACTTCTGTGCAAACATTTTGGCTCAGCATTTATAGACATCCCCTAGATCTGGAATCCATTTTCCATTCATTAGAGAATTAATTACATTTTGTCGCCTTTATCAGTAGCATCTTTTTGAGCATGCATCTCTCATCTACATGTATTTATTTTTACTTCTAAATGGTGCATTACTTTTCCATTTTATTTTGAAGGCATGCTTTCTATACTTCACGATTGCAGGTCAGGCCAGGCGAGGGGTAGGTTAGGCAAGGTGAGTGGGTAGAAACTGGGAAGGTGCTTCTGCTCCCAGATGAGCCAGCGACTTGGCTTTGCACCAAGCCAATAACAAACTGGGCTTGGATCACATTTTACGGTCCCAGCCTGGTTTGGTCCCAGCATGCTAGTACATGCTGGTGTATGCAGCCTTTTGCATTGCATAACTTCTTCTTGTGCCCCTGGCTGAAAGTAGCTAAACTGCATATAATTTATTCAGCATAAATTATTGCTAACCTTAGCTGGAATAACACATGCTTTTGATCCTCTTTAGATATGGAGCCAATGGGGAATTGTCTGGCTACAAAGTTTTCCCTATATCTTTCAGTTAAATCAAATTCCAAATCTTGAGGACATCTGATATTCCTCAAGGACATTAAATCTATAAAAGTGGTGCCTGAATCATATGCTAAAAAAATATAATTCGCAGTTTGTTTTGTTAGTGTGAGCTATCAGTAACATTTTAAACATCTAATTACATTTTTCACTTAATAATTCATTCCTGTATAATTAGAGACTTAAGTTATGCAACACTCTTAGGTTTTTAAAATGTGGACATCTTCCTTAAGCGTTTTACACCAATGTCTATGAGATGAAACATAGCAACAAATGCACATTATTAAAAATTTAATGCTCTGTCTATACAAATTTTGTTTTATGGCCTGGCACACAACGTCTAGGCAGTGTTGGTGAGGTGTGTTTTGAGTGATGATAAAAGCTCCAGCTTACCCAAACTATATATTCTTTTTTTTGTGGTACGTGGGCCTCTCACTGTTGTGGCCCCTCGCATTGCAGAGCACAGGCTCCGGACGCACAGGCTCAGTGGCCATGGCTCACGGGCCCAGCCACTCCGCAGCATGTGGGATCCTCCCAGACCGGGGCACGAACCCGTGTCCCCTGCATTGGCAGGCGGACTCCCAACCACTGTGCCACCAGGGAAGCCCCCAAACTATATATTCTTTGCCAGGCTGTTTCAGGGGAATCTTCCCACTTTACTTGCTTTTAACTTCCCTCCACGTAGACACACCTTACGCCAAAAGTATGACTGTTTAGGTCAGCAAGCAACTTTATCACGGGATTTTGCACAGACCAGTTGAAAGTGTGTATGTGTGTGTGTGTGTGTGTGTGTGTGTCTGTCTGTCTGTCTGTCCCATCAGAAAGCAGCATCCCTGGTCCATCTCCTATGGCTTGACATTACACTCATCTAGAATGGAAGCCTGGAAGCAAGTACTGGCCACCAGTCACTCTGCTGAGTTGGTGAATGTTGATCCTAATCATGTAGGAAAAAAAAAAAACTGTCCAGTTTTTTAATTGAAAATGTCATACTTCAGTGTGGTAAAAACAATTCAAACAGTGCAAAAGGGCATATAATGAAAGTACATAGATCTTTCCACCAGATCCCAATCTCTAGTTCTGCTTCCCATGGGTAACCACTCTTCCCACATTCTTGGAAATCTTATCTGAAATAATCTGTGCACATACCAGTTTTATATGTATGTTTCTTCTTATTTAAAAAACACCCACGGAGCGTCCTCTCTGTACGGTTTGGCTGCTGACTCATTCCATTTATCAGTCTACCTCCGTGAGGTGCCAAGTCCATCACACATCCTTTCCACGTCCGTACAGCCCTCTACTCTTTGGATGAGCCACACTTTATTTAACTTATCCCTTATTGCTGGACATTTGGCCGCTGTTACAAACGAGTCTGTGTATACGTTTTTGGGCTCAGGAGTGAATAGAGCTAGAGCATAAGTTATCTGAAGCAGATTTGTTTGGACCGAGGGGATGTATGTCTTAATTTTCATAGATGTTGCAAAACTGCCTCTCCCGGAGAACGCACAGTATAAGATGGTAACAGAAGTAGACTCGTCATTTCAGAGGGATACGTCCAGACCCCGGCGTCTCTCCAAATCTCAGAAGAACAGCAGCTGAGGAGGGGAGGCCTGGACAGGCAAGGCTTCTGTCTCTCGTGTCAACCTTGTAGCACACGTGATTTAAACTCACGTAAAATGCTTCGCATGTGTCATCTTCTTAAATCCTCAACACACCCCCACGAAGCAGATATTTTTATCCCGTTATAAATCACTACATGAGGCCGATATTTGGGATCAGTCAAAAATAAATGAAAACGCGAACGTTTGACATGTGCTTGCCCAGGATCTCTTTGTAATTGAAACCCTGCACGTCGCTTACACAGAGTATTCTAGGATCACTGTAAAGTGTAGGTAAATTCCATCGTTATGTGTCCCTATAATACTGAAAGTGAAACGACTTAGAAGCAGCACACTTGCATTTTAGTGCTGTTTGAGGACTTGATAGACACAAGCATGTTCAAGTCCAAGCTGTTTAGGTGACAATTCAGGCTCAATAAAAATCTGTGACCTGTTCAATTTTCCTTTATTTCAAGATGGCAAAGCATGTTTCACAAAGAAGAGCAAAACTCTTCTTTGCTCCCCTCCAATGGGGCAATGAAGCACCCCTCCAATGACACAAGAGGCATCTATTACTTTCCTTACTTATCATCGTAGCCACGTGGGTTATAGGCACTGCCTGTTCATTACTACTTTGTGTCTTTGTATGTTCTCTTTATGCCTGTGGGCATGAGGTTGGTTGACCCTGTAGGCTCTGACTGGTCAATGACTGTCTAGCTGGCTTTGTAGAGGTAGTGCTTTCTTTTCTACTGGTTAAGGAGGATAGACTTGGAAGGCAGAACATGTGGATTTGAATCATGGCCAATTATTATCTGTGTGTCTCTGGGCTTCAGTCTCCTCATCTGTAAAATGGGATCTTGATATTAACTACCTCATAGGGTTGTGGTGAGAACTAATTGAATTCATCATGGAAAGCTCTTAAAATAGCTCAAGGCCCATCACTTAAAACAGATCTTTACAAAAGCCACCGGTTATTATTATTAAGCCCCTTTCACATTAAAGCATTGTACTCAACACTGTGAAGTAAATAAAATTTTAAAAAGTGGGAAGTCCTTGTCATTTAGGGGCTCTCAGTCTAATTTGATAGGTACACATATGTTATGAGACAACAAGGAAAGTAGAGATTGTTGCTGAGTGGGTGGCTTCTTGGAGGAAGTTGGATTTAACCTAAATAAAAAAAGACTCAGGTCTTTCACAGTGGGGAAAGGCATCTGAAAAGAAGCAATTGCTTGGACACATGTAACTCATACATTTATCTAATATTTATTGACTATCTATTATTGTGTGTTGGCAATGTGTTTGGTGATGGTGATCTAGTGAAAAAAGGTAGGTCCCTGCCTGCATGGAGCTTCTCCTTGAGACAAACTTTCTGAGAGATGTGTTCGTGCCTCCCTCAGAAAGGAGGTCCAGGAAGAAGAGAGGCATACCACATTTGGTACTGCGCGTTATCGTATATAACTTTGTGATATAATGGTTGATATATGTAAAAAGTGGGATAAGGATCACAATTTGACATACAAAACAGATCGCAGTGGAACTGGTAAATTTTAGAAATGATTTCAAACTCTTTCCAAGGAGAGACTAAAAATTTCATGTATTTTTAAAAAGCATATGCCTTTACTATTGAAAAGGATTTTAACCTAGACTGATTTTGTGTTAATAGCTCAAATCACATTTGGAATGATTTGTGTTAGGGCATGCTTTCTTCTTCCATTTACATCATTCATTCAGCAAATACTATTGGATCTACTCTGTGACAGGTCTTGTGCTGGACGGGCAATGGGGAGCAGCTCTGAGGTAAACAGGGTCCTTGTCCTCGTGAGGCTTATGTGTTCTTTTTTTTTTTCGGTACGTGGGCCTCTCACTGTTGTGGCCTCTCCCGTTGCGGAGCACAGGCTCCAGACGCGCAGGCTCAGCGGCCATGGCTCACGGGCCCAGCCGCTCCGCGGCATGTGGGATCCTCCCAGACCGGGGCACGAACCCGTGTCCCCTGCATTGGCAGGCAGACTCTCAACCACTGCGCCACCAGGGAAGCCCCAGGTGTTCTTGGACTGAGTTAAAATAAGATGAAATTATCAAATAAACAAAGAAACCACCACGTGTAGTATACTCAGAACTAATGTATTCTTCCTGAATGAATTAGTTGGATTCTCAAAGTTTAGTATGGAGCGTTTGGAGTGACCAGTGCTTGGTATAAGGAGTGGGATAAGGTCAGTGGTTCATGTTGGGAGTGGAGTATGATTGTTGGTTAGTATGGAGGGTAGGCTCTAACCTGTGGTTCTCATGGGGAGTGGGGTGTACCACCAGCACGGGCAAGGAGGGGAGGTTTTCTCCCCCTCCAGATTGTTCACACCACTTTGTACTATAGGGTGGCAAGGAGGGTAGAGAAAGAAAGAGTTTTATGCTATGCTGTCAGCATCCCAATTTGATGGTGCTCGGTGAATTTCCTACCCAGAAGCCTTTGAGCCTGTTCCAAGGATTCTAGCCCACTGAGTATTTCTAAGTGGTGGTTGGAGCTTCTTGCTACCTTTAAAAGAACTAGAAATAGAACCTGTCTGAGATGTTTGGTCCAGGAGGAACTCTTAGTCTTAGAAGGATTCAGAACTGGCTGGCATCAACAATTTGTCCTTGATGCAGGGCCAAATGTGGTTTCTGTGGCTGGGTGTGAGCGGTCCCTAAACCCCTTTGTCTGTGGTTAGGGAATTGTTTTCATATCCCAGATTTTACCTTAATTGTGGCTGATCGACAGTATAGGCATAAGACCCAGGTGGGCTTTTGACTGCCATGGGTAAAAATCAAGGAGCACAAAGCCAGAAGGAAACCTGCTTGTGAAGAAGTGGAAAATATTCTCCACCAGGATGGAAGAATGATTTGGGAGAAACTTTATTTAAAGTTCTTTCAGATTCTTGGTGCTTTTCAAGGCAGAAATATATTTGTTTCCTGGTTCAGTGAATGCCCATCCGATGAATACATCATTAACTAAAAGCTAAATGCAAATTAATGGTGATGACATTTCGTATATAGACCTCATGGCAATCCTGGTATGACCAGCCCTCTGTGACATACAGGGGTGCCCTGGACAGCAGCACCCTGCAGTTTTCTCAAACATGCAGCAGAAGCCTCTGAAAATTTGTCTTTATAATCAAAAGTTTATGGTTGCTTACATTTGAAATAGAAATGTTTTCAGGCTGCAGGAAGCAGGCTTGGGCACGCCAGTGACCTATTTTGCAATGCCCAGCTCATATCCAAGACCCTCTAAGGAATTGTGAGTAATGTGTGTGGAGCGAGAGGCTGAAAACATGAAACAATCCCAGAAATAATTTAAAGTTTCAGATAAATTATAACATAATTTGGTGTTTCTTTGAAGATGAAAGTTGTTAAAGGTCTTTATTGCAATACATTATGCTTTTTAAAAGTAGTTTGAAAAAACAAGTCAAGGATTCTAGCTTTTTCGTCTGATTACTAGACCCTTATCTGACCCTGGGAAGTAGGTGGGCTGCAGGCATAGAAGCACAGGCAGGTTGAGGTGGGGAGTTCAGGCACATGGCAGTGTTGCTTGGGTCGTGAATTCTTGATTTTGCTAACCTGATGGGGCTGTATTTGTGGCTGAAGTATTCTGAGAATTCCTGGGAAATACAGATGCAACAGTCCCAATGTGTGAATCCTACATATCTACTCAGAGTTGGTAAACAAAGATGCGTAAGATGTATTCAAGGAAATCCTGAGATACATTGTCTTAGTGCTTATGTAGGAAAATGGGAGAGATGAGAGACTCTAAAGCTGTTCCCAGCAAGACACAGGGAGAAACTCCAAGTAGGATGAGGCAAGGAGTCCTTTCATTCTCCACCTCAGGTCTAGGAGGTGGCCTGGCTCTCACACCAACCCTTCTGCTAAAATGTCATCTCGAATGCATGAATTGGTTCTTTTGGTGATTTTATCGCCCTTCACATGGGGGTAGAATCACCAAAATGCGAAATCAGCTTCGCTCAATGAGATTTTTTTTTTGTCACGAGGTAACTAAGCTCTACACTACCAAGAAACGCCAGTTGACAGTGAAAATGCCATGCAGGTGGTTATAATAACCCACAGAGGAACACACAATACACAACACACACCTCACCCTCTCTCTAGTGCCCCAGTTCCCATTTGTACATTTTCCCGTGAGTGTGTATCATGCCATTCTCCTGAGCTTGCATGTTTTGTTGATAAAAATTGTTTAATACAGCAATCGAAACATGAATAAGAGTTCTTGTTATAAAAATTCCAGTGATGAGCAAAAAAGGAAGATCTTACATATTGAGGAGAAACTGAAAATAATGAAATGCTTTAAAATATATAAGAATGAGAGAGTAGGTAGTAGGTCTAAAGGAGTCCTCATCAGAGACAGTGCTAGCGAGAGAGAGAAAGAGAGAGTTGAAAGGTGAGCTGAGCACATCATGGACCTCGTGGTGGCTGTGCTGGTTGTTAAGCTGTTGCTCTCATTCCAGACCCACCCCGTATGCTCTGCTTTGTGAAGGAAACCATGTTTCTACTTCACCCTTTGGCAGCTGCTTCTTGTTGGGATGTGTCCATGAAGGTGCTAGAGGGAGAACCTTGAACCTGGAGGAGCAGCGCTTGGTTCCAGTTTCCGGTCTTCTCCTGCACTCCTGGAACCTGACCGATTTTACCAGCTCGGAGTACCAGCTGGCAGCTTCCTCCTGGTCAGAGATCTGAGTTCCAGCTCCGTGGCGTCCCTCCTCTAAGTGCCTGAGGCATACCCCCAGCCAGGTGCCACTACTTCCTTTAGGATGACCAACCATGCTGGTTTCCCAGGGACTCTTCTGAGTTTAGCCCGGAAAGTCTGTGCGCCAGAGAAGCCTCTTCCCAGAAGTCTGGTTTGGTCATGTGATGCTCCTCCTGGGCTCTGCTTCATTTCTTTGTCTTTTTCCATCTCGCCAGGAGTGGCAGGTGCTTCCTGAAGTTGCCCCAGAGTTTTAATCAGTCTCCTATATTAAATTCTCACTCCTAACATAACTTGTGTGTCAGTTATCAGCTACTTTAAGTCGATTTTAGAAGCACCTCCAGTGAACTGAAGATGATGACTTAATGCCCAATACAGCAGACTAGAACTTTGTGTAATGAAAAGAGGAAACTGGCAAAAAACTAAAACCTGGATTTCTAGTTTAAGTTGAAGTAGAAGAAAAACATATAGAATGATGAGCCATAGCTATCCATCTCTGCTGTCACAGCATTTCATCCTAAAAATTAGGATGTCATCTCTTCCACCTCTTCTTCATAATTCAGAAGCCACAACATTTCACACACCTACTTGCACGAAACAAAATTCATGCTATTTGTCAAGCTAATGTGCCGAATCCTACGTTATTTTCTTTAATTTATTAAGAATTCAAGATGTTTACAACTGTGGTGACATTTTAATAGGGCTATTGATTTTCCTTCTTCCTGTTTTTCTACTTTGTAGTATATTACTTAGAAAACAGAAAAGGTTTGGGGTGTCTGCCCCAGTTCCATTGTTCCATAGTCCCGTGTCTTCTTCTGGGGGCACCAGAAGAAGACCCTAAGACAGGAACTCAAGTGCAAGTAGTTTAATTGAGAGGAGAAGGAAATGCTGGAAGGAAGTGGGGGAAATGAGACAGGAGGAGAAAGCCAACAAAGGGTGTGTGAGGCCAGTTACAGCTGTGGCAGCTGGAACTTAATCCTTCTGTGGAAACCTAAGGATTTCCAGGAACATGCACTCCTGATTTATGCCACCTAAGGGGCAAGGGACCTGGGGCACGAATACCCCAACTCCTGTTAGAAATTGGTTAGAGCTGCTGCTGGGAGGCATTAATTCCCCAGCATTCCTAGTCCTCCATGCAGACAGGCAAAGAGGGCTTCAGAGCCCAGAGAGACCTCAGCCAAAGGAATGCAGTCATGTGAACAGGTTGTGATAAGTCTAGTCCACATGCTATAAAGCGATGAGGGTGCAGATATATGGTTGAAGCACTAATAGCATCTGCTATATTTTATTTTTATTGCATGAAATTCCATAACATGAAGAGAGTTAGGAAAACGTATTCATTGTTATAGGAGAAATGACTGTAATTTGATTTGTCAACCCATTATCAGTTCCTAGGGCTTGGGAACCTATAATTCTTGTGTTGAGGGATTCATTTCTGCTAGATGCTGGAGCACCCCGGTACATATTTAAAATCAGGGGCAGTATTGGAAATAGAACACTGGCTTTCCCAAATATATCTTGCAAAATTTGCAAATACTGAATAATGGAAGGGTTTTTTTTTTTTTTGCGGTACGCGGTCCTCTCACTGTTGTGGCCTCTCCCGTTGCGGAGCACAGGCTCCGGACACGCAGGCTCAGCGGCCACGGCTCACGGGCCCAGCCGCTCCGCGGCATGTGGGATCTTCCCGGACCGGGGCACGAACCCGTGTCCCCTACATCGGCAGGTGGACTCTCAACCACTGCGCCACCAGGGAAGCCCCTGAACAATGGAAGTTTTTAAAAGGGCATGAGAGTTCCAAGAAATATTAAGCAATAAGACAACTTGTTGTCTTTGTTCAGATGGGGAACTCAAGGAGAGAGAGGGAAGGGGAGGAAATGGAGAAATTGGACGTGGGGGAGGAGCAGGTGTGCCAACCCAAATTCAGACAGAGTGGGCAGAGTAGAATGGATAAGGAGGTGGCCTGTGAGCCAGGAAAGACTAGTAGAGAATAACCTATGCTTTCACTAGATCATAACTGATTTACACAAATGAAAGAAACTCAAAAGGCCACCTTCTGCCTTTTGGGAAGGAATGGTGGATTTTTGCATACTAATTTATAGGCAAGAACAGGTGCCAGTAGGGATGAGGGAAGAGTCCTTGCAGTGTGAGGACAGAGATCCACAGGAAGGCTGACACTTGTGGATTGTCTCCCCTGCGCCTGCATTTCAATACCAGATTTTGTGGGCTCAGGCAGCGTGATGTAAAAGATACTGTGGTGGAATCTCTGAGGTTGCAGCTGCAGTTTGGCTAGGTACCAAAAACAGTACCCACACCACCCAGCTTCTCCCCTCGGAGTAAGTCATTCATAAGAATATAATTTTTGATGAGACCCAGCTATTGTTTTCTTTCAGTCTGAATTCAGGTGGGGACACCTTTTATTCCTGTGTCCCGGGTTGGACTTCAGAAACATAACAAGGAGGGAATCAGCTTACTTGTTGTTCAGGGAGGGTTTGGTACCATCACAAGTTGATGACTTTTGTTATGGTCTTTAGTGTCCTCTAAATTAGTTCTTCTATCTCCCAGGTCAACATAAACAAAAGTATCACATCCTCTGTCTTCTATGGCAAATCTAAGAGAAACTATTTGGGGGGGTGTTTCGATGAGATCATTTATAGCTGAGTAATATTTTTAGTGATGAACTTTTCATAATGGAGGGAAAATACTTCCATGTTTGCAGGCATTACCCAGAAAGTGTGATTTGACTTGTTTCTTTTTATTTATTATCTAGAATTTCCATGTGACAAATTGCAGGTCTTTAGGTTTAAGCAGATTTTATTTAACTATGTCTCCAGATAAAATTCAAAAGCAGTTATGAAAGAAAATGGGGCTTCCCTGGTGGCGCAGTGGTTAGAGTCCGCCTGCCGATGCAGGGGACACGGATTCGTGCCCCGGTCCGGGAAGATCCCACATGCCGCGGAGCGGCTGGGCCCGTGAGCCATGGCCGCTGAGCCTGCGCGTCCGGAGCCTGTGCTCTGCAATGGGAGAGGCCACAACAGTGAGAGGCCCGCGTACCACAAAAAAAAGAAAGAAAATGAATTGAATTGAAAACCTGGTAGGATGCTGACAATGACTTAGGATGTATAAAACTCAGAAAAAGAAAAGATGACAAAAGTACCTTCTTCAGAGATGGAGCACATTTGTTTGGAGCGTGTTATAGTGTAATGACGTAAACATAAGCTTCGATTAGTAATGATCAGGAGCCGGAATGATTGTGCTTAGGCTCATTTGAGCATTACTGATTCAGGACGGTTCTGTTTGTACGGAATTATTTGCATTTATGTTTTTCCTGAGTTAAAAAAGAATACCCCCGGGTCTTGCTCAGAGCTTGGGGAATTAAACATACAGCTCTCATTAACAAGCCTGTGAATTGTACAGTCTGCTTCATTCTCTAAACACTTTGCAGAAAGTGCTCTGTCTGCCAGTGTGCTGGATACAACTGTGGTTTCCAGATTGGAAAGCTTAGCGGAGTGACATAGCACTGAGAAGCAAGCCACCATATGGGAGGTCTGTCACCCAAAAGGTGGCTTTGGAGCCAGACGTTTTCTTGGGACAGGGCCAAACACGAAAGATCAAGCAGGTGAGGGATGACCGGTGCTGTGATTAAGCTTACTATTTTGAGTTTTCTTGAGGGAACCTTTCATTACGGATATAGGACCTCAGAACGCTTGGGTTCCCTTGATGTGAGAATACGGTAGCTGTGAAATGTCAGGAAAGGAACCCACTTGGCCGCAAAGGCAGTGCCATAGTTAAAGGTATGGCCTTCGATGTCAGATTTCGGTGCTCGCTCACTGGCTGATTGACCTTGGGGATGCTATTTAGCCTTTCAAATTTTGGTTTCCATCACTGCAAAATGAGTATAAAAATATTACTTACCTCCTGGGGTTGCAATGAAGAATCAACATAAAAAATGCCTAATGCATAGTAATCACTCAAGAATTTTTTTTTTTTTTTCACTCTGGATCCCAGGGATCAATCTGTTTGGAAGCCATTTCATCAGCACTTGTACTTGCTGCAAATCAATGGGCAGATTGCCTGGATTTGAGGTTGAAGGCAATTTAATTCCAGGTCTCTACTGTTTGCTTTGTCTTGCTCTGAATTCAGGCCGTAAAACGTAAGTTGGCATCAGCAACCAGCTGTTCCCACCTCCATCGGAATGCCAATATCCTCTCATCTATTGACACAAGAAGAAAGTAAATATGGGAATGTCCTCGGAATTTTCTTTACACTAAACATGTAATTAGCCACTTACCCATGATGAGTAAAATTTAATTTCAGCTAAGGGAAAAGGAATGCTGATTAGATTTATTTTATTATCTGTTTACTTTCTGGGAAGAGGGCAGCTGGATAAAATACCTTCTTGAGCTGCACTTTTAACGTCCTGCCGTGCTTACCAAAGAAATACGAGAAAGCTTGCAGGAACCACACATGTAAATGCAAATAATAATTTTATTGGCATTTTCCTTCTTTTTATTTGTTAGAGTGACAGTGAGTATGGCTCTGAAGCTACAGTCTGCCCAAATGTAGAGGGAAGAAGGGCCGGAGGAGGGTCTGGAAGAGAGGCAGAGGCAAGGAGGCACAGGACCAGCCTCAGACAAGGCTGTTTGGAAGCGTCCCTCCCCTCTGCTTTCTCTGTTCTCTATTTCCCTGACTTTGCTTCCCTTTGGCAGCTTAGAGGCCCAGCCTGGGTCACTTTCCTAGGCCAGGACTCCTGGCTGCCCCCAAATTACTGCTCTTCCAGCCCCTATTTCATCAAGACACTGTTTCCAAAGGACCCAGCTTTCAACTAACGGTTTTAAGGAAATAAGTAGAATAAATTCCTACGAAACGTTTTTTAAATGATAGCAACTTCATGCATTTTCTTGCTAATGTGGTATTTTTATAAAGTGGACACTTCGAGGTGTCAGTGTTTTAACCTTAAAAGATGAATCAGAAGTGGTGGAATTTCATAAGGACCTTCTAATCGCCCCTCAAATCCTATCACAAGCTCAGCCTCAGCCTTGCCTTTGCCTGGGAGGACTCCTGTGGGGTGGGCTATGGTGATGCAGAGTGCTTAAAGGGACCTGCCTATGGAGCTTAGGGCTAAAGGTAACTGGGAGACATACTTTGGCAGCATAAGGAAGAATTTTTACCCCAATCTGTTAGGACTAGGAAGCTTTGTGAGATAATGAGTTCCAAGTCTTTGGAAGCATTTAAGTAAAGCTTAGAAAGATACCTGGGAGAAATATTGTGGAGAGGATTGAGATATTATGCATACCAGTCAAGATGGAGCCAGGGAGCAAGAAACGACTCTAGCTAGTCTAGACAGGGGGCATTTCATCCAGGGAATTGGTAACCTTGGCCAACAAGGCAATCAGAGATTAGAATGAAAAGCAAACATCACCCCTAGGACTGGAGGGACAAAGGGAAAAGCTGGTGTTTCAGGGCCCGGAAACTGGGGCCACTCAGGCCAGCGCTAAACCCATGTCGGGGCTTCCCTGAGGGAGCTGGGGCCGTGGAGAGAGGTGCTGTCTGGGCTGGAGCCTCAGAGGAGATGCAGCCTCTGCCAGGGACCTCCAGCTAACATGGCAAGTGAGGAATAGGACTCCAGCCTTTCCCTTCCTCCTGCCTTCTAGCGTCCAACCAGTGCTTCCCATTGGCCAAACCCAGATGGGAGCCTGTTGCATGGGAACGTGGACCACGGTGGAGCCTGGGGCATGGCGTCTGAGAGCAACTTCCCCGCTGATCTGCACAGTGGGCCTTCGGACTAGATGAACTCTAAGCTTCCTTTCAAATGTAACAAACAAAAACTAAACCTCTCCAATTCTACTGTTTTTTTTTGCGGTACGTGGGCCTCTCACTGCTGTGGCCTCTCCCGTTGCGGAGCACAGGTTCTGGACGCGCAGGCTCAGCGGCCATGGCTCACGGGCCCAGCCGCTCCGCGGCATGTGGGATGTGGGATCTTCCTGGACCGGGGCACGAACCCGTGTCCCCTGAATCAGCAGGCAGACTCTCAACCACTGCGTCACCAGGGAAGCCCAATTCTACTGTTTTAAGACACTCCTGCTAGCAAGTATCAGCCAGTTCCTAGGAAAAGAGACCAGTGAACATCTAGAGAGCTAGCCTATGAATTCCACCCCCTTGTTTCAGGGACATTTATTCATTGCTCACCATCTGGTACTACATGAACTACACTTGATAGAATATTCTTATTCCATATTTTTTCAGGCAGCAGTGTAAAGGTGGGGATTGTGGACGACTTCTCTGTTCTTCTTGTCTTTCTGGTTTCCTGGTCATAGTATTAGAGTGAAAAGGTTTTGATCATTGCATTTTTTATTCTTTACTAAAGTATTATTTTCCTTACTTTTAGAGGATTTGGGGAAGGGCCATCATAACAGCACACTCTAAATGCCTTCACCCAGCACTGCCAGTACCAGTTGTCCAGGCCCCTCCTTGGGATCACATTGGGTTGGTAACTGGGGGTGAATGGGGAGCATCCGTGAGGTGTCTGGGTCTCATTCTGACCCTGTTAAGATGCCCCAGCCCCTCTCCGTCTCACAATTTCAGCTGTTTCCCTGAAACTGGGTGTCTAGGTGCTCTTTCTTATAGATGCAGTCAGCCTGCCTTGGCTTTGCTGCAGCCCGGCATGATGTTCTTTGGTTCTAACAACCTACTAGAGATGAACGTATTTCTTCCTTTTAAAGTGGTGGCAGTGGGCAGGTTTTCAGAATGGGAGTGTGCTTTGCAGAGCTGCCATGAATCTGCCCATGGCTGTGACTTTGAAAAGAAGGGTGTTAACCTTGAAAGTCATTGAGGACGGGAACGGTGTGCTGGGGATGTTGCCAGATGTGCTGCTTCCCTGGCCCTGCGTGGCCACTCTCTCCGCTCAGCTCATCGCCCCTGCTCCTGGGCTCTGGAAATCAGGGTCAAGAGGTGAAGGTACAGAACTGGAGGTGACTGAGTTGAAGTCATGCGGTCAGTGAAAAGGTGATGCCTTTCTATGGTTATAGCTTGGGCTTTGTCACCTCCCCTAAAGATACTGAATTTGTTATTTTATTATTTGCTGTTACTTCCTGGCATGGTTAGGGTTGGATTTTAAATGTGTCATCCTGTGCAGTTAAATGTTAAGGGATGAAGCAGCAGGTGTATTCACATGCGTCTCTCAACCCTACCTCTCCAGTTTACTTTTTGAAAAGCAGAACATAAATAGCTTGTTTGGACAAGTATTATGGTTATTAACAAATATTTCGATAGCACCATCTACTTTCATAGGCCTGAACAGTAAAGAAAATTGTGCCAAAAGAAAAAAGAGAACAGAACAGAATCTCCTCACCTTGGGAGCAGAAAACTTCCTCTTGTTTGCAGTTGCCGCCTGTCTGGATGGCTACATTTTGATGTCAGCTCGTCTTGTTTCCATTACTTGAACAAGGGATGCATCTGCAGTCTACCTCTGGGAGGTGACAAGATGCTTCCTACCCAGTCTTTGCTAGGCCAAGGGGGAAGGAAAGCTTGAAGCTAGGGGCCAAAGTTCCTGTCTTAAAAAATATCAATTCCTTTTGGTTCAAACACTGAGTAAATAATATTGATAGTAGCTTCCCACCTATTAAATATTAACTCAGGTGAGGTGTTTCAAGTAAATGATTTTTCTATAGTTACTATCAACATCTTTCCAAAGATATGCTACACACTTACTTGCCTTTCAACACAAAGGATACGGAACATATCTCAACCTTTGCTAAATAATTTATTGTAATCAATGTGGTTGTCATTCAGTCTAGATGCTGTATTTCAGGGCGATAATCCCTGGGACTTGTGTTTGCTGTATTCTTTTACTCTGTCTACTTCCATAGGTAATTCCTTCTTTCTTTGAGCGAATATTTATGGAGCACTTACCATGTTTGAGGCAGTGTGGATACAAAGATATATGCAAAATAATCACTGCTGTCGGGAACTGCTGAGTTTGGCCAGGGAAGCAGACACATACATTATGATCTACATTTAATTCAGTGGCACAGGTGGGCGAATGTGATGGGAAGGTCTCACATAGGAGGGAATATTTGGCTTGGGTCTTGAAGGATGAGTAGGTGGTTGATGACCAGAGACCCTAGGAAAGGGCATCTCAGGTACTGAGCCCAGCATGTGTAGGTGGCCGTGAAAGTATATCGCCTGAATGGGAAAAGCATAGTGTGTCTGCAGGGGTGGGCATGCATGAGACTCTGGGAGATGAGAAACTGCCCCTTACCCCCAGGACTCTATTTTGTGTTTTCATCTCTGCTGTCACTTTGCCTGCTTGCACCTTCTTCTCCCTCCTACCATTATAGTACTTTGTCTTTTGTGGGCTGTGAAACCAGATACTCAAGCTTAGCAGTGTTTAAAGTAAGAATAATAAGCTTCCAAGGGACGGCTTCCTCTATGAACAGAGTGTAAGGGCTTTGGTGCATCTATTTCGGCCGTTCAGAGGTTCCTGGCTCTCATTTGCATATTGGATGATGGAGGATGCCAGAGAGGTGTGACCCAAAAAATGAGGTTTCTCTCTAATTGCTTTTCTTAAGGCCAAACAGAGACAGAAAGAGTTAACATGGAACTCACTCATGATGGAGGGTGAATGAGTCAGCATTTGCAAAGCATTTGGCTATCTTTCTACAAAGGGTGCTGTTGGATACAAGGACATCATTGTCAGAAATTCTAAGAATGATGGATGGTGGCAAATCTCTTTAAATAACCTGTATCAGCTCCCATCAACATTCTTCTAAGGTACCAGCTCTGTGCTTTGATTCTGGGATAACCCCCTGCTCACTGCAGATTTGAGAACTTGATAGGTATCAAAGCATGAGAGAAAATAATGTCATAAAAATAACCAACATCAATAGAGCAGGGAGTAAGAATCACCTCCATTCTGTGGACTGCAGCAAGCAAGGGACACAAAAAAGAAATGATTGACATCAGTGTATAAACATGAGACCTGGCCATTCAGTTCAGTGGGAAAGTTATAGCCCATGACCACAAGAATGAATGTAGGCTTAAAAGTGAAACACTTTGGGGACATATCCCCCCTCCCACCCTGCAACCCCCAGTGTCTCTGAGGAACCATATTGTCAGTTTACTGACCCCATGCCTGCCTCTTCCTGCTACAGCTCTGGAGTCCAGGTTCAAACAAGCTCGAATATTTGGCTTCCTGGCAGGGACCATTCTTTCTACAGACCTATTAAGTGGAGTCCAGGTGCAGGCATACTTTGCAACATGCCCTCCTCCCATGGCCTTAACCTTTGCTGGAGCTCTCCTGAAGATCCCAGCTTATATGATGCCACTTGCTAAACAGGAGTGGTGTTGCCGCTTGAGTTGGAGCCAAGCACAGAAACCTTACTGAGGCAGAGTGTAGCTCAGGATTGTTCTGAAGTTTTCTTTAGAAAACAGTCATTTCACTGACACCTACTATATACAAAGCATTGCGCTAGGTACTATTGAGGGATTAAAAATAAAAAGGCAGGGTTATTTATTTATTTACTTTTAAAATAAATAAATTTATTTATTTATTTTTGGCTGCGTTGGGTCTTCGTTGTTGCACACAGGCTTTTCTCTAGTTGTGGCGAGCGGGGGCTGCTCTTTGTTGTGGTGCGTGGGCTTCTCACTGCGGTGGCTTCCCTTGTTGTGGAGCACGGGCTCTAGGCGCGTGGGCTTCAGTAGTTGTGGCTCACAGGCTCTAGAGTGCAGGCTCCGTAGTTGTGGCTCACGGACTTTGTTGCTCCACAGCATATGGGATCTTCCCGGACCAGGGCTCGAACCCATGTCTCCTGCATTGGCAGGTGGATTCTTAACCACTGCGCCACCAGTGAAGTCCCAAGGCAGGGTTATTTTTAAATAGGGTTATTTTTAAAGAGGGTTTTATAGTCCTGTTGGTAAGAAAATACATAAATACAAAGATCAGCATATCAATTCATGGGTTCTGGTTGAATGGAGATTGGATTTATCTGAAAAAGCTTGCTGGGAGCACATTCTTATCTCTAATGGAGGAGGAGGCAGTAGGGCCAGCTTCGTGGGCACACGACCTAGACAGTCACACATGGCCCTAAACTTAGAAGGGCCCCTTGCTTGCTTTACTGCTCTGCAGTTAGCATGTTAAATTCTTAATGAGTTTTGAGCAAGGGGTCCCATATTTCACCTTTGCTATGGGCCCTACAAATTATGTAGTTGGTCCTGGGAGGGGGGGATGTCTGTGACGTGGCTTGCTTAGAAAAACAAAGCAGTATCTTGTAGAGGAGCAGCTAATAGATTGGCTTGGTTGAGCTGAAGAGCCCAATGTAGGAAGTGTGGGAAAGGGAAGAGTCCCTTGAGGGAATATAAGACACTTAATGGAAGCCAACACTTCCTTTTTATGCATTTGCACATAACTTGTATTAGCCTACGATATCGTAAGGGATGGACAGGTTTAGAATAGGCTTGAATGTGCCATTTCCCTTCTGGGCCCATCAAAGATGTTGTGTGGGCCAATCCATCCAACTATTCCATCCCTACTTGCACTTAGGTGTTCAGAACCAGGCTCTGTGTGGCTTTCCCTGAGAGACATTCATGCCAGCAATACTGGAAACCCCTTTGCCCACTTTCACCGGTCTTTTACCAGGAAGAGGTAGGTAGATCAAAATTCATTCCATTCAATTTATGAGGTGTGAGAATCAAATCACTGTGTTCCTAGATGTCTAACTGAGACTGAAATTCATCTGGTTAAATCCCAAATAAACTGACTCCTCTAAACTCTCCCCCAAGTTCACTCTC
The DNA here is from genome assembly GCF_949774975.1 of Lagenorhynchus albirostris. Classification (NCBI taxonomy): domain Eukaryota; kingdom Metazoa; phylum Chordata; class Mammalia; order Artiodactyla; family Delphinidae; genus Lagenorhynchus; species Lagenorhynchus albirostris. The sequence goes on from NC_083106.1 coordinate 10,630,757, forward strand.
AGGTTAGCCTCTGATCACGGTTAATGTTCCGGGGCAGGGGCAGGAGAGGCAGGGAAGGGGACTCTCTAAGCCCCAAGCGCATGGGATTATTTGGAGGTAAGCGAAGGAGTGAATTGATTCATTATTCTAAGTCACTTTTTCGGGGGGAGCTGTTTACTGGGAGGATTGCATTTGGCACTGAAGATCATGAAATATGAGCTGGAGAGCAAACCTCTGGTGGTGTTGCCTGTGTGTCCTCGGGCAAGCTCCTTAGTTACCAACTCGTTTCTCTGTCCCCTTCCTCTGCCATACTGAGATGTTCTGAGGGTCAGCTGTGAATTACATGGCATTCTTGGAAAGCAATTCATCATATAAACTTAAGGTATTTTCATTAGCTGTGTCAGATCTTCTGAGGGTCAGCTGTGAATTATATGGCATTCTTGGAAAGCAACTCATTGTATAAACTTAAGGTATTTTCATTAGCTGTGTCAGATCTTTGAGAGGATTTCACAGAGCCAGGCTAACATCTCAAAACATGCAAGTGTTAATTGCGTCAGATTCCCTAGCCATTGTTGAAAAAAAAAAATCCACCACCTTAATTCTCTTTGTCCATTTCCTTCTCTTCCTCTTGTTCATTCTCCTCACATCAATTCAACTTACATCTTGGGGAATCTCACAATTAATCCTAAGTGGTGGTTACTCATGGGTATCATGCAACATTTTACAAGGGGAGAGCAAGGCTTAGTGACAGGAATGATTGAAGCTGGCTGGAATAGTTTGTTCCATGGCATTAAGTCCTGCTCTGGTCACTACTAAATCTGTCCTCTGCCTATGGGAAATTGCCTGGAGGATTTTTATAAGTAGTCAGAAAGTGTAAACGGATGGAACTCTTAAATTAACCAGGTCGTTTTCTTATCACACTTTATACTTAGACATAATTAAACCCACAGCAAATGCCTAGAAGGGTTCACATGATAGAACATTCCCAAGTCCTCAGGTGTTGGGTTACAGAGGTGCCATCTTTATTGTCAGGTGGGTCATTAACTCGGGGCATCCAAGTGGTGGAACGAATCATTTCTTTGAGTGGTGAACTTGGTGAACAGGGCATGTCTAAGGAAGGTGTTATATGCTTGCTGGAAGCCTATTTAAGAAACTTTGTCTTTCCTTCTGATTACTAGAATCAACTGAGATATTTGTTGAGAATTTACGAGAAATGACCACAAATCACAGGAAATGTAGCATTAATTGTGATAGTGCATTATATCTATAAAGAAAAAGGAATGGTTTGAAAAAAAGGTGTAAATTGTAAGGAAATATAGTGATACTGTAAAAATGGGATTCCCTGTAGCACTTTACCGAGTAGACCCTTCACCCTATAGGAAGGCTGCTGCAGTAGCCTCGAAACACTGGCTCCAGTTGGTGGAGGGTGGTGGCCGTGTTGATGTTCTTCACAGTGAATGGCCCTTCTAATGGCTCCTAGACCAAAGTGTCTTCTCAGCTGAGTTCACTTTGTTCCCACCCGCCCGTAACTTTGTAGTCCCTGCTCTGGTACAAAGATCTGGGGCTTCTCCTCAAGATTGTCTGTATAGAATCTACTTTTGTCAGCTTCCCATCTTCACTTGGGCAATGGCATTGTGGTTGTGGAACCCATGGTTGTTTGTGATCATATAGTTATGTCTCTGCTCATTTGTTCGGTATTCATTGTTCAGTGCTCATCTGTGAGCTCGGTGACTGTAGAAACCATGTTTGTTTTGTTACCAGTTTGAGTACTTGGAAACTCAGGCTCAATGTGGACATTGTTATCTCTTACTGCTAGTGTTTCCATGTGGCATTTCTTTCTTGTCATTTCTTGGAAACTTTACATGTTTTTCTGAATCATGTATCCCAAGAAAAATCAGTCATAAAATCAGGAAAATTGGAGAAAATAACATACTTTTTTAAGAATTAACACAACATAGAGACTATTACTGGTTCTAAGGAATCCACTGATGTCAAGTAGAAAGCAAAAGCAGAAAACAGTCATACTTGGAGTCAAATATAAAGATCAACACCGTGGGCTTCCCTGGTGGCGCAGTGGTTGGGAGTCCGCCTGCCGATGCAGGGGACGCGGGTTTGTGCCCCAGTCCGGGAAGATCCCACATGCCGTGGAGCGGCTGGGCCTGTGGGCCATGGCCACTGAGCCTGCACATCCAGAGCCCATGCTCTGCAACGGGAGAGGCCACAGCGGTGAGAGGCCCGCGTACCGCAAAAAAAAAAGATCAACACTTATGGGAACTGGGACAGGGACAGATAGGAAAGAATTGGTCACAGTCTAATTAGCCATGCTATGGTCATAATGTGGGTTTGTGGCTCTATTTCTAATGGTGAATCCTTCTTGAAAATAAAATACACATGAATAGGTTTATATGCACAGTATATCTTATACATATCCTGTGAGTGATGCTCCAAGGTATAACATGTGTTAGAAGCAAAATAAGCCCTTAAATTGGCTATTTAGACACATGATTTTGTTAATGCTTGCTAGGAGATCTAAGTATTACATTTATTTGAATATTACCCAAGACTGTTTGCTGGCATTTTCCACTGTTTGAATATTCTCGATAGGCTATAGCTCTTTGAAAATACTACTCAATTTAGTATTTCTTATTTATTAAAACTTTTTAAACTATCCATAATAATGAATAAAATTATAAAGAATATTTGAAGTATTAAAAATAGCTTATAATTTCAGGAATTTTCAAGAATTCTCAGGAATTCAAAATTCCCATTCCTAAATTCCAAAGATTACTATCTGCCATGATTTTGGAAACACAAAACTACGTAACAAACCACCCCACAATCTAGTCGCTTAAAATAACACCAATTATTATCTATCCCAGTTCTCAGGGTTGACTGAGATCAGCCAGATGGCACTTCTGCGTCTCCTGTTGTTGGCGGGAGCTGCAGTCATTTGGGGGCTGTTGAGGCTGGAACTTCTGAGATGACTTACTTACGACGCTGGCAGTTGCTGACTGTCAGTCGGGAGCTGAGCTCTGACCTTTGGCCCTATTCCCACCGTTCTCTTCTAGGTGTCCTCTTCGTTTGGCTTGAGCTTTTAGAGTGTAGGAGCTGGGTTCTGAGAGGGTGTGTCCCAAGATCAAGCTTTCTAAGAAGGAAGGAAGAGTTGCAAATTCCCTTAGAACTTGGGAGCCCTGGTCACTTGTGCTGCCTTCTATTAGTGAAAGCAATCACAGAGCTATGCCACATTCAAGGGGAGGAAGCATAAACTCTTATCTCCTGATGTGAGGAAGGGCATATAGGTACTGGGAGGGGAGGAGTTTTGGGGCCATCTTTGGAGATCCTACCACAGTCTGTCGTCTGATTACAACCATTTATGTCAATTTCACCCTCTTAAGATCTGCCGAAGTCTTGTCTCTACTCTCTTTACGTCTGCAGAGGCTGGAATGTCCAAGATGTCTTCTTGACTCACATGCTGCTGTTGCAGTGAGTAAGGCTTGAGTGCAGCCATGTGCATGGGTCTTTGGTTCTACCTCTCCACTGGCTCCTCAGTTCGCTCCATGTAATCTCAGCGCCTCTCCTTCTCTACATGATGTCTCCACCGGGGTAGGTGGACTTCTTACATGGCAGCTCAGGACTCCCAAGAGAGCACTTGAAGAGGACAAACCTAGTGGAGCCTCTGCTTATGTCATAATTGCACATGTCCTGTTGGCCCCAGCCAGCCACAGGGCTAAGCCCAGAATCAATATGTGAGGACTACACAAAGGTGGGAGGAATGGCTCACTGTGGACCACCAAACTAATAGTCTGCCTTGGATGCTCGCTGAGTGTATGAATGAGTGAATACATGGATGAATACCCTATCACTAGTTCATTCACTTCCAAATCCAATTTTGGACAAACAGGATCTTTCCCTAAAGGGGGTCTAGCTTCAGTCCCACCTGCACCATTCATCTCACTGCTCCTGGCATCTGACTAGACCTATGGTCCCTGGACCTGCCCATGGACACCTGGTGGCCCTTCCCTTGATCTCCACCCCCTACAGATTTACCCTTACCTTTCAGGAAATCACATATCTCCATCCCCTACTCCTGAGGCTTTCTTTTTAGCTCATTTTTGCTCCCTTTAGTTTAGATTTTTCTGAATTGTCAGGACCTCTGAAAGCTCCTGCAGTAGTTTAATCATCACCTGCTTTATCACTGCCTACCTCACCCAGCCTCTCAAGTTGTAGTTCACCTCTACCAGGGGCATTAGCTTCTAAAATCATAAACACACACACACTGCATAACATTTTAATTTTAGATTTTTAAAATTGAATTGATGCTATTTAACTGAAAGCCATTTGTATTTTTTGTAGACAGTAGCCCAATTAAACTTTATATTATACACACCTATACACATACACATGCATACACACCCCTAAACCCAGAATTCTTTTTCTCTTCTTCCCCCAAACCGCTCTCTCCAGAAGAGCCAGCCCAGTGCTTCATTTCTGTCTTTGAGCCTTGGCTCTATTGAAGCTTCTTTGCTGTATTTAAACTTCGGCTGGTCTCGTATAGATCAAGAGCCAATTGAAGGTATGGATTTGCTCACTGGGACATGAAATCCCAAGGGATGAACTGGTATCACCCACATCATTTCAGTTGTAATAAGAATCTTTATCATGCAAGGGGCTGGTTCCTGGAATCTCTGACTTTTAAAAATATTTTTGCAAGCTTAAATAAGGTCAACAAATGATGAATGGAGGAGACTGTTTAAGAATTATAACCAAGCAGTAATGATGACATTAGGCAGGGAAATGCAGATGAGCATCAGTTTTCTTTTATCTCCTCCAGTAAAATCCTCTTAAGAGAAATTTGGAGCTTTGTTACCCTGGAAAACATAGCTGCTTATAGGGAGAGATGAGATCATGTTTTTCTATTGCACTGAGGAAACTTAATTATTAGAAATTCCAGACTTTCTAGGGGACTCTGACTCATGTTTTGAGACCACATTTTATTCAGCAAACCATAACATTCACATGACCATCTCTCTGTCATCTGAAGCACCCAGCACAACATTATGCTTGCAAATGTTTAAGCATTTTTCTTAGAGTGGAATTCTGTGTGAGCCCCTGCCTTATTTCTTTTACCTCCTACCCACCTCGTCTGCCTCGCAGATGGAAGCAGAAAGTGCACATTAATATTCGTCACTCCCCCAACTGGTGGGTGGCAGAATAAAGTCACACTCTCTAGTCAAGGATTGAAAGTTTTTATCACAACTTTGGTTCTACCTCATGCTCGTTGACCTAAGTCTCCTTATCCCCCGCCCCCACCCCTGCAAATATCAGATCCCACAGGCTTTGGGTGAACCCTGGACACTGATTCATCTCTCTAAGTGGTTACCTCATTCATGTATTTGCTCATCTGTTTAACAGTTATGTGTTGAGTATCTCCTATGTCTCTGACAGTGTTCTAAGCACAGGAAGTAGAGAAGTGAACAAAACAGATAAAATCCCTGTCCTCATGCAGTTAACAACAGGCGGAATTCACACTGCAAACATAATTAATTTTAATATATAATTTGTTACAAACATTATGTAATATAATGTTAGCATCAGTAATTAGTTGGGGATGAGGGCGATGAGAAAAGTGCAACAGGGAATGGGAAAAGGAGTGTCAGCAGCAAGGGTTGCAATTTTATTTAAAATTTTTTTCAACTTTATTGAGGTATAATTGACAAATGTAATTGTATACATTTAAAGTGTACAGCATGATGATTTGAGATACATTGTGGAATGATTACTAAGCTCAAGATAATTAACACATTTATCACCTCACATAATTAACACTTTTTTTTTTTGGTGGTGGTGTGAATGCTTAAGTTCTGCACTCAACAACTTTCATGTATACAGTACTGTATTAGTAACCACAGTCACCATGCTGTACATCAGAATCTCAGAATTTACTCTTCTTAAAACTGAAAGTTTGTATCCTTTGACCAAATTCTCCCCATTTCCCCCTCTTGCCAGCCCCTGGGAACCACCATTCTATTTTCTATTTCTATGAAATTGGCTTTTTAAAAAATAGATTCTACATATAAGTGATATCCTACAGTATTTCTCTGTCTCTGTCTGGCTTATTTCACTTAGCATAATGCCCTCCAGGTCCATCCAGGTTGTTACAAATGGCAGGATTTTCTTCCTTTTTATGGTCGAGTAATATCCCACCACATATATATTTCACATTTTCTTTATCCATTCATCCACTGAAGGACATTTAGGTTGTTTTCATATCTTGGCTGTGTAATGCTGCAGTGAACATGGGAGTGCAGGTATCTCTTTGAGATACTGATTTCATTTCCTCTGGATATATATCCAGAAGCGGGACTGCTGGATCATGTAGTAGTTCTATTTTTAATTTTTTGAGGAACTACCATGCTATATTCCATAATGGCTGGGCCAGTTTACATTCCTAACAACAGTGTAGAAAGGTTCCTTCTTCTCCATATCCACAACAACATTTGTTATCTCTTGTCTTTTTAATAATAGCCATCTTATTAAAGGTGGCCATCTTATTACAGGTATGAGGTGATACCTCATTATGGTTTTGGTTTGCATTTCCTTGATAATTAGTGATGTCAAGCACCTTTTCATGTACATATTGGCCATTTGTATGTCTTCTTTGGAAACATGTCTAACCAGGTCCTTTGTCTATTTTTAAATTGGATTATTCGCTTTTTTGCTATTGAGTTGTATGAGTTCTTTATACATTTCGATATTAACCTCTTATCAGAAAATTGACTTTTCAACTTATTGTTTTCTCTGCTCTGCAGAAGCTCTTTAGTTTGATGTATTATTTTTTTGCTTTTGTTACCTGTGCTTTTGGTATCGTATCCAGGAAATCATAGCCAAGACCAATGTCAAAAAGCTTTTCCTTTATGTTTTCTTCCAGGAGTTTTATAGTTTCAGGTCTTACATTTAAGTTGTTAACCCACTTTGAGTTAATTTTTGTGAGTGGTATAAGATAGGGGTCTGACTTCATTCTTTTGCCTGCAGATATCCAGTTTTCTCAGCACCGTTTATCGAAGAGACTATCCTTTTCCCCTGTGTGTTCTTGGTACCCTTGTCAAATATTAGTGGATTGTATATGGGTTTTTTTTTCCCAGGCTCTCTCTTCTGTTCCATTGGTCTGTGTGCCTGTTTTTATGCCAGTACCATTCTGGTTTTTTTTAACATCTTTATTGGAGTATAATTGCTTTACAATGGTGTGTTAGTTTCTGCTTTATAACAAAGTTGATTACTGTAACTCTGGAATTAGTTTTAAATCAGGAAATGTAATTCTTCAGCTTTCCTCTTCTTTCTCAAGATTTCTTTGGCTATCTGGGTCTTCTGGGGTTCCATACAAATTTCAGGATAAATTTTTCTATTTTTGTGAAAAATACCATTGAGATTTTGATAGGGATTGCATTGAATCTGTAGATCACTTTGTATAGAATGGACTTTCCAGAATACTAATTCTTCCAATTCAAGAACATGGGATAGCTTTCCATTTATTTGTGTCTTCTTCAATTTCTTTCATCAGTGTTTTATAGTTTTCAGTGCACAGGTCTTTCACCTCCTTGGTTAAATTTATAACTAAATATTTTATTGTTTTTGATGCTATTGTAAATTAGATTGCATTCTTAATTTCTCTTTCAGACAGTTCATTAGTTATATATAGTATATATATCATATACATCATATATGTATGATTTAATCTTGGTAAGTTGTATGTTTCTAGGAATTATTCATTTCTTTGAAGTTATTTAATTTGTTGACATATATGTTGACAATATGTCAACATAATGTTGACATTTGTTCATAATATTCTTTTTGGTTCTTTGTATTTCTCGGGTATCAGTTGTAATGTCTCTTCTTTTTAAAATAATTTTATTAATTTGAGTCATCTCTCTTTTTTCTTAGTCTAAATAAAGGTTTGTCAATTTTGTTTATCTTCTCAAAAAAACAACTCTTAGTTTGTTGACCAAAAGATTGTCTTTCTAGTCTCTGTTTCATTTACTTCTGCTCTAATCTTTATTATTTCCAGTTTTTGTTAACTTTAGATTCAGTTTATTCTTCTTTTTCTAGTTCCTAGAGATGTAAGGTTAGGTTGTTTATTTTAGATCTTTCTTTTAATGTAGGTGTTTATCATTATAAACTTCCCTCTTAGAACTGCTTTTGCTGCATCCTATAAGTTTTGGTATGTTGTATTTCCCCTTTTGTTTGTCCCAAGATATTTTTTTGATTGCCCCTTTAATTTCTTTTTTGACCCATTAGTTTTTCAGTAGTTTGTTGTCTAATTTCCCCATATCTGTGAGTTTTTCAGCTTTTCCTCCATATTGATTTCTAGTTTCATACTACTGTGATTGGAAAAGATACTTGATATGCTTTCAGTTTTCTTAATTTTTTGAAATTTGTTTTGTGACCTAAGATATGATCTATCCTGGAGAATGTTGTGTGTGTGCTTGAGAAGAATGTATATTCTGCCACTGTTGCATGAAATGGTCTGTGTATGTCTGTTAGGTTCATTTGACCTAAAGTGTAGTTCAAGTCCATTATTTCCATATTGATTTTCTGTCAGGATGATTTATGCATTGCTGAAAGAGGAGTAGTGAAGTCCCCTACTATTATTACATCACTATTTCTGCCTTCAGAAATATTAATAATTGTTTAATATATTTAAGTTCCCTGATATTGGATGCATATATATTTACAATCATTATATCTTCTTAATGAATTGATCCCTTTATCAGTATATAAATAAGAGACGCTTTTTGTCTCTTATTACAGCTTTTGACTTAAAGTCTATTTTGTCTAAGTGTAGCTACTTCTGCTCTATTTTGGTTTCCTTTTGACTTAAAGTCTATTTTGTCTAAGTGTAGCTACTTCTGCTCTATTTTGGTTTCCTTTTGCATGGAATATATTTTCCCATCTTTTCACTTCTAGCCTATGAGTGTCCTTAAAACTTAAGTACCTCTTAGGTAACATATAGTTGGGTTTTGTTTTTTTAATCCATTCAGTCACTCTATGTCTTTTAATTTAAACCATTTATATTTAGAGTAATTATTGATAGTTAAGGACTTACGCTGTTTTTTAAATTGCTTTCTGGTTAATTTGTGGTTCCTTTGTTCCTTTCTTCTTTTGCTATTTTTCTTTGTGAATTGATTATTTTTTATAGTGATATACTTTGATTTTTTTCTCTTTATCATTCGTCTATCTATTATAGGTTTTTCCTTTGTGGTTACCATAAGGTTTTTGTAATACTTATAAGTTTATTTAAAACTGATAACAACTTAGCTTCAATTGCACAAAAACATTCTACACATTTACATGGCCCCCTGACATCTGATGTTGATGTCACAATTTACATCATTTTATATTGTATATCCATTAACAAAATGTTTTAGCTATATTTATTTTTAACGCTTTTGTCTTTTAACCTATATGCTAGAGTTCAAAGTGATTTACACACTACCATTGCAGTTTAGAGTATTTTGAATTTGACTATATATATATAAACCTTTACTAGTGAATTTTATACTTTCATATGTTTTCATGTTACTAATTAGCATCCTTATTAGCTGATTAGCAACAGCTTGAAGAACTCCCTTTAGCATTTCTTGTAATGCAAATCTAGTGGTGGTAAATTCCCTCAGCTTTTGTTTGTCTGGGAAAGTCTTTGTCTCTTCTTCATTTCTGAAGGATAACTTTGCTGGGTAAAGTATCCTTCCTTGGCAGTTTTCTTTTTCTTTTGAGCACTTTGAATATATCATCCCACTATGTCCTTGCAGATAAGAAATCTGCCGATAGCTTTATTGGGGTTCCCCTGTATTTGATGACCCCATTTTTTCTTTGCTGCTTTCAAAATTCTCATTGTCTTTTGATTTTAGAGAGTTGATTATAATGTGACTCGGTGAAGGTCTCTTTGGCTTGACTCTATTTGGGCTGCTCTGGGCTGGGGGATGGGGTGATGCAGGTAAAACGCTTCCTGTGGTTTTCTGTGTGGCCATCCTCAGTTTCTGAGCTCTGCAGAGTTTCTGCTGCTTCTTTGTTATAGTCCAGAGCTTTCCCAGAGCTATTTTCATCAGTTTGTAGTTGTTTACTTACTATTTTGGGGAGGGAGACAAGTGTTGGCATCTTCTAGTCCTCCACGTTGCTGATGCCACCTCCTGCAATTTTATTTCATTTTTATTAATTAATTAATTTATCATTTATTTTTGGTTACATTGGGTCTTTGTTGCTGTGCGCAGGCTTTCTCTAGTTGCAGTGAGAGGGGGCTACTCTTCGCTGTGGTGCGTGGGCCTCTCATTGTGTTGGCCTCTCCTGTTGTGGAGTACGGCCTCTAGGTGCGTGGGCTTCAGTAGTTGTGGCACACGGGCTCAGCAGTTGTGGCTTGCGGGCTCTAGAGTGCAGGCTCAGTAGTTGTGGTGCACGGGCCTAGTTGCTCCACGGAACATGGGATCCTCCTGGACCAGGTCTCAAACCCACATCCCCTGCACTGGCAGGCGGGTTCTTAACCACTGTGCCACCAGGGAAGCCCTGCAATTTTAAATAGGGTGGTCTGGGGAGGCCTCACTGAGAAGATGAAGTAGAGCAAGCCACGTGACTCTATTTTAGGAAGAGAAAAAAGCAAGTGCCAGTGTCCTGAGATAGAAGCATGTCTGGTGTGTAGCTTAAACATGAGGAGACTAGCGCGGCAGGAGCTGAGTGAGCAAGGGTGAGAGTAGCAGAAGGTGAGGTCAAAACTGACAGGAGGCCAAATTGTGTAGGGCCTTGAAGGACCTTGTAGATTCTGGGTTTTACTCTGAGGGAGACGGAAAGTCATTGGAAGGTTTTGCTTACAGGAGCACTCTGACTTTGCTTTTAAAAGTACTTTGCTTTTAAAAGTACTCTGGTTTCTGGGTTGTGAATAGACTATAGGAGGCTAAGAGTGAAAGTGGGAGACTCATTCAGAGTCTGTTGCAATACTCTAAGAGAAAGACAATGCTGGTTCACAGAAGAGGTGGGAAAAAGTAGATGGAGAAAATGGGAGAAAGAGAAGAGTCAAGGTCACTGAATGGTGTCAGCCTGAGTGACAGGAAGGATACAAGTGCCACTCAGTAAGCTGGGAGGTTTTGGAGGAGCGGGTGAAGGGAGTTATCTGGTTATTTGAGTTTTTGACCTGTTCACCTGAGATGGCTATTAGATACCCAGCACAGATATGTGGCATGCCTCTGGATGGGTGAGTCTGGGGTGCAAGGGAGACACCATGACTGGAAATATAAATCCTATCTTCTTTTACAGATTTGACCCCAAATCTCAGCCCATTTGTATGAAGATCTTTTGGCCTCCCAGAGACCCTCCTTCCCAGCCTGATTTCCCTAACTCTGTTGCCTCTGGGACCCTGCTTGTGTCCTGTCACACTCTCTGTTCACTGTGGACCTAATTCCTAGTTCAAAGTCTTCTGCTCCACCCTGCTGTGATGATTCTTGGCAACCTCAGCATCTAGGGGGTTGGTCTATACCACATCCTGGCCTCACAGTTCCCTGACCTTCTCATCTGCAGTGTTTTTCTTTTTTCTACATCGGTTAGCCACCCACTCCCATGGCCACATCTTAGATTTCTGCACCAAAATAACTTTAAAAATCCTTCAAATATCTGAAATGCGAATGCCCACGCTCCTACCAAAGACTTTTATCCTTTTAGTTAACTGTTTAAGGAATCCCCACTATAATCATTCCTTGGCCTCCTTGTAGTTAATTGAACACCCTAATTTCTCACTGTTCATTAATTCTCTCCCAGCTTCCTTCATTTTTTGTCCAGCTTAGGTTCCTTCTTCGATCGGTATTACTGTCTTGCAGACATCTGCTTCTTTTTGGCTATCCTACTCTCTTTTCAGAACTCATCATCTAAAGCACTTTAACAACACCGGAGAGCCTTCAAAATTATCCATTCCTGAGTCCCACTGCAGGTGAACTGAATCAGTCTCTGGAGGAGGAGCCCAGGAATCAGTATTTTTTTTAAAAGCTCCCTGGTTGTTCTAACATTCATTTGGGGCTGAGAACCGCTGCCCCAGTGAACCCAGCTGTGTGCCTTGTTCTGCCCGTGTCTGAGCCGCTGAGCCTCGTTGGAGGAAACCACAACTGAGCAGACTGAGTTCCTCTTAAATTCTTGATCTCAGACCTTGGGAGCGTTTCCAATACTGCCTGGCCATCTGGCGACACGTCTCTGTAAGCTCCCTGTGCCCTTCTCTGAGATGACTGTTTTATACTTTTTCTCTCTTGCTCAAATCTTCTCTCTTTCCTCCTCTCCCCAGTCACACTCAGCTGATGACTTCACCTCATCCTTCATTGGAAAAGTAGAAACCATCAGATGGGGACTCCTCAATCTCCCCGTTTTTCCCCTTCCATGTGCTGGGTGTGGTCACTTTAATTCATACGTATACCTCGTTTGTTTTCTTCTTATTGTCTCTCTCCGGTAAGACTGTGAACTCTGAGGGGTCGTGTTGGTTATTTACCAGTGTAAATGATACCCAGCACAGGGCCCATATCCTATCAAGCAGAGAGAAGACACTCCAATATTTGCTGCATGAATACATAAGGCAAATCTTGATCATATGAGTTAATACAAAGATGTGGATCATACTTGCAGCTGTTTTTGTGGCTAGACAGAGGTTAGACATCATTCCAGTCCAGCAGTCCTGCTTTGCCCAGACGGAAGCAGGTCACATGACTTCCTCTTGACCACGCAGATGGTGGATTGCAGAGGTGGGCCCAGGACTCTTACCTAGCCCAGCCCATAAGGTCAACTACAATGAGTGTTTGAGCCAAACTCCATTTGCCCATTGATATTTGGCTTTGGGTTGCGGGGTCTTGTTTTTAGGGCAGAAGATGGTGATGTTGGGTTCAGGCCAGTGTCGGAATAGGCTTGTGTTTCCTCAGCATGGACTGATAGAGTTGGCGTTGGCCTGAGGAAGGAGTTACTGTGGAACAAGGCCAGCTTGCACAGCACAGCACTGAATTGTTCTCACCTATGCACTTGATACTTTCGTTTTTAAAAACCTCTTATTAAAAGCACTTTGCTAAAAATAAAGTTTCTAAGATACTGAGTGACTTTAAGGAAAAAGTACCTATAAGGACTTACATTGTGCTTGTCACTGTATAATCACAGACGTTTTGACAAAGGTACCATTTAAGCAAGAAATAGTGAAAGGGAAACAAAGATATCTTCTTCTTTTACATTAAATTGGTTAAAAAAAAAAAAAAACAAATCCCAGATTGACTCATGCAAACATTATTCTGAAAGAGAGTGTTTCTCTTGTGTGATGTGGCCAACTAGTCTGACAGTCCCCAGATTTGGACTTGCTGTGTAGTGATAGCTTTTGTCAGAAGCTTGAAAAACTTAGCTGGAGGAGTGCTCAATCTTTAATAGGTAAAGGGGACCTTCCTGCATGCACTAAACATGGAGAGGACCATTGTGACGTAGCAGGTCTGTTTATTCAGTTCCAAACTGAGTGACTGTCCTCATGGTGGTCGAACTGTGGCCCTTCTAGGGTGACCAACCATCCCAGTTTCCCTGAGATTGATGGGTCTCCCGAGATGCAGGACTTTCAGTGCCAAGTTGGGAGAGTTCTGGGAAAGCTGAAGTGGTTGGTCACCCTCAACACTGGTAAATGTTGGGGGATGACTCTTTTCTCTCCATGATAAGAAAATCCTTTCCTTAGTTCTGTCCATAGAAAAGGGAGCCACGAATCCAGACTCTGCTCTCTAATCTGCCCAATATTAATCAATCTTCCTTTGGAAACTGAAATCGGTTGCAGATGCTCTGGCTCTGAAACAGCATTTGATATCCTACCACCTGAAAGCCCCAGCTACTCTTTTAGCTCTTATCCTGGATTTTCTATAGACCTGGACCCATGAAAGGCCTTTCCCTAATGTGAAGATTACTGCAATTTTATGTGGTCCAAGTTATTATAACCCACTCTCCCCATCACTCCCTGCCCAGCTTGGAGTTAGAAGACCAGTAATCCAGGTTAGTTTGCCACTGTCAGTGTGATGATGGGGAAGTCACCTAAATGCTCTGGTTCTTCATTTCTACCTCTGTAAATGAAGGTGTGGTATTTCCCACATTTAAAGTGCAGCCTATAATATCTGGGGACTCTAAGATTCTCTGTGAGAATGGATAGTAAATAGGATAAAAAATTCTCAGATAAATATTTCCAAAATCCATATTATAAAATTAGGTTGTCAAGTTCCTGTCTATTCATCTTTTCGTACTTGCTTGCCACATCCTGACATTGGGAATAGTTGCCAAAATAAATCAAAATCTCACTGTTTGAAACATGCATTAGTGATATTAGATGAGTAGAATTTTCCAGACAGTTTTGAACTCTTGCTATGATGTGATTTATGTGAAGTGTTTGGAAAGTTGGCCTGAAGTTTGGCAAATGATCACAAATTGCCTGGAATTATTTAGCTCTGTATGATTGTTTAATTTTTATGAGTGTGTGCCTTCCTTCCTCAATTAAATTGTTAGATTATGGGGGCCAAGAAGCAAGGGTTATGCTTCCAGAAATTCTCCACAGTCCCTAGGACAGGACTCTGCACATATTGAGTGGGAAGGCTGTGTATATAGTCATTGAACGAGAGCATTGTATTTCTCCAGGTATTGGCATTTGTGTTGGTTGGTGGATGGCCCATCAGTAGAGTGGCCTTGGAGAGTGAATTATGTGTGGAAATAGCTCTAGGTTATGTGAAGAACATCCATTCACCCATTAGGTTGTAATTAACCCTACAGGTTCCCACTGTGGTGTTAACATTGAATAAAAACAGAGACAAGATAAAAAGCTCTTTCAAGTTGACACGAACTTGAATAGGCCAGCTATTAACCACTGATGTTGAGCTCTATTTTGTCAAGATAATTTCATGCCTCACTTTGAGGTGAATCTAATGTTGGGAATATTTCCTCTAATGCTCAGCTTGCACACCCACCTTGGGGTATTGAGGCACCACTAAGATAAGCTGTGGGAGAAAAATCAGCGTCATCATTTTTCTTATTTTTAAAGACAAAATGAAACAGATCTTGTGCCAGTTAGTTCTGGTAAAAACTTCTAACCTTTGTTGTCTTATATTTCTCATTTTTTTAAATGGAAAGAATTCTAATTATGGCTATGGAGACCTGAGGTATTTGTGTATATTATGTCATAGAAGTACACAGTGTAATTATTATTATTACCAATAAATCTTCTTATCAGTGAATCTTAAAACAGTGGGATCATTGCATTCCTTTTTAGCAGGGAAATCGTACATTATGTACTAATGGCTACTACCATGAATCATTTTGACCTACTGTGTCAGGGATGGAAATAGGCTTTTTCTTGACTGTCAGCTCTGATCTACTGGCAGTAATTGACAAGAGCACTGAGGTAAGGATTATGAAGCTACCTCTAGACCAGGAGTCAGCAAACATTTTTTGTAAATGTTTCAGGCTTTTTGGACCATATGGTTCCTGTTGCAACTATTCAACTTTGCCGTTGTAGCATAACGATAATAAGTAAACCCAAGGGCATGGCTATGTTCCAATAAAACTTTATTTACAAAAATGGGTGGCAGTAAGATTTGGCCCATGGGCCATGGTTTGCTATATCCTGCTCCAGACTCAGAAAAGGTAATGGCCGATTAGTTTTGTCTGCTATGGGCATGAAAGCAAGAAGTAGTGCCACGGATACCCTTCCTTTCTTTTCTGTGAGTGCCCACAGCATTCAGTGAAAAAGAGTTCCGATCATAACTCTGGCTATTGGTCAACATGCATAACCTAGATAGATCAATGGAGGTTTTAGACGAGAATCAGCCAGTTGCTCTCTCCATAAATTAATACAGTCTGTAATCATTTATCCACAATTCTAAAATTCCAAAAGCTCTGGAAATCCAAAGCTTTTTTGTTTCAAGTGGCAACATCTGAGCTGTCTCATTTGGCAGTAAAACCTAGCCAGAGCGGACATAAGGCTCTTTGTAATCTGTATTTATCCTGCTTAATGTGACAATTGATATGTCTTGCTGTTTGATTACAGGATGCCTTCCTAGACTCTGCTGGGAGGGTTACATACTGAAAGGGATATGTTCCAAATTACCTTTCTGAAATCCAGAAATTTCTGAGTCCTAAAACCATTTGACACAGAATTTCTGATGAGGAACTGTGGACTTATAAACACAAACTCTCCTTTTTCTTTTATGGAAGGAAGAACATCTTCAAGAAATGCTGTCTGAATAATGACAATAAATTAGTCTAATCAAGCCATCTGACCAATTGCTAGTTATAATTGTGTAATCAGCTTAATCACCTGTGTTAATGAAGAGTTAAGTTTCTGATTTTTCAACCCAAGTAAATCCAGGAAAATCAACATTAATCTTTCCCATAATGAACTTTTCTCTACTCCTTTTATATAAATGCATTTTGACAGCGCTGTTTGGCACATCTATCCATACAGAACTGTGCAGATCTTTGTGGTTAATAATTGGCTTCTACAATCTTGGGTTATCTCTGCAGGTGCAACCAAGTGTGGTATATTGCAGTGAAGGTCAAGGGGATGTATGAGCATTGAGTTGGATCAGATCTCAGGACTCATTAGAGCCAGAAGTTAGAAGGACTAGACCTCAATCTTGCCCTTCCACTAGCTGTGTCATGTTTCTAGCTCATCCATAAAATGGGGCTATTGACACTAGGGTGGAATAGCACATCTCTCATTGTCTTTATGTATCAATACCTGCCATCTTTTGTCTACCTTTATTCCAGGATTTACTATTTCCCGCTTTCCATTGGACCACAATTTCCTTGAGAGTAAGAAAGCATCTTTTATCCCTTTGTATCTTCAGTCTTTAGCACAGAAGTCAGTTATGTTTGTTGGCCAACTGAATGCTCACAGATTCAAGGACTTAAAACTAAAGGGGATCCCAGATACCATCTTCTCAAAACTTTCTATTTTATAGATGAGGAAACTGCTATCTAGAGGTTTATTAGACAGTCCCACGTGCTGGATACTATTACCAAGCACTGTACTGACACTATTTTGTTAATTCTACAACAGCTCTGGGAATTAGGTGCATCATCCAGTTTCACAATGAGGCAGTTGATTCTCAGAAGGTTAAGTAACTTGATGAGAAGCAGTACAGATTACTCCAGGTTGAACCCAGGGTCTGTCTTACTTCAGTGTGTATTTTCTTCCATCATATTGTAGCATCATGCCTGTCCCTAATGACTGATAGTTGCCCCTAGATCCTCCTAGGGTATTCTGTTCATTTTGATTCATATCCACTGGAGAATATTAAGTAAATATAATCCTTGCCCTGACACAGTTTACAGTCTGGAGGAGAAGCAGATGTTTGTAACCTGGATTACTGCTATAGCTTCTCCCCGCCTCCCACCTGGGCTTATTAGTATACAATTAACAAATAAAATTGTAATATATTTAAAGTGTATAATGTGTTGATTTGAGATACATAGTGAAATAACTACCACAATTAAGTTAATTAACATATCTGTCACCTCACATACTTACCCTTTTTTTTAGTGAAATCTCGTAGCAACTTTCAAATGTACAATACAGGATTATTAAGTATAGTCACCATGCTGTATATTAGATCCTCAGAACTTATTCTTCTTATAACTGAAGGTTTGTACCCTTTGACCAGCATCTTGCCATTTCCCCCACCTCCAGCTCCTGGCAACCACCATTCTTCTGTTTCTGTGAGTTCAACTTTTTTTTTTTTTACATTCCACATACAAGTGATATCATACAGTATTTGTCTTTGTCTGGCTTATTTCACTTACCATAATGCCCTCCAGCGTCATCCATGGCAGAATTTCCTTCTTTTTATGGCTGAATAATATTTCATTATATATATGTATATATACAAACTATATGTTATACTATATATATACACTATTTGTTATACTCTCTCTCTCTCTCTCTCTCTCTATATATATATATATATATATATGTGACATTTCTTTATCCAATCATTGTGATGAATGGTTAGGTTGTTTCTGTATCTTGGCTATTGTGAAAAATGCTGCAATGTACATGGGGGTGCAGATATCTCTTTGAGACAATTATTTCATTTCCTTTGGATATACATCCAGAAGTAGGATTGTTCTATTTTTAATTTTTTGAGGAACTTGCATACTGTTTTCCACAATGGCCGTACCAATTTACATTCCCACTAGCAGTGTGCAAGTGTTCCCTTTTCTCCACATCCTCGCCAACATTTGTATCTCTTATCTTTTTGATAATAATCATTCTAACAGGTGTGAGGTTATACGTCATTGTGGTTTTGATTTGCATTTCCCTGATGATTAGTGATGTTGAGCATCTTTTCATGTACCTGTTGGCCATTTGTATATCTTCTTTGGGAAAATGTCTGTTCAGTTCCCGTGTCCATTTTTAATTGGGTTATTTTTTTGTATTGAATTGTAAGAGTTTCTTATATATTTTGGATATTAACCCCTTATCAGATATGGTTTGCACATATTTTCTCCCATTCTGCAGGTTGCCTCTTCACTTTGTTGATTATTTCCTTTGCGCTGCAGAAATTTTTTTAAGTTATAGTCCCACCCACTTGTTTATTTTTGCTTTTGTTGCCTGTGCTTCTGTTGTCAGATCCAAAAATGATTGCCAGGACTGGTGTCAAGTAGCTTTTCTCCTATGTTTTCTTCTAGGAGTTTTATGGTTTCAGGTCTTACATTTAAGCCTTTAATCCATTTTGAGTTTATTTTTGTGTATGGTGTAAGATAAGGTCCAATTTCATTATTTTGCCTGTGGATATCCAGTTTTCTCAATACCATTTAATGGAGAGATTGTCCTTTCCCCATTGCATATTCTTGGTGCCTTTGCTGAAAATTGGTTGACCATACATATGTGGGTTTATTTATAGGCTCTCTATTATGTTCCATTGATCTAGGTGTCTGTCTCTACATCAATACCATACTGTTTTGGTTACTATAGCTTTGTAATATAGTTTGAAATCAGAATGTGTGATGTCTCCAGTTTTGCTCTTCTGCTCAAGATTGCTTTAACTATTCTGGGTCTTTTGTGGTTCCATATGAATTTTAGGATTATTTTTCTATTTCTGTGAAAAGTGCTATTAAAAGTTTGATAGGGATAGCAATGAATCTGTGCATCACTTTGGTTTGCCATAACTTCTTAACCTAGTATATTTGCTTTTCCCCTCATCCCCTTATAGCCATTACTCTGTATAGCACCAGAGTAATTCTATTGGTT
Organism: Lagenorhynchus albirostris; assembly: GCF_949774975.1. Lineage (NCBI taxonomy): Eukaryota > Metazoa > Chordata > Mammalia > Artiodactyla > Delphinidae > Lagenorhynchus > Lagenorhynchus albirostris. The sequence continues at coordinate 10,650,006 of NC_083106.1, forward strand.
TATAAGAAGATCAAGTCCCTTCTCTGCTCTAAGCCCTCTGATGATTTCTGACTGAACTTAGTATAAAAGCCAGAGTCCTTTCAGTGGCCAATAAAGCCCTTTGCAGGCTGGCTGCCATTATTTCTCTGACATAATCTCTTGCCTCTCTCCCTTTTCCCATTCCATTCCAACCATATTGGTCTTCCTGCTCTACCTTGAACATGTCAGGCACACTCCTACCTCAGGACCTTTGCATTTGCTATTCTTCAGGCTTGGAAGACTCTTTCTCAGCTATCCTTGCATGTTTTTTTCTTTTATCTTCTTTAGTGAGATTTTTTACTGTTCAACCTATTAAAAATTGCAATCCCTCCTACTCTTCATTTGCCTGGTACATAATAGGCACTCATATTTTAAAAATATTGAATAAAATATATTATTTGGTGGAATGTAACTGGTACTTTAAAGATGTCTAACTGAAGTGTCATAGGAACCCAGGAATCCTTTCTCCTTAACCACATGGGATTTGTAATTCCTCTGTTTGGTGAGGATCACATTTCTCATCAGTCATGAAAAGGTTGGACTCAGCCACACAAAGATACAAAGACATTATGCTGGAATTAATTGAAAAATCTCTTCTTTAAAATAATTATAGGATTGGATGCATTCCAGTTTTCCAAATACAAGGAACTGGTAAAATTATGGGATATCTGGTGAATGGAAAATGATACAATTAAATAAAATGAATTGTCTTTTAAAAGACTAATGACATGGACTTGTATTATTAAGAAAAATAAAAAATCAAGTTATAAAATAGTATAAAATGATTCCATTTTTGTATGTATATTTCAAGTAAAGTTTAAAACTATTTTCATGAGTTTTTTTTTAAATTTCCATGAGTTCTTAACCTATTTTATTCCATGAAGTCTCATGAAGTCTATGAATTCCTTCTAAAATTAATGTTTTTAAATGCATAAAAATAGGATAACAAAAGAAACTAATTATATTTAAATGTATTTATTAAGATTTTAAAAGGCAAAATTTTTTATTTTATACTATATATTCCAATACTCTTTATTGGAGTATAATTGCTTTACAATGGTGTGTTAGTTTCTGCTTTATAACAAAGTGAATCAGCTATATATATACATATATCCCCATATTTCCTCCCTCTTGCGTCTCCCTCCCACCCTCCCTATCCCACCCCTCTAAGTGGTCACAAAGCACTGAGCTGCTCCCTGTGCTATGCGACTGTTCCCACTAGCTATCTATTTTATGTTTGGTAGTGTATATATGTCCACGTCACTCTCTCACTTTGTCCCAGCTTACCCTTCCCCCTCCCCATGTCCTCAAGTCCATTCTCTACATCTGCGTCTTTATTCCTGTCCTGCCCCTAGGTTCTTCAGGACCATTTTTTTTTTTTTTAGATTCCATATATATGTGTTAGCATACGGTATTTATTTTTCTCTGACTTACTTCACTCTGTATCACAGTCTCTAGGTCCATCCACCTCACTACAAATAACTCAATTTCATTTCTTTTTATGGCTGAGTAATATTCCATTGTATAGATGTGCCACATCTTCTTTATCCATTCATCTGTCGATGGACACTTAGGTTGCTTCCATGTCCTGGCTATTGTAAACAGAGCTGCAGTGAATATTGTGGTACATGACTCTTTTTGAATTATGGTTTTCTCAGGGTATATGCCCAGTAGTGGGATTGCTATGTCATATGGTAGTTCTATTTTTAGTTTTTTAAGGAACCTCCATAATGTTCTCCACAGTGGCTGTATCAATTTATATTCCCACCAACAGTGCAAGAGGGTTCCCTTTTCTCCGCACCCTCTCCAGCATTTCTTGTTTGTAGATTTTTTGATGATGGCCATTCTAACCAGTGTGAGGTGATACCTCATTGTAGTTTTGATTTGCATTTCTCTAATGATTAGTGATGTTGAGCATCCTTTCATGTGTTTTTTGGCAATCTGCCTATCTTCTTTGGAGAAATGTCTATTCAGGCCTTCTGCGCATTTTTGGATTGGGTTGTTTTTTTTTTTATATTGAGCTGCTTGTAAATTTTGGAGGTTAATCCTTTGTCAGTTGCTTCATTTGCAAATAATTTCTCCCATTCTGAGGGTTGTCTTTTCATCTGTTATGGTTTCCTTAGCTGTGCAAAAGCTTTTCAGTTTCATTAGGTCCCATTTGTTTATTTTTGTTTTTATTTCCATTACTCTAGGAGGTGGGTCAAAAAGGATCTTGCTGTGATTTATGTCATAGAGTGTTCTGCCTATGTTTTCCTCTAAGGATTTTATAGTGTCTGGCCTTAACATTTAGGTCTTTAATCCATTTTGAGTTTATTTTTGTGTATGGTGTTAGGGAGTGTTTTAACTTCATTCTTTTACATGTAGCTGTCCAGTTTTCCCAGCACCACTTATTGAAGAGGCAAGACAAAATTTTGATGTAACTATATATGTGCTTTTTAATTATCACACTGAATAATAAGACCCTTAAATATAGCCATACTAAAGTTAAATTTTACCTTTTAGTGACAAATCAGTGTGAAAGCTGTGGTAGCTTAGCTTGAATAAGAACGTTAAATTGTGAGATGGTCTTTACCAAGGCAACACTCATTCATGTTGAACATCCAATCAATTTTGATTTCTTTGTGATCGTTACAAGTAGTGAAAGTCTAAATTTACAAAGATCTACCATTGTTAGTGGAACAAATTGCTTCCATAACTTTTTTTTCTGGATGACAGTAGGCTCTCTCAAGGAACATAAGAATTCTTCAAACCTTTTTTTTCTAGATCTTTAATTCTTTAATATGTTATTTAGATTTTTAAACACTGCAGTATAACTTACATACAATGAAAAGCACAGATCTTAAGGTAGAGTCCAATGAGTTTTGACTAATGCATAATCCTATTTCCTCCCCCCTCAAACATTTTCTGATTTCTATCACTATAGCTTACTTTTTGCTCATTTCAAAACTTTATACAAATATAGTCACGTAGTATGTACTTTCTTGTATCTGCCTTTTTTTGCTTATTTTATTGTTTTTGATCAATATCTATTTAATTGTGTATATTAGTTGTTCATTCATTTTTACTCCCAAGTAGTATTTCATTTTAAACAAATGATTTATCCATTCTTTTTTGATAGAATTTTTGGTTATTTCCAGGTCTTGACTATTATGAATAAAGTTGCTATTATTCTTGTATGTCTTTTTGTGGAAATACATTTTACTTTCACGTGGGTAGATATCTAAGAATGGAATTTCTGGGTCACAGGGTAAATTTATGTTTAACTATATTAGAAACTACCAGTTTGGCAATTTGTGTGTGTGTGTTTTTTTTTTTTTCTTGCTCTTGTTTTTGTTGTTCAGTCTTGCTAAGGGTTATTCAACTGTACTAATATTTTTAAGGGAAAAAACTTTTGACTGTGTTAATGTTTTTAATTATTTGTCTGGTTTTCATTTTATTTATTTCTGCCCTGATCTTTAGGATTTTCTCCTTCTACTTCAGGTTTAAATTACTCATTGCTTTCTAGGTTCTTAAGTTGAAAATTTAGATAATTAATTTTAAACTTTTCTTCATTTATCATATAAACATTTAAAGCTATAATTTTTCCTCTAAGCATTGCTTTAGTTACATCTCACCCATTTTGATATATTAGCTATATGTTATTATTCAATTTAAAATATTTTCTAATTTCCCTTGTGATTTTTTCTTCAAGTAATAGGTTGTTTAGAAGTATGATGCACTATTTCCAAATATCTGGAGAATTTCTAGATTTTTAAAATTGATTTCAAATTAACTGCATTATAGTCAGAGAACATACTTTGTATAATTTCAGTCTTTGAAAGGTATTGATATTTGTTTTTCCCTTTATTCTTTGTTTCTTTTTTGCTGTCTTTCTTGCTTTTTTAAAGTTAATCTAATATTTTTATTTACCATTTTATCTCTTCTATTAGTTTTTTAGCTATATCACTGTAATCAGTTTCCTATTGCATCTATAACAAATTACCGTAAACTTAGTAACTTAAAACAATACAAATTTACTATTTTATAGTGCTAGAGGTCAGAAGTCTAAAATGAGTCTCACAGGGCAAAAATCAAGTTTTCAGCAGGATGGCTGCATTTCTTTTTCAGACTTGAGGGGAGAATCCATTTCTTTGCTTTTTCAGCTTTTTGTGGCTGCCCATATTCTTTGGCTCATTGCCTCTTTCCATCTTCAAAACCTGCAATTACACCACTCTGACCTCTGATTCCATGATCACATCTGCTTTTCTGACACTTTTCACTTATTAGGACCTTTGTGATTACATTGGGTTTACCTAGACAAAACATGATAATCTCCCTATCACAAGATCTTTAATTTAATCACATCTGCAGAGTTCCCTTTTCCATGTGACATAACATATTCACAGGTTCTGGGGATTAGGGCCTGGACATCTTTGGTATGTGTGTGTGTGTGGGGGGGGGGGGGGGGTCATTATTTTACCTACCACAATAGGGGAATATTATCTGGGAACTCCTTATTGGCAGGAGTTTTATTATTAGTAGTATTTATTTATTAGTATTTGTTTTATTTATTAGTATTTGCTGTAGAGATTACAGTATGCATCCTTAATTCATCCTGGTTTAACCTGAATTAATATTTAACCACTGTATATGTGATGATATGTTATATAAGAACCTTACAACTATATAGTTCTTTTATACGCTCCCATCCTTTGCGCTATTGTTGTCGTGCATTTTATTTCTATGTATGTTATGAATCCCCAGATGGATTCCTATTAAGTTTTTCTTTAGTCAGTTTTCCATTAAAGGAATTAAGAAATAAGAAGAGTCTTTTATATTTATCCACATATTTACAATTTCTGGCATTCTTCATTCCTTCGGGTAAATCTGAGTTTCTATTTTATACAGTTTTCCTACAGCCTGAAGAAATTCCTTTAATCCTAATGTGAAGGTCTCCTGTTAACCAAATATTTCAGGTTTTATCTGAAAATGTCTTTATTTTACTTTCATTTTAAAACAATATTTATGCTGCATGTAGAATTCTAGTTTAAGGGTTTTTTCTCTTTTGCCACTTTAAAGATATCATTTTATTGTCTTCTGGCTTATGTGTCTGATGAGAACACTACACTCATTCTTTTTGTTGTTCTTTGTATGTAATGTGTCTTTTTTCTTTGTCTGCATTTGGGATTTTCACTTATTTTTGATTTTCAGCAACTTTGGATATGAGGTATGTATGTGTGGATTTTTTGGTGTGTGTATACTTGGGTTTCATTGAATTCTTTGGTTCTATGCATTTGGAATTTGGAAAAAAAATTTGCCATTATTTCTTAAAATGTTTTAGTCACAATTCTGTCTCTCATCACATTCTTAGATAACAATTACACATATGTTAGACTACTTGATATTTTCTCACAGGTCACTGAGGCTCTGTTCATCTTATTTAGGCTATTTTCAATCTGTGCTTCAGTTTTCTTGGTTTCTATTAATCTGTTTTCAAGTTCATAAATATTTTCCACATTTTCCAATCTGCTTTTAAGTCCATTCAAAGAATATTTTATCACATATTTTATTTTTCAATTCTAGAAATTTCATTTGGTTATTTCAAATAGATACCATTTTTCAGTTTAGAGTCCCCATTTATTCAATTATTTCTTCATATTTTCTTTTAAATCTCTGAACATATTTAGAAAAAACTATTTCAGAATTTTTGTCTGCTAATTCAAATAGCTACATCATCTCTGAGACTGTTTATATTGATTTTTTCACTCTGGATTATGAGTCACATTTTCTTGCTTTTTCATATGTCTAGTATTTTTTGATTGTCTACTGGACATTGTAGATGTAAGCTGTTGGTAGTTTGGATTATGTTCTTTATGTTTAAAGGATATTAATTTTTATTGTGTCAAGTAGTTAATTAAGGGGCTCAGTTTAATCCAGAGTGGAACTACTCTTTTTTTTTTTTTTGTGGTATGTGGGCCTCTCACTGTTGTGGCCTCTCCCGTTGCGGAGCACAGGCTCCGCATGCGCAGGCTCAGCGGCCACGGCTCACGGACCCAGCCGTTCCGCGGCATGTGGGATCTTCCCGGACCGGGCACGAACCTGTGTCCCCTGCATCGGCAGGTGGACTCTCAACCACTGCGCCACCAGGGAAGCCCCAGAGTGGAACTACTCTTAAAGTGTGAATTTTCTTAGGTCTTAAGTGAAAACCCCAGGTATTCATCATGGGATCTCCACTTTGCTTGGTCAGTGCTTCATTTTCTAGCATGATGAAACTTTCAGAATATTAGTCAGACCTCCCAGTGGCTCCTTCATGCTGGGCTTCTTGGCACCTTTCCTTGAACATGCACAGCATAGTTTTTATCCAAAGCCTCATGGGGGCCCCATGCAGATTTCTGGGAATCCTTCACTGGCCAACTTCTCCTGACTTGTAAATTCCAGCTGCCTTGGTAGCCCCAAACAGGGTTATTTGTTTCCTTTTCCCAGTGAAACCGCTAATCTCTCTTTTGGCTTCACATCTGTGTGCTGCACTTTGGAAGGTTCTTGCATGTAGAAAACTGAGGGTGGATATGGAACTTATCTCATGTGTTTCCCTTTTCTCATGGATCACAGCCTTGTGATTTGTGTTGCCAGTGGTTGAAAATAATTGCTTCATACATTTTGTGAAGTTTAGTTATTGTTTACAGTGGTAAATAAGTCTGATACCTATTATTCCATCATGGCCCAAACTGAGAGTCTTTTGTCAAAGCTATTTGAGTGTAATTTCAGTTATGAGAATGTGCTACTTCACTCCTTGGTGGCTAAAGCTGTACCAGGTACAGATGTGACAAATAGTAGGCCAGCCGTATTGTATGTCATGTGTCTACACACAGACACTATTATCACATGTCATTTAGTGACAGGTCTAATAATATAATTTCAAAGTATTGATGAGTATAAATGATGTCCTAAGACATCTTCAGTAACTGTAATGTGATCCTTGTTGATGGTAAGGTCACAGGCATTGCTCATAATACTGTGGTTTGTAGTTTCTATTTGACCTGGGTTCAAGTTCACTGATCTTTTCTTCTTCAGTGTTTAATCTCCTGTTAAGGATACTCAGTGAAATTTTCATTTCAGATACTGTATTTTTCAGTTTTAGAAATACAAGTTTTTTTTTTTAAGTTTCCCTTTCTATTAAGATAACCTACCTGTTGCTACTACTGTGGTTTATTGTCTACTTTGATAATCAAAGGAAATGCAAAATTTGAGTGAGGATATAAAGATGTATTTTATTCCTATCCAAACTGGGTCACCTGGATCCCAAAATATTACTACTGGTGACCCTTGTGTGACGATTATGGGAGATTCTTGTTTTCTTTGCTCTTTTCTGTTTTTACTAATATTTTTTCAATGAGCATGTATTACTTTGTAATTGTAAAGACTATAGATAGCTTAACTATATTAACATTTAAATGGCATATACATAAAATGTAATATTCTTTTCAATAAGATTATGTAAAATTTTAAAAAATGTATTGCATAATGTTGAATTCATTATATTCCAGTTAAGGTAAAATGATTAGACATGTTAAAATGATGGTAATTTTTCTTAAGGATGGAAGACAGAAAAAAGCAATATGATTAAGTATCATATCAATATTTATTATAACTGTTTTCTCAATTTTAACGTATTTGATATTCTATAAATAAATCTATTTCATATATAGAAAAACCATTATTTTTTAAAATGATTTATATGAGTAGTGTAGTTGTAAATCCTTTATGATATATTTGTGCCTTATTAGTCTAATACATTTTAGTTTTCAGTGTTAGAATTCATTAATTATTATGTCTTGTCATTGAGAGGAGATAGCTTTTTGATTATTCATTACAGTTAACTGCATATATCTAACAAGATTATTTTAAGGTAGTTACTTCATGAAAGTAGGTTAAGACCTTGAAAAGTAAGTGTTTTTTCCTTCAGGATATTTATTAAATCACTATTATGCGAAGTATTAATAAGGTCATAAGCCAGTAATGATTAGCTTCCAAATTTTCATTTTAAGCAGTTGTTATTTAATATAAAATAATCCTGCTTTCTTTTTGCTGTGTTTGTAATTCCCTTCGTCCTGGGCAGTGGTGTAGAGTAGATACTGGAGGATGCAGAGTTTCTAAATAAACAGCAAACTCCATTTAAAAGATGGCCTGTTTAAAAATTAGAAAACCATGAGACAGGTAAGTGTTAAATGAGCCATCCAACAGGATTTCAATAAAAGTGTAAAATCCTTTCTTTCAAGTGGAGCCCTATTACAACTTGGGTCCTGGGGCAGCTTGCGGGATGCCAAAGGCCAGTCTGTGTTCTCCAAACATCACCTTACACAGGGGAAAAGGTGGTCATCCTCTGGGTCACACCTCTCCTGTGCGTGGCTGTCCTGTCCTGGGCAGCAGTATTATTTGTTCAGCATACATTGTAAGTGATGCAACCACCACCCAGACCCATCGGTACGTTTCTCTTACAATCTGGCGCACAAATTCATTTCTTGGTGTATGGAAGCATCATTCCCTCTTCAGCCTGGGGCCCCGTGATTTGTAGTACATTCAGTATTGATTGCTCACTATTCTGGGAACGTCACATATCAATTTGACTGTGCCATATAGCGTGATCATTCACTACAAATGTGTTTGAAATATTTCCTTGCAGTGACAACTGCTAAATGAACAGATATTCCTTTCTATCATAGAGTGAATTATATCCTAGACCCTCAGGCTTGAAGGAGGCTGTGTGGAGTCCCCTACATGAATAACAAGGGAAAGAGGGATCTTCATTTATAAGAAGTTCAGGTGTAACATCCAGCAAGTGTCCATGTGAATGTAGGAAACAGATGCTTGGAGTCTTCCAGGATGGAGATGGTCAAGTCCTTCAGAAACACCTTTTGCCACCATTAGCACACAAGTGTGGTCCGGCAGTGTGCTCTCATCTTGCCTCCTGAGAGGCTCCAGGATAGTGAGGAGAGCTGGGAGATTCCTGGGACTTCAGATCGCAGTCACATCGTAATAAACAGCAAAATGAAACAGCTTCCATCATTTTTTTCCTGCTCTGCTGCACTCCAGTTTGCAACAACTTTCTAGAACTTCTGTCAGTGCACACATCCTCAGAATCACTTTTGGGGCCTCTTCTCTGCTGGCCTCTAAACCTAGGGACCTCCTCATTCTAGGTCCTGCATAAAAGGACGCACTGTCTCCTACTCTTAATTATTCAGACTCCCCAGTGTGGGGTATGTAAAAGTTGTTTTGCTCGTAACTACATGGAGAGAGGTAGGTATACAAAATGATAAACAGGAAACTCATAAGAAATCTAAAAAAGGTAGAGTTATGGTCACCCTTGTCCCCTCATCTGCACAGAAATGAAAAGAGAGTGAGGCAGGATATTTCTTAGCTTTTGTCTGTTTATTTATGATATTTTTCTTCTCGTTCATTTCTGTCCACACCCTTCCCGTTTTCCTTCAGGAGTAGTGAATCCTGAATTTGCCCTATTGCATAAAATAGAGTTTACCAAACCACCCAATTATAGGAATCACCTGAAGTTCTTGGTAAAAAATGGATCAAATGGCCCCATCTATGATGTAAGAAGTAAAAGTCTCCAGAGGAGAGACCCTGACTGTCTATGTTTTAAATCATTGCTCAGGTAATTTATATTATCAGACAAACTTGGGAAACACTGTGCAGACTTATCTATGTTACCAAGTAAAAGTCCATCTTCAATTTTCCTTGTACTGCTGGGCTCTTTAGAGAATGGAATAAAGGTGAGTTTACACAAGAATTCAAACAAGGTTTTTTTCTAGTTCAGAAGAAATGCTAGAGAATAATTTATACTGAAAATTATAATGATCTAATAGAAATAAAATCATAAACTATAATGTAATAAAAAATTATTATTGCTACTCACATATTTGCTCAGAGTCTGTACTCTTCCTCAAAAGTTCTGGAGGCTATTGGTCAAGAAAAGATCAAGGGAAAGAGTGGGAAAGTGTGTGCAGAAGACTGTGACTGGCATATTCTTCTCCTGTATGTGTGAAAATTCTAGAAAACTCTGTGAGAAACAACCAATGCTTATGAGGGGTGCAGGATGGATTTAGTTTTTTAGTCTATATATTTCAGTCTTGATTGGTTTATATTGATGTTTTGCAAAAAAAAGGTATTATCTTTATTTTTAAAACAAATAAGAGTTAAAAAAAAAAAAACATACATTTGCCTTTCTCAGTATCAGTGGGTTAAACTTTCTCCACCTGAAGAAGCCAGCATAGCCATTTGTGACTGATAACAGAGAGCAGCTGAGGCCGCCTTTCCATGAATTTGATGGACGTTTTCATTCCTACATCTGGTTCTTTTTGGCCATACAGGCATGATTAGATTTCCTGGGTCTCTTCTCTCCTGTGGCCTTTTCAAGGAGCTTTGCAGAGCCCTTGCTTCTCAGGAGAGCCATTCAGGAAGACTGGACACGGGCTGGAGCAGGGCTGCATGACTGGCCTGCTCCGAGGCTGTCCAGTTTACAATAAAAAACAAAACAAAACAAAAAAACACCAAACAACATGCAAAAACAACCTTCCTGCTATCCAGCAAGTAGCAAAATGCTCTTTTGATTGTAGCTGTTGCTATAATTTAAACAGAAAGTATCTTACATCCATTTTTCTCAAACTGCTCTAATCACAGTAGTTTTCATTTGACTTTAATGGAGCAAATACATCTGACGACTTAATTTTGCTCCTTTCTATAACGCTATATTGCATCTTACATTTAAGCATTCCAGGCTGCTCTTGTGTATTTCCAAAGTAGAAATGATGAAAACTTCCTTAGTTATGCTATGACTTTAAAAAATTAAACTGTACTTCCAAATGACTTACTTCATTCAACTCCAAATGAAATAATGGCTTTGGATGTCTCTTGTATTTTAAATTTAGATGGAAATTAAATTCAACACAAACCACGTTGGGCATATAATAGTCAAATATCATTTTAAGAGATTATTATTTGAATGGATCATTTTCTTGGGGGCTACTATTTGTAGCTAAGTGAATAACAGTGGGTTCTGCCTATCCTTATTAATGCTTTGGAGAGCTTTTCTTGTTTTCAATCCCACAGATAAAAATCTTTTTTCCAAAGAGGAAAAAAATTCCCCCTGGGATATTGTCATTTTTCTCCTGTGGCAGATAAATTTCTCCATACATTTGTCTTGAAATATTGGCTTAGCCATTGTCCATATAGTGGTTCATGACTAAATTATTTTAAGTGTATTTTAAGTGTATCTGTATACTTTTTTTCTGGAAACTTTTGGTTTCAGGTTTATTGGTGTCATTGGTGCATCCTTAAATGATGGCAGACTTTGTCCTCAGTGAGGGGTAGGGAAAATATCCCCTAAGAAATCATATTGGGGAGGAGCCTGAACTTTATATTAACAACCTCTCAAACTTTATGCAGGCCTATTCAAATTGTTCCCTTGTACACTGTTCCTGCAAAGTCCAGACCAAGATATTTAATAAGTTTTGGGAAAAGCTGTTGAAAAGCAGAGTACTTCCCTTATAAATGCCAGTCAGTCATTTCATTTCGTACCTTTCGTGATAACCTTAAGATGCTTAACGTATAATAGCTTAATAGTCTGTTGTCACCGTTTTCATTTAATTAAAATTTATGAAATGCATAGAGAATATAATTAAGAGAATTTGTTCAATGCAGATGTCAGCCTAATGCCAAAGAAAGGACTTATATAGGAAGGTAGAAGGCCTGGACTTTGGTCATTTTTCTGTGCTCATTGTGAATTTGGGAAGTCACTTAACGTTTTCAGGACTGTGTCATCCTTATTTGAAAAGTGGGGATGATAATACCTGTTATGGACTTCGTTTCTTTACCTGTAAATTGAGCTAGATCAGTCTCCCAACTTTTTTCCCCTTCTGTTCTACAATACAGGATTATTTTAAAGATATGAAACAGGTATAAAAGTATCTTTAAAATATCTATAGAATGCAAATATATTTTACATAGATTGTTGCCATCTTTTTTCAAGGTAGGATTCTGACATGAAGAGTGTAGAAGCATCTATTTTTGGAAGTCCTAAAAATTAAGCCCTATCTTTCCTGAAGAGGGGAAGATAACCTCTTAAAATGTATTAGGACATGGGTATTTAAAAAAAAACCCTCATCAGTTGGTTCTTTAAATGGGCCTCAGATGTCCTAGGGCTGATAGGGCGTTTGTGGCAGAGGTTTTAGTCTGTAGTTTGGCTTAACTTTTTCTGAATTACATAAAAGAAAATTACTAAGCAGGTAACAAATTTCCTTAGCTGTTTGAAAGCAGATTTCGCCTGTATTTAGGGTGTGAGGTGCCTATTTTTAAAAAGCAGGACATAAATAAAAGATATAAATATCATTCCACTAAGGTTTGTTTTTCTTTTTTATCCTCTCTAGCTCTTGCCAAGGGTGTTGAAATCTGCCGAGATTTATTTTGATGAAGGTAAGTTGCTTCTCATTATCAGGCAGTAAAGATGTTCTGTTATTGTTTACTGCCTCAGCAGCTCTGAAAGGTGCTATCTGAACACTTGTGGTTATAATAGGCAGAAATAATGAAAAGCTGGTTTTTGCTAGTGATGTCCAAAGCTTTGATTTACGTCTTCAGAAGGTGAAAGATTATTACTGACACGTAAGGTGGTTTTGAAAGATAACAGGTCACGGAGCCCTAACTGTGAGAGACTTTTGAGGTTTGATCTCGGAGTAGTGGGTTCGTAGGTGGAGAAGGATTTTCAGAAATGTAGATCTTGGCCACGGCTGCTGTGAGGCACCTACAGAGAAGGGAGTCACCAGGTGTGGAGGTCCTGGTCAGTCAGAGGATGTGCAGGTTTAAGTCGTCACCTTGAGTTGCTCTTCTAAAACTGCTGTGTGTTAAACGTGGCACATGCATTGTGGGGGCAGTAATGTGGCCTGATTATGTCCATATATAACAGAGTCCTGGACCAGGAACAAGGGGACCTACCTGAGTCGGATGCTGGCCACACATGTGATCCTGAGAAAGTTGTCTGCACTTTCTGGAACCCAACCAGGGCTGGATCAATGACCATTGAGATTAACTTCCCCAAATGAATTCATTTTTTTAAAGTACGAATTTGTTGAATGTCTGGACAGTAGGCATCTAAATGTGAATAAAGCTCCGTTCTTGTGGTGGTGGTGAGCTAGATATGAAAGTGAATATATACAAAGCAGTATAGTAAGACACATACTGAGGAACGGATATGGCATGACGGACACACAAGTTAGGAAACCATTTCTTTTAAGGGTAGGAGAGCTAATGAGAGAGTTACAGGATATCGCTTTTGAACTTAGTCTTGCATGATGGTTCAGGAAAAAAAGTCCAACAGGGGAACAAGGGTTTTCTACATAAAGGGCCAGATAGTAAATATTTTTGGCTTTGCAGGCCATATGGTTTCCATGGTAACTACTCTGATACTGTAGCACACAAGCAGCAATAGTAAATGAAGGGGCATGGCTATGTTCCAATAAAACTTTATTTACTAAAACAGGCCAGATTTGGCTTGTAGTCTTTTGTTTGTTGACTCCTGCTATGGAAAGGCCACATGCAAATATGGATGCTTCTTTCCATCTTTGGAATTTTAATAAACATGACTTCACAGATTAATATACATGTGTATATGTATAAACCAGGCTATGTTCATCAGAAAGCAGCTCATATCCCTACAGCACTTACAATCGCCAGGCAAACTGGCCCAGCTTCCAGCTCCCAGCTCCCACACCTACGACCAGTTGTCTGAATATTTTCTCTGGCTGCCAGAGCTGCTAGGCCATGCATGGGGATCAGGGCAAGTATGCTGGGGAATTAATATGACCCTCCCCTCCTCCAAGTCCTCAGTCAACTATTGACTGAAGTTGGTGGATAAGTATCCCAGTCGCTTTCCTCTGGGGAGGGTTCTCAGCATGGGTTCTACGGACTGTCTCTGAGTTGCCCACAGGAATGGGTCCGGTGGCCTGCAGTTTTAACTTGCTTCACAACACACTGTTAGTGGCGTCTTACCTTGCCTGTCTCAGGTACCCCCTTCACCTATAAGTCCATGGTCACCTCTCAAATCACCTACTTGTACTCAAATCTGTGTATTAACATTTGTTTCTGGAAGAAGGCAAACCAAAACAATATTGGGGGCCTGGAGGACATAAATCAAACTCTATATGTGATTACTTGGAAACTCCTGATTAAGAGATGCTGCAGAGAAGCTTTCTCCAAGTAGGGCAGCCCTCCTCTGCAGAACTGATTACAGAAGATCTTCTTTGGGTGCAGAGACCAATAATGGAAAACAATTTTCTTGACTATTGACAGATTTCCCTACTTTTTTTTTTTTTGCGGTATGCAGGCCTCTCACTGCTGTGGCCTCTCCCGTTGCGGAGCACAGGCTCTGGACGCGCAGGCTCAGTGGCCATGGCTCACGGGCTCAGCCGCTCCGCGGCACGTGGGATCTTCCCGGACCAGGGCACGAACCCATGTCCCCCTTCATCGGCAGGCGGATTCTCAACCACTGCACCACCAGGGAAGCCCTGATTTGCCTACTTTTTGATCAGGGCCTGTAGCAGATGCCATTGATCCCCCTCCTGACACCCCCTGCAGCTGCTGACAGTGCCCTCCTGCCCCCACCTCAAGCACCTGCGTCCATCTCTTTTCCTCCCACTTTTGGAGATGCTGATCTGGGCACAGGTACAACCTAGACTTGTTGAGTGATCAAGGCTGGGGGAGGTTTGGAGAGATGGACTCACTGGGATGGGTTTGGAGGAGATAAGTTTGAACGGGCTAGAGAGGAGGATGGGGCCGATCATGATGGGCCCTGAATGACTGGCTGAAGTATTTGAATTTCATTGTGTATCCAGAGTGGAGTCACTGACAATCTTTGAGGAGGGAGTGGCGAGAGTGTTCAGTGACATTCAGTGAGTACTTGTTGATAGCCTACAATATGCCAGGCATTGTGGACAGGTGCAGCCACATGGACAGGGAGGTGCTGAAAAGTCACCACCTTTATGAAACCCTTCCTGACCCCTTAGGTAGACAGTGTCCCTCTGCATGCCACTATTCCTTCTAATAAGGCATCCTCTAGCACTTCGGTGCACTTATTAAGTACTACCTGTTTCTACCCAATACTGCCTGTCTTATTCACCTCTGCATTGAGCTTTGTGCCACAGCTAGCCATAATTAAATGGATTTTCAGGTTTGTTTTTTTTCCTACAAGTGACATTTGGTTAATAAGAACATTGAGCTCAGTCTTAAGGGAGGGAGAAGTCAAAATCAGTCAACATGCTTCCTGAGAGAGTGTTTCCCACTGTTCTTCCCACAAATTTTCAGCAGAGTGAGGCCAATTCACTGCTTGTTTTAGGCTTGAAACTCCTCCTGAGTGCAGGGATGAAAGCTGGTGTGTAACCAGCTTTATGCTTCCTGAGAGGGGTGGTCTTCTTGACCAAAGACCACTGACCATCTTTACCCTCATGTCTGAGACCTTGGGGCTATAGAAGCACCAGTCCCTGGAGCTGTCTTTTTCTCCCTTCACCAGATCACCTGAATCACTCTTCTACACCCTGATCTAAGGATTCTCAACCTTTTTGAGTAAGAAGAAATCCATTAAGTACTTCATTGTGAAGATTCTGAAACATACACAGAAGTATTAATTGTAAAAACAGTAATAAATAATCAATCCTTATATACTCTTCACTGAGAGTCAACAGTTATCTAGTTTCCCATTCTTGTTTCCTCTATTCATTTCTTTCCTTTTTGCTCAAGTATGTTAAAGTAAATCCCAGTCATCATTTCATTTCACCCGTACGTGTGAGTATGCATCTCTCTTTTTTTTTAGTTTATTGAAGTATAATTGATTTATAATGTTGTGTTAGTTTCAGATGTACAGCAAAGTGATTTAGTTATACATACAGAAGAATCCTTTTCAGTTTCTTATCCATTATAGATTATTACAAGATATTGAATATAGTTTCCTGTGCTATACAACAGGTCCTTGTTTTTCATCTATTTTATATATAGTAGTGTGTATCTATTAATCCCAAACTCCTAATTTATCCCAACCCCCCATTTCCCCTTTGGTAGCCAAAAGTTTGTTTTCTTTCTTTTGTTATTTTTACTTTTTGGCTGCGCAACGTGGCATGTGGGATCTTAGTTCCCCAACAAGGGATCGAACCCCTACCCCTTGCGGTGGAAGCGTTGAGTCTTAAGCATTGGACCTCCAGGGAAGTCCCCATAAGTTTGTTTTCTATGTCTGTGAGTCTATTTCTTTTTGTAAATACAGAATTTGTAAATAAGTTCACTTGTATCATGTCTGTGAGTCTATTTCTGTCTTGTAAATACAGAATTCTATGTCTGTGAGTCTATTTCTGTTTTGTAAATACAGAATTTGTAAATAAGTTCACTTGTATCATTTTGTTAGATTCCACATATAAGTATGATATTTGTCTTTCTCTGACATTTCACTTAGTATGATAATCTCTAGGTCCATCCATGTTACTGCAAGTGGCATTATTTCACTCTTTTTTATGGCTGAGTAATATGCCATTGTATATATATATACCACATCTTCTTTATCCATTCACCTGTGATGGACATTTAGGTTGCTTCCATGTCTTGGCTATTGTAAACAGTGCTGCTATGAACATGGTGGTGTGTGTATCTTTTCGAATTAGAGTTTTCGTCTTTTCTGGATATATGTCCAGGATTCGGATTGCAGGAGTATATGGTAATTCTATTTTTAATTTTTTAAGGCACCTCCATACTGTTTTCCATGGTGGCTGCACCAATTTACATTCCCACCAACAGTGTAGGAGGGTTCTCTTTTCTCCACACCCTTGTAAGTATGCATCTCTTGAAAATATGGCCATTTTCTTATGTAACCACAATGCAAAGTCACACCTAACAAAACTTTTCATAATTTCTTGGTATCATCCAATATCAAATCTAAAATTTCTGGATTGTTTCAAACATCTTTTTACTGTTTGTTGAAATCAGAAATTAAGCAAGATCCACATGTGTCATTTGATTGTTCTGTCTCCTAAATTTCCCCATGGGAAACTCAGTGTTCTTTGGGATTTGACCTCACTGCTTACTGGGGATTTGTGACGATCCTTCTACTTTGACAGTTTTCCCCCTCCTTTTCTTCCTCCTCCTTCTTCTTTTCCTCTTTTTTAAATGGCAAAAATTAGGTTAAATGTCGATAGTTTTGGTGGGGACACTGAATTTGAGTTTGTGTTCTTATCTTAGAGGGCTGGTTCTTGTCTTTGAAGATCTGGCCCGAAGGTTACAGCATCAGGAAAAATAAAACTACAGGTGTAAACCTGCAGTCTTTTTACCCCTTACAGCTTTGGCCTTATTACCTCAAGCAGTAAGTCTAACCCTTTTTTCCTCAGTGTATTGAAACTAAAGAATAAGTAGTTGATTCCCACTGTTCTTCCCACAAATTTTCAGCAGAGTGAGGCCAATTCACTGCTTGTTTTAGGCTTGAAACTCCTCCTGAAGTGCAGGGATGAAAGCTGGTGTGTAACTGAAGTCGCTGGATATTGTGTGCATAAGATGGGAGACTGAGTTGAATTTCATGGGCTTTTCTGCAGCTTTCTCTCTTAACTGAAAATGTTGGCATTTTCTAGGAAGTTTGCTGTATGTTTATTGAGAAAGAGAGACTTCTCTTCAGTACAGTGTGACATTTCTACAAAAATCAATGATTTAGAAACAGGTATCTGAAATGAAATGTGCAACTTCAGTTTCCATCTGTTGGAAAGCCTGCTGGGTTGGTTTTGAAATCTTCATACATGTTTGGTATACCTTCAGGGGGTAAAAATTATATTGACTCTGCACTTTGGAACATGTAATAGATACCTTTTGAATGTGGCAAAAAATATAACCACCACCTAGTCTTGTGTTTTCCAAATTGACTTTGGGGTATTCACTTAATTTTTTTTGACTTTTAGTACTAGTGTTTACATCTTCCTTTTATCTTGGAAGCTTTTCATCTTTATTACACATGATTACTTAATCCAGTGGAAGGGATGGTAATGAATGTGGCTCAGCACTGCCTCCTCCATGTGTCAAGTTGAAACTTGTTCTTAGAGGTAGTGAAGCTTATAGGAGCATGATGATGGTTTAATTTGAATTTTGCAAGTTAAAAATGCCAGGCACTAACTATTGACACAGTGAAGAGGGAGAAGCTGAATCCGCTTTGAAATCCAGCTCCTCTGCCCAAGATACTCATGAATGTTTACATCTTCTTTCAAGCCCTTAAAATATAAAAGGATTAACTTCTAAAGTTACTGATAAAGGGGGAGAGAAAAATAGCGAAGAGTATAGAAAGACTCTACTGAAAACTCAGCACAGGGCTAGCCCTTAATTCCAGCTCACAATAACAAGAAGAAAGCATAACGGCGAGTGAGGAGCAGAGCCGTTTACATAATAACTTCCTAGCAACAGCTGTAATGAACAAATACGGGCAGATGAGTCAATTCTCTAAGACGCTACCTCATATCAGTGCTTTAAAAAAGGGGGAAAGGAAGCAACAACTAAATATCTGGCATTCCTGAATTTGGGTTATGTTCCATGTAGTTTTAGACCAGACCACTTGATCTTTGTTATTGTGACTTAAAACCGATTTGACAAAAGAGAAGTAATCTGGCGAGATGAATATCATCTCCGCCTAGGCATAAGCCGGGTGAGTGGAGTGAAAGGTTTATTACCTTTTCTGGGAACGGGTGGTTAGGACTGACGCTGGTGAATTTTCTGGTTTAACACTTTACATATATTTCTTTCAAACCTCACAGCACTCCTGTATAAGTAGATGTGATTATTTGCAACTTACAGATAAGGAATCTGAGGCTCAAAGAAGGAAAATCACTTGGCTAAAATCTCACAATCAGTAATAATCAAAGTAAACGTAGTCCATTTTGGTTGAGCACATACTGTACCAGGTGCCCGGCACTGTGCTGAAGGCTCTGTGTGAATCGTTTGATGTGACTGTACTCAGATTATAGATGAGGAAACAGAGCCTCAGGGATGGCAGATGGTTTGTCCGAGGTCATATAGCTGCTCAGAGGAAGAGCCGGAACTCGAATTCAGGCAGTTGTGGCAGAAGGTGGGAGAATTAGGAATCAAACCAAATATGCTTGACGCTAAAGCTCAGCCTGCCCGGCTGCGCCGCACCGTGTCCCTGGACGCTTGGAAGGTGGAGACAGCCGTGCTAGTCGACAAGCGCGTGACTTGGGATCTTTACAGTCACTCCAGTGGATGCGGCAAAATCCGCAGCAGCCACACTGGGCTTCTGGCAAGTGACTCAGGCGATTTTAGGCAAAATCATAGAGAACTTGTGTGGCCAAAAGACAGAGAGCGTGTGTGTGTGTTTGTGCGTGTGTGTGAGCGTGAATGGTGCTTCTTCCTCCTGTGGACTCTAGCTGGGCAGTGTCTCTGGCCCCAGGACTTTCTCTCAATATTCACTCAACTTACTTTCTTTTGCCTACGTCTGGTAACTGGCCGGAGACTCTGAGAAAATGCTTTGTCTCCTAAGAATGGATCAAAGGGTGCTGTTTCCAGAATAGCACACTTACCTTTTTCTAAGGTGAAGATGTTTTTAGTGCTTCACACAAATGACTAAATGTAGAATTTCAGGCCCTTGACGGGGGCTGGAGGAGATATCCTGCGGTGTCTGTGCCTGCGTAAGTGGGAGTAAGGGGTGGCTTAGAGAGGATTTTCTGGGAAAAGAGAGGGACTTTTGCCCCTCTAAAACATGTCAAACAGGCCCATGTTTATTCTACCTACGTTATGATCTGGGGGCCTTGTCTTTCCTCCCTATTGGCTAACGGGAAGATGCAGCGAGGGGCAGGGATCTGGGGGAGATGTAGCCCAAGGAAAGTGGGTCAGTAGGCTGAGAGACAGGGGACGAATCTCTATTCAATTTCCTAGATTGTGCCCTTTGTCGAGTTGCCTACAGATACAGTGCGTGTGTGTTCCAATTTTGCGGAAGTACCTTCCCTGGTTAGTACCCAGATCCCAACCCCAGCGTCTGTAGAAATGCTTCCCGATCAACATCCTGTTCCCTTTCCTCTGTTACTCAGGCTGTTCAGCCTCCTCCAGCTCTGCTGTGATTTGGGCATCAGAGGAATTAACTGTTTCTCTAGCAGGTCTTGTCTTTGCTTAACCCCAGGTGAATGTCTGGACCCCCTTTTAAGCTAGCCCCTCTCCCTGGACACCTTTGAGTCAGCCCCCCTCTTTTAAAGGGGTAAGCTCCTTGGAGGGGCCCTCTTCCCCGCCCCCTGTCGGAGGTGGAGTGGGCGCGGGGCGGACGCGCCTGGACATCCCGGCTCCCCGTGATCTCTCCGGGCCAGTGGTACTCCACGGGGCTCGCCGCGGCTCACACCCGAGGTCATTTAAAAAAGGCCTAAAGCTTAAGTAGCTGCCGCGCTGGAGGAGGTATTGCCAACCAGCGGCAGGCGCCCGGGCTGCGCTGAGAAAACTGGGACAGCGCAGGTGGGGCGGGGATGGCGGCGCGGCGTCATCCGTGGAGCCGCTCACCTGGCGCTCAGAGGACCACTTCCTGGCCGCCTTCCCTGGCGCCCCACCTGCAGCTGCCCTCCTGGAGTGCAGGGCCGCGGGGATGGCAGCCACCTCTCCTTTCTCCAGCCCTCGTGTCTGAAGGTCGTTAAGCCGGAAATCTTCGGTAAAATTTTATTTCTTCTATTCCTCCCCCACATTTTCTTTCTCTGTCCCTCACTCATCCTGGGATTTGAAAAAGTCTGTGATTTCCAAGCTTGAAACGGCAGGCGAGAGACACTGACAGCACACCTGCTTTGCCAGCTTTTGTGTTGGGTCCCACAGAAAGTTTTTGCATCTGCGACATTTTGAAATCGTGCCCCAGAAAATTTCTTAATTTTGTTCTTTCCTAGTTGAAAAAAAAAAAAAAGCAACTTACCTTTGCAGTAAGAATTTCCCCCATCTCCCTTTTAGAGATAGCACTCGACAGCACTACCATCCTGTATTAATAGACCAATAATTGCTACATTTCATACCACGTAGCTTTCCCTCTGAATCTCAATCACATTCGGATACTGTGGTGAGGTTTAAATGCAGCAGCTAATGTGCCGTTTCAGCAGGCATTTCCCCACCTCTCATCTTTTTATTGAACCTTTAAATGGAACTTGAGCTCCTCTGGGTGGGATCAGGGCTTTGAGATTGAGTTCCACGGTTTGGTGTGGTTCTTCAGCGAAGATTCTAAGAGCCTGAATTGCATGAAGAGATGCATTTGTTGTTGTGGGTTTCAGATGAAAGCATGAAATCTCACTGACTTGCTGAACATTGTGGTTTTCAATCAGGGCTTTGGAGACGAAGCTGCTAAACCTCCCCAACCAAACTCTTAACAGAAATCACCGGCTGAATTTGCAGATTGGCTTTTCAGCAAAGTTTTAGCTCCACCCCTTTTCAGTGGCTACGATGTCTTACAAGTAGGAATATTTTCCGATGTTTAATCTAAAGCCCTCTTGCTGCTTCCAAAAATCTGTTGCCTCAGACAGCCGAAGCACCTGCACTATGGTTTGGACAGTATTACTTCGTGTACTAAGGGCTGGCTATTCCTCCAGACTAAATAAATCTGGTGTCACCGTCTATTAAGATTAAAAAATATCCTTTTGCCGACTGACATTCAAAATGGAAATGCAAAAAGCTCAGGCTTTCCTTTTATTTTTCATTCTCTCTTTTTAACCCTTGTAAAGGTGTTGACACAGATTTCAGTATGCAGTCAGTAAGGTTATGTTTTTGATTAATGATGGCTCTGGTTGGCATCACAGACTTGAATTTACCATTTACTGTGGGTTTGACTGACCTGGTCATGGCCAGACCAAAGGAAGCCATGTAGACTACTGACCACATCTGTCACCATCTTTCCCCTCCCTCATAACCTCTTCCAGTATGGAAGTCAAAGCATTCTCTTTATCAGCAAATAGTGAAAAACGTGTTTCTTGCTTTTTTTTTTTTTAGATGGTGAAACTTAAGTCAATTGGCAACAGGTTCTTATTTCGCCATGGGCAGAGGAGGTGCCAGGTGTTGTGGATCTGTGCCTGTGGATCTGGGGCAGGTCGGAATTGTAATCATACCACCCCCGAGCAGAGTCTGTTTAGTTCCAGCAGTTGGATCATTTGGCAAATGCTTGAATCACTACCCAGGGTTTCACAGATGGCATCTCCACTGCAGAGACCCTTCTCTTACTCACAAAGAAAAAGAAAAGAAAAGAAAAGGGGAGATGACAGAGCAGATGCCTTGATCATTGCCCAGGGGTGAACACCTGGAGAACTGGCCATTACAGAGTTTTTGGAAACATGACCTTTTCCTCCATGACTAGAACATGTAAAGAACTATCAGGTGATGATGAAGCAAAAAAGAGGCTGGCATCTTTGAAATTTTCAGTAAGGGTTTTGTACTCACAGTGTTAAATGTGACCCAGATAGCTTACAACCCCTTTAGAAATTTAAATATGGTATAAGAGAGCCT
Source organism: Lagenorhynchus albirostris (assembly GCF_949774975.1). NCBI lineage: Eukaryota > Metazoa > Chordata > Mammalia > Artiodactyla > Delphinidae > Lagenorhynchus > Lagenorhynchus albirostris. The sequence continues at coordinate 10,672,536 of NC_083106.1, forward strand.
TAATTACTTAGAGTGAAGCCATCTCTTTAACTGCTGGTTGGAATATATGTAAACAGATCAGACATTCCACAAGTTTTTGATCTTGAACACTGCTGTAATTGAGTATCCCACATAGAATGTTAAGGTGAGGGGTCATGCTTATTGAAATAGGTTCTAAAATCTGTGATGCAGAAGCCTTTATCTGCTTATCATTAAAGATGTTAGTCATGAAGAAAGTTCTTATCTTGGAGACTTTGATAGCTGTGACAGGTCTTGTGAGCACTACTTTCTTATGCTGTTTTTGTCCAATCAGATTTCATTTGGGTAATAATGCTCCATCCTGGTCTTATGCTATCTCAGGTACCTCTGATTCTTTCATTTAGTACTGAAAACGTGTTCGTTTTCACAACCTTTCACAGATCTTTCTAATACAACACTTTAAGAAAATCACATCACCCTTGGCTCAGAACTTCTGATGGCTCTCCATTGCCCTTTGAGTTTTGAAATGGAAAGGGATCATACAAATCCACTCTCCTGCTGGATATAGAAATTATCTCCCCAGTAATCTTCTTCGGTTTCCTGCTTATCGCTCCAGCCACAGGGACTTCACTGCCTCATGAAGTAATGGGTTTCATTATTGGCCAGTGCAAGGTATTAACAGGTTTGTTTTTGTATTGAGGCGAAATCAGTTCCTTGAAGCAGGTACCGATTGGACCCACTTTTGCCCATGAGAACAACAACAACCAAAACACCTGCTTTCTTTTTGACATGATATTTGAAGACATCACTCTGTCATGTTTTCCTTCACCAAGTCAAGCTCAGAGCTCTTTCGCTGTTTCTGGGGCGTGACCTCTGGGTGCACTTTAGTTGATCATTACTCCTCTCAAAGTGCGAAGCCAGATCAAGCCCAGACTTATCATCTGGGTTTTCAAGAGCTACCCTGCCAGCCTGTCTACTGTATCTACCCACAGGTTGTTTCCAGGACTTTGCAATACAGATACCCAGAATCAGCCAGTCTCTTCACTGTCCTTTAAATAAAGCAATGATAATTCTTCTTTCTTTGGTCTGTCTGAAAGATACAAGGGAAGTTTAAGTTTTGATAATACCTTATAATAATATGATTTCAAGAACCTACCGTAGGCACGGTGCTGATGCTGGGGAAATGACTCATAGTCTCTGCCATCTTGGAGCTAACCGTAAGCTTCCTAGATGGACAATAAAAAATTGAACAAAGAAATTAGTGATTGCAAATTTCAGGAAGTGCTGTGAAGCTAAGAGCCGTGGGGTGCTGTGCTAGAGAATTAGGATGTGTAGATTTGTGCGTAGGAAACCTGATTTAGATAGGATTGTCACAAAGGCCTCTCTGGGGAGACAGTACTGAAGTGACACCTGAAGGATAGTCAGAGGCTGGCTCTGTGCAGAGCGAAGGAAGAGGAGGAGGCCAGACCGCGTGTGCTGGGATCTGAGGCGAGAAGAGCTTCGTTGCTCAAAGAAGCTCCAAGGGACTGTGGTGCAGAGAGTGTTAAGGGCAGAGGCCAAATGCAGAGGGCTTTGCAAGTCATTTAAAGATTTGAACTTTTCCCTGAAAGCAAAGGGGAGTTCTTTTCTGAAGACATTTAAGCCAGTGTGTGTGCGTGTGTGTGTGTGTGTGTGTGTGTGTGTGTGTGTGTGTGTGTGTGTGTGAGAGAGAGAGAGAGAGAGAGACAGAGAGAGAGAGACAGAGAGAGAGAGAGAGAGAAAGAGAGGGAGATTTTAATTTTAGAAAGATCTCCCAGACAGCAGTGTGGAGAAGGAAGGTTTGTGGTCCGGCCCTGTGGTGCGTGCGTCTGTGCTTCCATCAGGGACCCTAGGGTGTCAAGTAAGAGCCCTGCAGTAGAACTCAGGGCATGGTCATCCTCCAGGTGGGGCTTGTCTGGAAGAAGCTCAGGCAAGAATGAAGAAACTTCTTGGGAAGGAGCCAGTACCTCAGATCTGGGGCCGTTGGTCAAGTCCTTCCAATGTCTTCCTCTCTCCCCTGGGGACCTGGAAAGCCACCTGACACTAGGGTCCCAATGACTCCAGGGGGAAGGGCAGCTCTATTTGTAGGAGGAGCCTGAAATGAAAACCTGAGCCTGCCTGAGTTACAGGTTGGAGACACAAGGGAGAGATGTCAGATGAACAGAGACCAAACTGAGCTTCGATATACACCCATAACCCTCGTCTTTTCAGTCTGGCCTGCTGGCTCTCTTAAAAGTTAGGTGAGGATCCAGGGTAGTGAAGAGGTAGGGTGGCTCTGTTCCCCACCGGCCGGAGAAGGGTAGCCCTTCTCTCCCCCTCCCCCATTTCCTTCCCATTCTTTTCAACCTCCTCCAGTCCTTCAAACCACAGTCTAGACCACAACCCAGGGTGACGAGGATTCAACCTTAACTTTCCTCCGACCTTGACCTCTGTAGGTAGGGCCTCACAAGCAGACAGTACAGGAGGGAAGAATTTCTGTTTCGTTACCTAGCTTCTGGGGTTGAGAAAAGCCAACCTGCTCTGAGCCGGAGTGGAGGAGTAGTGGGGAGAGGTGAAGTTAGCAGTGGGAAAGAGGAGACATTTGAGTGGAGAACAGAAAATCCATGGAGAAATTTTATCCGTCTCTGCTGTGTGGATTCTATAATGAAAAAATTTCCTTATCTCTTCAACAAACTATCAGTAGAATATGAATTTCTCCTGTTATATAGAATTAGAATTTTGGAGGGAGCTGTCATTAATTGAAGTTCTCTCTCTGTCTTGATGGGTAGTACAGTGTGTGTCCATGTGTAAACGGCTGTAAAAGAAAGGGTGTGTGCCACACACACACACACACACACGTTTCTACTGGTTTTTGTCTTGACTTTTCCTTGCCTGCAGTGTCTGGACACTCATGAATCCTGTGAGTGTCAAAATTCTCGGTTAGTGTTGACTCATAAAAGGGAAGAATCTGGTACTGCCAGGACCCTGGCACAGTGCTCTGTAATTGCATTATATTTCATAATTGTTTGGAGCTGGATTATTTGTCCAATTCCATAACACATGATTGTTTCCTTCTCTTGCCTTATAAATTGGATAAAGCTCTTATCAGTATTCGCTCAGCTGTGGGAAATGGCCTGAGTTTTTCAGGCCCCCTCACCGTGCTTAAACAGAATTTTAATGTATCTAAAAATACCAGGCCCGATGCTGTTTGTCTAACACCGTTATTGCAGAGCCCTCTTTTTGACCAAACCAGTCCCAGCTGCAGAAAGCAAAGAATACAATGAATAAATATCCATAAAACAGGAGCACCTCTAACCGGCAGATCTCAGACGGAGAGCTGGGTACTCGCTGCCCGGGGACAGCAGACAGGGTCTTTGGCGGCCACTCCTGCAGGCACGCAGCCAGGAAACGAGCTTTCTTGGAGTCCCATGTAGACGGTCTTGGGACCTGCTTGGGCAGGGACGGAGGCTCTCTGTGTGGCAGGCAAGGCACTGGGCCAGCGGGGATATTGGGACACAGCAGACCCGACGTCTGGCTCCCGTTATCACTCCCTCACCTGTACTGGTAGGCACTGTGCCGAATGCTTTAATGTATATTTGCTTTCCACGGGCCTGGTGGAGGACATGCAGCTGGTGTGATTTCCGTCTACAGGGGAGAGATTATGGCTCAGAGAGGCTTCATATCACAAATACAAGTCGGGGACTTCACTGTGTCTTGAACCTTTGCCTTCTGGCTCTACGTCCAGTGCTCTTTCCATGACATTTTGCTGGTGTAATATAATCCCTGGGGCAAATGCTTTCCAGTCGCAAAAGAAAAGCCTTGAGTCAGAGAAGGGCGGAGGTGGTTGGGTTTGAACTTCCTTGGACGTCAGTGGAGATTTCAGCAGAGGGGGAAGAGGAGGAGGTCTTAGGCCTCTGCCCAAGGTTGGCTCAATGCTCCTGGAGATGGTGTAGACCAGGGGACATTCACTAATGCAGCCTCGAATCTGAAAACACGGAGGTAGCGGAGGCGCACGCCTGGGCTTGAGCTGACATCCTTTGCACTAGACTCCGTGTGATCTGGGTGTTCCTAGCCGCAGCAGCAGCAGCCCTGGATTATTATGAAGTAACTAAGGATTTAAAAATACCCCAACTTGTGTATGTTAATGAGCAAGGGCAGCACAGTCTTTTAACTGAAAGAGCCATTAGCACTTCCCCTGTTAGAGGGATTTGATATAATTTAAAAGAAAACACTCATGATTTTAATTTTCGTTGTTAGCTGTAATATTCTTAACAATCGTAGTGTATCCCTAAGCATTTTTTTCGGAGTTCAGTAGTCTAGTTAAAAAGAGGAAAATCAAAAAAATCAAAATTTCTAAAAATGGTTCCTGGGTAGGATTTATTTAAAATCTACTTATGTATTAATATATACAAATAACAAATATAAACAATGTCAAAACGCAAGAAACACAATCAGGTATTTAAAATTCTCTGTATTATTATTCAACTAAGACAAAGCTGTTCTGTTTTTCTTTTTAAAGAAACCTTTCTTGAGTGAGCAGTCACTAAAATTACTGGTGATACAGCATAATGTATTTTGCAGTTTTACAAGTGCATCTTAATTTCTCTTGTGTTTATTTCCTTCTGTTTCTCATCTTTACATCGCACTGCATTGTAAACACTTTCTGTTCTTTCCTGGACGGGGCTATCTCTTTGTACCTTTGTCCTTGCTCTCTGTCGATCTCTGGCCCGGCTACTTCAGTGAACAGGTCCTTGACTTGTATGTGACACCTCAACCCTTGTTTCAGCAGCAGTGGCTGGTGGGACCATCTAGACCAGGGACTTGTCCTCCTTTGATGACAACGCTTTGGTCCCCAGTACTGTACAGGGCTGCTCTTGAGCTCCGTGCCCCCTGATCCAGGGTCCGGCCACATCTACCTGAGCAATGTGGCGGATGGTGCCAGCATTTCCTTTGCTCTTCATAACCTTCTTCTCTTTAGAATGAGAAAGGACAACTAAAGGGAACTCAGATCCATTACAAGGCTTCTGGAGGAGGGGTTGCCGCTGTTCTTGCTAACAGCAGACAGGAAGAGTTTTAAATTAAGATGCAACCAACGGTTCCATCCAACGGTCTAGACCAACTAAAGGTCTAGTTCCTGGTTAAGACACACACCTGAAGATTTATATAGACCAGTGACCCTTAATCGGGGGACTAATGTCCAGCATTAGTATCACGTGGAAAGGTGTTTCAGAATATTCTGGCCCAGGCCCCTGTCTGCATTCATTGAGCCAGAATCTCCGTGGGGACTCATCTTTGGAAAAAGTTGTCAGGGGATGCGGACACACATCTTAGTCAAAAGCCACTGGTTTAGAAAAAATGGTTGTGTGGAGGCCACATGACAACCAGGCCTTTCATCTACAGCGAGTACTGTTTCGTAGGGCACCGAGGTGTCGCTCAGAATACGTGTCCTGGGGATGCTGAGCTCCTGGGTGCTCAGGAGAACGAACGCACAGCATGTTCTGTCATCTTCACTCTGCAAAGTAGTGTAGTTTGCCGCCTTCCCGGGGGAGGGCTATGCTCAGAGCCATGGGCTGTGATGAGCAGACTCCACTCCTCGCTCTGTTTGTTAAATTAGCGCGCTTGACTTCTCTGGGCTCCAGTCTCTTGCTGGTAAGAAGATTAGACTGGATGATGTGTTAGGTCCTCTAAAGTTCTAGGCTACTTTGAGTTCAACTTAAAAAAAAACAACAACACAAAACTTAAAGTATGATTCAAGTGATCTATTGTAGAAAACCATAACACTTTGGAGTAAGCAAAAAGAAAAGAAAAACTTCATTATCCCATGACCCCACCACCCTGAGACGACCTTTAGATATCAGTTCTTTCAGTCTTTGTGCAAAGATAAACATAGATATGCATGTGTGCACATAACTAAAAATACATATATTTTAATATAGTATGCATTTTGTAAAAAGGTGATCATCTTGTGTATTGTCCTGTAATCTGTCTCTTTAGGTAATATGACAAGAACACAGGAGCACCTTTCCATGCTACTAAATGCACATTTGACATCTTGAACTTGGGGGCAGATAGCTTACTGATCAAGAGCCGGGTCTTGGAGACTGACACTGGCTCTGCTCTGTACTCGCTATGTAACCTTGAGCGGATTACCTCACCTCTCTACCTCTCAATTTCCTCCCATGGAAAATGGCCATAACAGTAATGTCCACTTCATAAAGTGTTCTGAGGATGAAAATCAGACAGTGTGTGTTAAGTACTTAGTGAAGTGCCTGGTAAGTGCCCACAGGAAGGGCCCAATAAATGGTAACTAAAAATGCTGCATATCATTTCATCTTACTAAGGTGCATAATTTTACCAATCCTCTATTACTGCTTACTTAGATTTTTCTTTGCTATTATACACAGTGCTGCGCTGATTGTTTTATAGGTAAATATTTGTATATATTCTTAGGACATACTCCTAAAAGCAGAATTGCTGAGTTAAACAAAGGGCACAAACATTTTAAAGGTGTCAATACATAGAGCCCAAGTCTCCTACAGAAAAATGACAGCTGTCTGTGAGAGTGACCTTCCCCACATCTAAGGGATGTAGTTTTTTTTCTTTTTTCTTTTCCTTTCTTTCTTTCTTCTTTTTTTTTTTTGAATTTAAAGGGAAGGGAAAATGGTGTCATTATTTTATTTTGCATTTATTTTTATAAACCTACTCACTTTGCCTACTTCTCTGCTGCACTGTTTGCCTCTTTATTGATGATTTGTAGGAATATTCATACATTTAGAGTAGCAGGCCTCTGCTTTCATTTATTAATTCATGAGGGCCAGCTCTGTAGCCCAGCGCTGGGGTAAGTGCTAGTGGTAAACAGGTAGCCCAGTCCTTGCCCTTGTGGATGCAAGGTTCAGGGAGGAAAATGGAGATTCAAGAAATGATTTAACCTGCAATAAAGGAGGATCACAGGGCTATCCTGGAAGACTTCCTGGAGGCAGTGATGAATGAAGAGAAGCTGAAGAAAGAGGACTTAGCCAGGTACAGATGGGGTTCCAGGTGTGTAGGAACATTCCTCTTAGTTGGTTCTTTGCCTTTTTTAAAAAAACTTGGCTCATGGTCTATGCTGATATCTCAAGGTTTTTAAATTAGTAAAATCTATAAATATTTATATTCATGTATATTTTCTACCATTGGTGATTTACTTGGAAAATCTACCTATGAGGTTTTTACTTAAAAGTTTTGGTACTGGGACTTCCCTGATGGTGCAGTGGTTAAGAATCCGCCTGCCAATGTAGGGGACACGGGTTCGAGCCCTGGTCCGGGAAGATCCCACATGCCGCGGAGCAACTAAGCCCATGCGCCACAACTACTGAGCCTGTGCTCTAGAGCTTGCAAGCCACAACTATTGAGCCTGTGTGCCACAACTACTGAAGTCCGCGAGCCTGCAGCCCATGCTCCGCAACAAGAGAAACCACTGCAATGAGAAGCCTGAGCACTGCAACAAAGAGTAGACCCCGCTCCTCGCAATTAGAAAAAAAGCCCGCATGCAGCAACAAAGACCCAATGCAGCCAAAAAAAAAAAAAAAAAAGTTTTGATACTACTGGAATTCTTCATCCTAAGTGAGACAGATATGTGTTTAAAATAAACACCAAATATTGGGCTTCTAAAACTATCTTGTGGGTCTGAGCTCAGGGACGGTAAGACTAACCTTTACAATGATCTTTTAAAACCTATGCTCCGTGGTAATAGAAGCTGGATAGGAGGAAAAATGTCTTAATTCACAGGAGAATTGTGAATGGGGAAAGTTTGTATTCAACTCTCTCTTATGAGCTGTCTGATTTGTAGTACCTCAAGCTTTTAACAAATCTATATGACCCCAGGTTGCTTTGTTGGTATAAGAAAGTTTTCTGTCAAACTAATTCATGCTAAGTTGTGAATGACTGAATAAGCTGTCTGTCCCTACTCTATTTACATTTGGACAGAACACCATAATAAAAGGATAATGCTTATACAAAAATGGCAGAATTTCAGACATCCAAGTCAGACTGAATATGGGAGATAAAGTTTTGGTTAAATGAATTTCTACCTGCATTCCTTGACCTACTCACAAAAGCAGCAGTTCCAGGCAGATGCTGAGAGTTGAGAGGTATAGAGTCTATTGGTTAAGAGAGTGAACTATAGAGGTAGAATAGCAGGGTCCAATTCTAGTTCTGCCATTTCCTAGCTGTGTGATTACGGGCAAGTTCATTAAGCTCTCTGTGCTTCAGCATTCTCATCTGTAAAATGGTAATGAATGATGGTACCCATCTCATAGTAAAGGTGAGAGGACTGAATGATTTATTAAGTGTATGGTACCCAGAACACTGCTTGATACAAAGCAAGTGCTCAATAGATAATAGTAACTGTTATTTAATTGAGGACCTTTCCTTGAAAAAAATTTAGAAAGTTGGCATCCTCTCTTTACCCATACCGTAGGGATTTTGTTACTTTACTTTCTTGGTCTTCCTGTTATCTTCCTAACTCTCTTTTTCCGTTTTTGTTTTTTTTTTTCAATTTATGTGTTCTCTTATCCATGATGATTTATACAATCCCATCCTTAGTTGTCATCTTTTTTCTCCCACTCCTCTCTCTCTGGACCACCTTTGCTTCCCTTGCTCCATTTATCACTTCTTTGAGTGGTTTCTCAAATTCATATCACCAGCCTATCTGTGATATGAAGCTGTGATATCCAGCCTATTTGGATATCACATAGGCTGTGATATCCAGGCTATTTGGATATCAAATAGGCTGTGATATCCAGCCTATTTGGATATTTTGTCAGTTAACAGTTGTGTGTGTGTGTGTGTGTGTGTGTGTTTGCTGTACTGATATAAAACACAGCGTAAACTGGCTTAAATGATAAAGAAGTACATTTTCTGAAAAATCCATAATATATGCCTTCAGGTATGGTTTGATCCAGGGGCTCCCATGAGAGACCAAGGCCCCAGATTTTCTCATTTATTTTCTCTGCTTTCCTTGGGATTGGGCCCATCATCTGAGAGCCAGGACCTTACTAGAATCTACAAAGTACTCATGTTTCTTGTTTTCCCACCATGCCACTGACAGGGAAGAGAGAGCCTCTGTCCATAGCTTCAGAGGCGAATCAGTTCTAGTACACTCCATAGCTTAAAATCTGGGCACTACTTTATGAAAAGAAGTATAAATGAATACTGAGAGGCAAAACCAGCAGATATTCACTACAAGTGTACTGCTTTTCCTCAAATTCATCAAAACACAACCAAGGTGGTACTTGATTCTTATGTTCTGACTTTACTAATTCTGTTGGGACGATTACCATTCTCCCATTTTCTGAGTTCAAAATCTCAGCATTCAAATTTGTTGTTTCCTATTCCTGTAACTCCACTTGCATTCCAGCACTGGGTCCTAGAATACACTCCATCCATGTTGATGCTCCACTCATTAGTCTAGCTCCTCTGTACAAGCCCCACCTGCTCTGTGTAACATTTTGTTGACACTGGGGGCCATAGTGAATTCATCTGCCCAATTCCTATGACAAGGATGTCCAGCATTCATGGGAATTTCTTATTATATCCTGTTTTATGCTGTTACTTATCTCTGCCTTACTTCCTCTCCTACGTTTACTGCCCAACTGAATTTGGAGTGAATGCCTCCGGGGCAATCTGGTATTTCCCTGAATCTTCCCACACCACCTGGCACAAGCTCTCCGGGGTGCAGAGACACAGTTGAAGCTTCTGTTGACTGAGGGAGCCACAGGTCCCATGGAGGCGAGCTGGGGTAGGATTCTCTACAGTCGGCATGGAACTTTGGGCAAGCCTAGGTCTTGACAGCTGCCCAGTGGTGTGCCCTGTGGAAACGTGGGTCCATGGCATGTGAAGAGATGTGACAGAGAAAGTTGGAGGAATGCTGCCTCATACAAGGTTAGCATTTTCTTTAGTATATGAGGTTTCAGCGCCTTGATAGGGTAGTATGTTTGTGAATCTGCACGGAAGGGGTTATGAGCTGAATCGTTGTGGGCTGAATCCCCCATCCCTCAACTTCATATGTTAAAGTCCTCACCACCCTGTGGAATGTGACTATACTTGGAGAAAGGGTCTTTAAGGAGGTTGTTAAGTTAAAACGGGGTCATACGGTGGGCCTCAATCCAAAATAACTGGTGTCCTTATAAGAAGAGGAGATTAGGACACAGACACACACAGAGAGAAGACCATGTGAAGACATATGGAGAAGGCAGCTGTCTACAAACCAGGGAGGGAGGCCCCAGAAGAAACCAACCCCACCTACACCTTGATCTTGGACTTCTAGTCTCCAAATTGTGAGAAAATCAATTTCTGTTTTTGAAGCCCTCGAGTCTGGGATGCCTTATTATGGCAGCCCTAGCAAGCAATACAGGGGATGTAGTTGATTGTGTTTTGTAAATGAATTTGACGGCACAATCTCTCTTCTACCAACAGAATTTCATAAGGTGAGCGTCTCCTCTCATTCCTTGGGCTACAGCAGTCTCAGCACTGCTGGGCATGGCGGACGCCTCCCAAGGACACACTAGCAGTGCTGGGTGCTCTGCCCTTTACACACATCCATATGCGTGGGAGCTCCACCCCGCTCTGCCCTGTCTCATAGCCACGTTCATGTACTAACAAGCTGTAGCATATGATGGGTCCTATTTTGAACCTCATAAGCTATCAAAGACCTGATTTCTACAACAACACAACCTAAGCTGGGATTCTCTAGAAGTCAGAGACGGTATTTGATTTGTATGATATAAAGTGGACATAATAATTTGGTAACTGGCTAAAATTAAGAGGAAGATTCAGACAGGTGTGCATTATACATCTCTCTCTCGAAGATCTGGTTTATCATCATTGCTTTGAGTAGAAGTTTCTAAAGTGTCTTTCTTTTCTTTGAGGAATGTGTTGTCCTTCAGAAGGATTCTATCTCCTCTTTAACCAAAGGACCTGTGTCACGTGATGTGATGCAAAGTTTTGGTAATAAGGACGCATTTAGCTCTCTTCATGCCTCACACACATTTTCTGTTCGCAAAGGTTTCTCCCATTTTTTTGGTGATAGAGCTCACTGTTTGGTCACAGGAACTGTAGATTGTACGATGAGAAGACGCTACTTATCTATCAGAACTTAGAAGCGGACACTTGAGGGTGGTGCTAATGTCAAGTACAAACGGTAAGTAGTTTTTGTAAGACTTTCATGAAGGAATGGAGAGTCTCTTTTAAAGATGAAATGATTTTTGCAATTGCAAGGGGAGGGAAGAAGAGGCAAGGCTCTGGGGTTTCTCTGGTAAATGCAACACTCATTCAAAGGGTCAAACTAACATCTCTAGAAAAGTCACAGCACAGGTTCATCCTGAGAAAAGAGTCACGTAATCATTTTTATTTTCTGTTGTAAGTGTGTGTATGCATATATGTGTGTGTGTGTTTAATGGAAAATAGCAGCTCAAGTAAGGGCGGTTGTGGTGGAGAGTGGAAACTAGGAGGGGGCTGTGGATGTCTGGTGTTAAAGCAACACCCCCTCCTAAACTGAACCTGGCACTCCACGTTGGTCACCATGACCGACCAAACACAGCCAAAGAGCTGTGATACGATGGACACAAGTACATTAACATGGAAATCAAGTTGTCACTCTTTTGAGGGTCAAACTCCAATGTGCTCAAGAATCACCTTTGGATGCTTGTTAGATTCCAGGAATTCTTCTCCCCAAGATTCGAGTTCAGTACTTCTGGGGTGAGGACCTGGCATCTGCATTTTTAGCGAATGTAGCGAATTCAGCTTGGGAACCGCTGACCTGGAAGGCCCCATTTCTGGGCAGCAGATGGACCTGCCTGTCCCCTTGCTGATAAAACCTGCCAGTAAGCCACACAGCCTGGCTGTGTTACAGAGATAATACTGCAAACGGAACCTGGATGAGTCATATGTAAACTTATTAAGTTCAAATGTTTTCATAAGCAACTTATCGTTTCCCAAAATCAGGTTAGAATAGATTTTGGAGGGAGTCTTTGGGCTTGCTTGTCAGAAACAGTAGTATAGGTAGATTTGGGGATGTTGCCACCCAAGGAATGGATTCTGTCTTCGCAGGGGCACAAATCTTGCCTGACGATCTGATGACTAATTGCACCGGACTTCTCTGCAAGGGTCCTGCTGCGGGTCACACATATGCTTTGCCTCTTACGTGGAATTCAGTAAACCAACTGCCTGTTAATAGCCATTCGCTCACTTTAAAATTGTCCCAGGAGGTTCTTTCTTTCTATTCCATAGAATTTAGAGCCTCTACTGGGGAATGGGCCTCAGTCTTGGCTAAGTTAACTCATCAGGTGTTATTTCCATCAGGATAAACTTGAAAAGGGGGACTTTCGATCCCTCACAAATTACAGAGGCAGCACTCTGTGGGACATTTATGTGATTTGTAGCCCTGTATTTAACTTAATCCTAAAACAATTTAGATTTTAATGCAAAACTAGTTTGGTACTGATCGTTGCTCTTTCTGGCCACTGATGAAATGATGTAACAAAAACACAAAAGTTTTCTCAAGGTTCATTGCTGTTTCACTGGCCTTTAACATGTAGACAGGAATTTTTTTATGGGCCAGTCTAAAACCTCATCATATATCTCAGGCCATTAGTGTTTCTCAAAGTCTAACTCACAATACTGTTGTCAAACTCTAAGTGGCAAAGACAGTTTTTTGTCAAGTCAAAATCCAATTTATGTGGTGGAAAACAATGCTGTCTTCTATTAAATGTGTATTTAAGTTGTGATGCAGCAATTAGATAATTTGGATGCTTCTCTGCCTGTCAGGGGAACTAGGAATACACACATCCACTTCTATGTTTATGACATAATCTTTTCTTTTCTTTCCCACTATGGTTTATTACAGGATATTGAATATAGTTCCCTGTGCTCTACAGTAGGACCTTGTTGTTTGTACGTTCTGTGTATAACAGTTTGCATCTGCTAACCCCAAATTCCCAGTCTATCCCTCCTCCACCCCTCTTCCCCCCTATTACGTAATCTTACTATCATATATTGGAATGACTGTAAAACACTGATGAACCCATTGCCTGATTATTATCAGAAAGGATTGTATCAACTAGAATTACTCTGGTTGACCAAGCTTTCTGAGAGTTGAGTTGGACTCTGTCCTAACTGGACCATTCTAAAGGAACAACTCATTCAGAGTTAAATAAAATAATGAATGTCCTGGGTAAAATTTGAAGCTCTAGTCACGTTGAAGACTATTTTTGTGTTCTTGGGGCGACCTAAGGTCTGCTCCTCAAATACCCATTTTTTGTTCATCCTAAGACTGAACAGGCAGCCTGCGTGAGGCAGGCTGTGGTCAAGGCAGAGGAGAGACTTCTGTGCTGGCTTACGGCCATGTCCACTTGGAGGCGTACACCTGTCTCAGCTCTGGAATTTCTTCTCTAATCTTCATCTTCTGAACGCAGTAGATTTACCGTGAAGCTACTGACACTTACTTGTCAGGCCCTCCCCTTGTAAGAGACCCTTCCAAGGCCCTGGGAGTGGCCTCCAGCATGTCTTCACATGGACATATGTTTTTGTAAAATTTGCTGAAAGAAAACATTTAACCTCAGTCAATTAACACCGCTATCTCTTGGCTCTCCAACTTAACTTCTGTCACACTTTCTCTCATCTTGGGTAGCACTGGAGTGGCCCTGGGCAAATTTTTTTAAAAATGGACTTTGTTTAGAGCTGTATTAGGTTCCGGGTAAAACTGAATGACAAGTACAGAGAATTGCCATCTACTCCCTGCCTCCACACATACATTCCCTCCCCCACAATCAGTATCCCTCCCCAGAGTGGTACACCTGTTAGAATCGATGAATCTACAATGACACATCTTCATCACCCAAAGTCCACAGTTTACATTAGGGTTCACTCTTGGTGTTGAACATTCTGTGGGTTTAGACAAATGTATAATGACATGTATCCATCATTGCAGCTTCATATAGAATAATTTCACTGCCCTAAAAATCCTCTGTGGTCCACCTAGTCTTCCCTCCCTTCTTCTAGCCCTGGCAACCACTGATCTTTTCACTGTCCTCATAGTTTTGCCTTTTCTACAACGTCATATAGTTGGAATCATACAGTATGTAGCCTTTTCAGATGGGCTTCTTTCACTTAGTCATATGCATTTAAGGTTCCTCCATGTCTTTCATGGGTTAAGAGCTCATTTATTTTTTTATGTTGAACAGTACTTCATTGTTTGGATGTATCACAGTTTGTTTATCCAGTCACCTACTAAGAGCATCTTGGTTGCTTCCATGTTTTGGCAATTATGAAGAAAACTGCTATCAAACCATGGACAATTTTGAGATAACTCAGGAAAGGCGAGATGGTAATATATTTTCCTTGGGTTTATTGGAATACACGTATATGATTTGTAGTCACTTCCATGTCTCATCTAGCATTGCTAGCTATCCCAGTGCAGGAGCAGCTTCCAGGAATGCTTATACCACACACTGCACCAGCTCCCCTAGCATCATGGCCCAGAGGTGCTGGGCCACACACCATCTTCCAGTTTGTGCTGTTCATCACCCGGTCCCCAAAATGTGTGGGTGGTGGAGGAGTAAAAAGGTTTGAAAGGTATGTAGCCAGAGGCCAGTGTGTGAAAATTTCATCAGATGTATGACATTGTACGTTGAAGATTTGGTTCTCATCAACACCTAGTTGAGTGGAAGTTCTCTCTTGTCAGGAATATAATTGTTAATGCAGCATCTGTCTATCAACTGTGCAAGAGGACAGACTGAACTATCTTTCTATTCTCTGTGTAGAGCATACACAACACTTTTGTCTTATGAAGAGGTGCTCCAAGAACATCCAGCCAAAAAATGAAGAAAAAAAGTATTATAGCGCTATGTTAGTAATTTAGTTAATAAAAATATTATGTCTTTGTTGCACTTTATGCTTTGTGTGTAGTATTTGTCAGTTTAAACTATAATTTTCTGAGATTCCTTTTCTCAGTTATATATTAAATGTACTTCCGTAGCAACTCTATAATTCTGTATTCTTTCTTATTAAAGACGGAGCCTAAGATTGTAGAGTCTTCTGGCACTAAGTCTAGAGCCTTCCATAACCTTTGGACTCTTTATCTTAAGATCTGGCTGCTTTTTGTGGCATCTGACTAATTATTTCTGTCATATCTAGGCCACTTTAATACCTAACAATAAAGTGCATATTATTTTAATAGGCTCTTGACTCATAGAGAAATTAATGTTTAAAGGCTTTAATGTTTAGAAGCAGTGTTTAGAGGAAGAAGTGTTGTAGGTACTTCATCCCTCCCAGCCTCACCCATCTGAGTGCATCTGTGGAGTATTGACTCTCCTGTACATGCTGAATATCTTAGTATGAATGGAGGGATTTCTAAATTTGTCTTTTAGAAGGACTCTTTCATCATATAATTAAAAGTATTGCTATTACACTCATGGAATAATTAAACAGTGTTTTAAAATTCTGCAAAACTCTTATGTAGTCTTAATGTTAAGATCAGTTATTGAGGGCTTCCCTGATGGTGCAGTGGTTGAGAGTCCGCCTGCCGATGTAGGGGACACGGGTTCGTGCCCTGGTCCGGGAAGATCCCACATGCTGCGGAGAGGCTGGGCCCGTGAGCCATGGCCGCTGAGCCTGCGTGTCCGGAGCCTGTGCTCCGCAACAGGAGAGGCCACAACAGTGAGAGGCCCACGTACCACAAAAAAAAAAAAAAAAAAAAAAAGATCAGTTATTGCTCTTTTATTACAACATAAAGAAACTCTACTGTTTTGACTAGGGGACAGTTGATTATTATTAACTATATTTAAATTTCTTTAATAAAATTTTTCTATACTTGTTTTTTAACTTATTTGTAGAACACTGAAAAAGGTCATAAATAATGACATTGTCTGTCTATGGAATATGCTATGCGAACTGGGCTTATTTAACAGTGAATAGAGAATTGATATAAATTTCTAAGCAGCTGTGTTCCCCAAACCCCACTTTTGTTGTCATTTATTTGTGATTTGAGATTAAATTTGGTTATTTTACTTGAGCTAAACACATTTCAACCTCATTTAGGTGGGCAGTTATAGCTTCAGAAAGATGAGAATTTACATATTTTGGTCTTAAAAAGAGCTGTAATAAAGGATTCAAAATCTTTAAATGGCCAGTTTAAATAGGGTATAGCTAGAAAAGGTTGGCATCCACTACCTTTAATTATGTGAGTTTCCTGAGTATTGCTGACGGCAGTATAGGAAACAGCCAGTACGTTGTTCTGTGTCTGGACAGTCTGCTCCAGTTCCTCTTCCGAGAGTGGACTGTGTGTGGTGTACACGTCCCCTCTCACACCTTTACCACGAGACACATCACAATTACATAAAGCTGGTGAGCATTGCAAATCATAAGACTCTGGAAATACATTTTCTGGCATTGCCTTCAATTGTGCAAATGTTATGGAGCTGTCCTTAAATTATGCAAATAGTGTTAAAAAAGGAAACAACATAGGAAGAACTATGTCAGTGTCATATCACTGTGACTACAGTGCTGTATAAAAGAAAAATGACTTGTAAATTTGATTTCATTCATTCATTATCAGCAACCTGCTTTTAGATACAGAAAACTTTTCTAACCGTACAGGCCTAACTGGAGTTCTAAAACACCAGATTTGGTGTATTGCAAACATCCCTGAGGGGTTGAAATCAAATCATTTGTGTCTTCAGATTGAAATCCTCAGCTCCTTCCCCAGCCACTGCCGTGCGTTTGGCACGGTTTTCAGCACTACCGATGCAAGGACAGCGTGACACTGGGGCCCTTGCTCTCAGAAGGCTTCAGTTTAGAGCAATGGAAAAGAAACCAACGAACAAGTGCATACGTAACAGAGCGCCACACAAAGAAAAATAAAGGAGGGAAAGGGGGAAGAGATTGTGGGAGAGGGTACTTGAGGGAAAGTAATCTGAGAAGGCTTCTTGGAGGTGGTGACGTTTGAGTAGAGAACCGACTTGCAGTGAGGGAGGGAATCAGGGGTGGTTCTAAGAAAAGAGCTTTTCAGATGGAGGGAACTGCAAATGCAAGTGTCTTGAGGTGGGAAGACGCAGGGCTTGTTCGAGGAGCGGCAAAAGACCGGTGTGACTGGAGTGGGAGTGGTGGGCTGATGATGTAGGGCAAGCCAGTGGGGGCAGAGGTGTGCTCTGATTTTCAGTTTAAAAAGATTGCTGGTTGCCCTGTGGAGAGGATATTGCCTGCAGGCAAGAGAGGGAGCAGGGTCTCTCCGTTAGCGTTTGTGGAGAAACCATCCCAGGATGTAGCAGCTTAAAACAACAGCCCCGTGTGCAGCTCAGAAGTCTGCGGGTCAGCGACTTGGGCTGGCCTTGACAGGCTGTCTCCGCTGTGCACTGGATTTCAGTGCAGGGGAGCAAGGCATTAATGAAATAATGTGTGGTTGGAGAAGGCTTCATGGGGGAGCTGAGGCCTGAGCCGTCTCTGAAAGATGTGGCGAGGGCGTTCTGGGGAGGGGCAAGCGTGAAGGGAGGAACCGGCGTCAATGTACATGGTGTGTTGACGATGGAGTGGGAGCCGCTCGGACTGGAGTATGATGACTCGGGCAGAGGTGGAGAGGAGGTAGGCGTGGCAAGGCTTTGGAGAGACTGGACCACAAGACAACTTCAGCTCTGAGGTGGAAGGAAGTAGCCATGGAAGACTTTGAGGATGAGAGCAGTATAGGAGGTGACGGAGAACTTTGGCCTTGAGCTGGATGTTGGGGACTGGAAACTGCCTGCCCACTGGAGGGCATGGTGCAGAGAGGGCCACCCCGGAGTGATCGTCACGGGGCTCAGGAGGTGGATATACGCGCTAACTTGTGAGGCGAGGCAGGCCTTGCTTATGGGTTCCACGTGGAGGGGAGGGGCAGGTTTGTAAAAGGTGATGGTGCGGCCGCACTTCCCAAGAGCGTGTTCTCTCTTCCATAGTGTAATAACGTGTACTGTTGATTACGTTCTCATAGCATCGTGATGGTCAAAGATATAAAACAACTCCAGGTATTCAAGAAGGAAGGGATTTAATACAGGGGTATACTTAGCCTTTAGAAAGACAGGAGGTAGTGGGGTCTCCCGGAAACTATCAGAGGCAGCAGCCTCCAGAACAGATGCTTTGTCAAAAAAATCCCATGGCTGCCAAAGCCCTCACTTGCCCCCTCCCAGCCCCCCCGCCAGCGGAGCCCTCCACGTGACTTCCTCTTCCAATCACGTGTGAGCACCCCTCCTGGGTAGGGTCTAACAAGCAGCCCCGCAGGCAGAGATTCTGGAGTGGTAGCCGTGAGACTTCTAGCTCTGCAACACAGGGCGGGTTACAGGAGGAGGGAGCGATGCTGAGGGATCCACAGACAGCCTGACTCCCGTGAATCTGTCCTTCCTCCTTTCCTTTCAATTCCAGCTCCAATTCCTGCAGAGATCCCTGCCCTATTGTATAAGATTCCTTTCAGCAGAGTTTGGTCAAAATACATCTTAGCATTTCCATAAGCAGTTGCAAAAAATAATTTAATTTTAAAGACCAATTAGCAGTGTTTCTTATTGTTTTCTATTATGGAGCAAGGCTGGATAGAAAACGTGGTGAAATAACTTATTGGGTGGCAGAGACTCATTTGTACCTGCCTTGTTTGTTTTATCTGTGTATCTATGCCTTCATCCAAATAGAGATACAAATGCATAACTTGCTAGTTAATTGAATCCCAAACTGGGGCAGGTTTTTTTTTTTTTTTCTTTCTACCCTCTCTGGGCTGGAAAAGTCAGGAGTTCCATTTTCTCTTCTCCCTGGAAGGGCATCCCCTTTGTCATATGTTCATTCTGACTGAGGAACCAAGCTTTATTGGCTTGACTTTCATGGTAGATGGTATGCAGGGAGAGAAATAGGCTTATCAATAGAAGGGACTGTAAAAAATTAAGAAACAGAAACCTCAATTAAGTAAAGTTTGGGAGACCAGAAGGGGGAGCTGTCACACCCTGCGACACTAGCAGAGCCCAACAGGAAGAAGAAAGGCACCTCTTCTTTCCCGGCAAGGACTCGGGTCAGTGAAAGGCCACGGACTCTGGTTACTCCAGCCCTCCCAGCTTCCTTTTCCTCTCTGTAAAAACCTTCTCCCTTGCCACGCAGGGACTTACACATGACTCACCATGGTTGCAGATCCCGAATTGCAATTCCCTGCTGATCTCGAATAAACCCATCTTTGCTAGAAAAATATCTGGCAGTCTGTTTTAGGTCAACAGGACACATATCGGGAACTATTTATAAAACACGGTCCCTGTGGTTCTTGCTATCTGGGAGAATCAAGGGGAACTTCACAGAACAAGTAATTCTTAAAATGAGACTTGATGAGTAAGTTAGAATTTCCTGAGTAGACAAGAGTAGGAAGAGTATTGAAGCTGAAGCACAAGTATTTTCAAAGCCATGGAAGCACACAAGTTTGGCAGGTGCAGGAAAAGAGTGTTTTTGGACCCTGTTATTTCAGAAAGTCCTGGGCAAGAGTTATTTTTGTTGGTGGGAGTAACCTGGCCAGCACGACTGATCTGACTCTACAGTAAAAATCAAAATGTGTGGTTCCAGTTTAAGATGGGCTCAGAGCCCATGAGCTTCTCTCTCTTCATTCCAAAAGTTGCCTTTAAAATGACAGTAAAGGAATAACAACAACAATAATAATAGTAATAATAAGGAAAATGACAAAATATTGAGATTGCCTTCTATGAACCTACCTTTTACTTTCACATTTTGGTTCCCGGACTGAAACTGGAGGAAAAAAAAAATCACAAATAGGAAAAGGGTTCTGGATTTTTCCTCTTGGAGGAAACAGGACAGCCCCAAGAGCTCCTTGGCATCCACTACTCTTTGACTCATCCCCCGGCTGAGTGACCGTCACCAACGGGTAGTTCAAGTCCTACGGTCTCAAGCTGTGTGGTCCAGTCCCCACCTCTCTCCCCAGCCAGAGCCATCCTTCTAATCATTCATCCCACAAATCTTGCTTTTGTATATTTTATTCTTAACATAACCTTCAATCCTGTGCCGCCTCTGCCCTTCTGTCCTCTGCAGACTCTCCTGGCTCACAGTTGTCCTATGCGTCCTGGTTCAGTGTCTCAGCTACGTCCTCTCTCGTGTCCTGGTGCACCTGTTCTCTGGACCTTCAGCCATGCCTCACTCACCAACCTTCGACTCTACTTTCTGCTTCTATGCACCAAAGAGTTGCTGAAGAGTTGTGAACACACAAAAATGTGTTGATTGATCTCCTGTGTATTTATTGGATATATCATACAGAAACCAGGAGTGGATTTTTTTTCTTTAATTAAACTCTATTTTTCTTAAACTCTCAACCCAGTGTTCCTCAAGCATCCATGGCAAATGGCCTTGATTCAACTTTACTGTGACGAGTGTCTCCACTTAAATTCAGCACCCTCAACGTCCCTCCTCTCCACTTCAGCACTTGTCTTTATATTCCCCTCTCCTTTCCTTCTCCTTTCCTGGGTCAAGGTAAGAAACTGCCCTTTGCCCTTCCATGCTCCTCTACGTGTGCTGTGGGCTGAATTCTCTTCTACCTCCTTGCACATCTAGCATCGTCAGTTGTCTATACTTCTAACTTGTTTCCTCATCCTCTCTCTTGCCATGGGTCTCTTCTCTGTCTTTTGATGTATTAATATTTTCCAATGTTAAAACAAATCTTCCCTATACTCTGCCATCCCCATTAGGAACTCCCCTTCTTTTTACCTTTAAAATTCTTGAGTGAGTAGTCAGCACTTCTTGTTTCTTATCCTATACTCCTCTCTCTATCCCTTCAACATTGGCACTGTTTCCAATGGTCTGTTGAGACCTCTTTCTTGAAGGTTATCGATGACCTTCAACCTCCCAAATCTAGGATCTTTTCTCAGGTATAATTTCCCTTGACCTTGCCCTAGCATTTAAATCGTTCATGATCTTCTCGGGCTTGAAATCCTCGCAGCTCCTTGTTTCCATGACAACTCATTTTGCAGGTTCTCCCCCTTTTGATTTCTCTTTCTTCTTCTTTTACTCTTTTTTTCTTTTATCTTCTTCCTCAAATGTAAACATCCATTTATGTTATATTATGACTACTGCCATTATTATTAACACATATTATTTTCTTGAGCACTTTCTTGAGCACTAAGTATCCTCCAAAATCCTTCCCAGTGCTTTCTCTATATTAATGTAACTAATCTATGTTTTAGCAGCTACCATTATTCTAATTTTCCAGATGAGGCTATTGCAGGACAGAGAGGTTAAATGATCGACCGAGATAGGATTACAGGGCTAGTAAAAGGCAGAGCTGTAATTCAAACTCAGGCATTCTAACTCCAGAGAGTCCAAGTTCCTAACCGTCTTGATCATCTTTTCTACTCATCTCCAGGTTTTCCAGGTTATCTCCTCTCCTCCCAGGCTTTGAAACTCACTCCTAGCGTGTGACTACTCCTGTACCCTTTTTCCCCTTCTAATCCCACTACTGCCTCAACTGTACAATGTTAACGCCTATTAACAACCACAGTGGGTCCCCTCAGGACTATTCCCCCGCCCCCAACAATATTACCAGCCTGATATCGTTATCTTTGTTAATGGCTCCACTTGGTTCTACACTCAACATTATCACTGATGTTTCTACATCTATTCACCCCTGTAAATACTATCTCAACATGTTTCTTCTGCTACCATCACTCTACCTCACGCTCTATATTTCTTCTCCTTCTAACAACCTGTATGCCAGTTTCTTATCCACACGAAAGATGATTTAGGGTGTATGAATAAAATACACACTTGTCACAGAGTGGGCTCTCTGGAAAATTCTTCTGTGTTTGATGTCACCAAACGGCTGCTCCATTTTTAAGACTCTTTAGCTCAACCCTACATATCTGTAAGCGGGAGCCTTAGCCAGGCCAGGTCTTAAGTACAGATGTTTACAGCTTTGAAAAAGAATCTCCCATCTACTTCTACAAAAAGATGCCAGCAGCTTTGTGAGTTATGTCTAACCCCGCTTAAAGCAAACCAATTCTATTTGATGGACAGGCGATTGAGCAAATCATTTTCATGTGAGTTGGAGTTGATGGGTTGACTATATGCCAGGCTGGAAGAATAGACTCCTGTTGAGAGGAGTCTATGGAAGTGGGTCCTGAGGATAAGACTCAAATTTAGTGCATCTCTAACCTTCCTCCTCTTACTGCCTGTTTCTCCTGAATTCATTCAGGGAGCATGACCTCCATTAATCTGTGTCAGTCAGGCAAGAAACCTCTGTAATTCTTCCCCTTCCCTCAGACTTCCCTTGTATCCCACCTGGACAAACTCACCACCCCCCTGACCTACCATCCAGGTACTCACTGGCCCCCCCTTGCACGCCTCAGCCTGGGAATATTTATCAACAAAGACGTCAGTTCTTAAAAATGGTGAGGGTGAAGGGTGGGTACTGCAGAGGGCACGTTGGTGACTTGATCTAGGGGTTCTCTGAGTGAAGCACACATAGAGGCCAGCTTGGCGTGACCAGGGTCTCAGTGGCCGGGGGAGCCAGCAGTGTCCCTCCTTCATGACAGTGGTCCTCTCGGTATTGTTACTGATCGCAAGTTCCTGTGCCCGATGCACAGTGAGGCCAGACAAACCGAAACGATGGAGTTTCAGGCCATGCACGGAGATGGGTGACTCATGCCCCAAAACCCCAAACCCCCTGAAGGATTTCAGCAAAGCACTTTTTAAAAAAAATTATTTATTTATTTATTTATTTGCGGTATGCGGGCCTCTCATTGCGGAGCACAGGCTCTGGACGCGCAGGCTCAACGGCCATGGCTCACGAGCCCAGCCGCTCTGCGGCATGTGGGATCCTCCCGGACTGGGGCGCGAACCCACGTCCCCTGCATCGGCAGGCGGACTCTCAACCACTGCG
This sequence comes from Lagenorhynchus albirostris, assembly GCF_949774975.1. Lineage (NCBI taxonomy): Eukaryota > Metazoa > Chordata > Mammalia > Artiodactyla > Delphinidae > Lagenorhynchus > Lagenorhynchus albirostris. Next base: position 10,695,400 of record NC_083106.1, read on the forward strand.
CCACCAGGGAAGCCCCTAGCAAAGAACTTTTAAAGGCAAGGTGAGGGAGGGACGTGGTTAGTTGTTGCAAACTCCTTGGTGTCTGAATCCTTTGTTCTTGTCCAGGTAGGTCAGGTCACATGTTTCTGTTAACCTCCAATAAAACAAATGTTATTCTCTGTTCTGCTAAAAAAAAAAAAAAAAAAAAAAAAAAAAAGACAGACAGTGACCATGACCCCTGATTTTGGCGCATTGTTTAGGCTCCTGCTGTCTTCTCAGGGTGCTATATTTTGGATTTTACCTCCCCAGCCTTGCAATTTCAGCACATGGATTTTCTACTCTGTATTCTTAACACTAAGGTTGCTTTCATAAGCAGCTGGGTTTAGTGACTAGGCTTTTAAGCTTAAAAAAAGTAACTTTTTTAAGTGAAAGATTTTGTTTTCAAGTGAATGATACATAAAAGAGATATACTCAGAGCCTGGGGACCTGGGCGGGGAGGTGGGGACTGTGGATCCAGTCCAGCCACTGCCTCCTTCCCTGGGCAGCTCTGGAAGAGGCCCTGGGGAGTTTGAAAATATACAGGGTGTGGTGGAAAGGTATACGCAGAGCCCTTGGGTGTGAGGTTCTTGTTCCTTGGTGTCCTTGGGTAAATCACTCAATCTCTGGGAACCTTAGTTTCCTCCTGTTCACAATTTGTCTATTAAATGATACTTGCCTCACCTAACCCTACCTTGAAGGATCTGGTAGGTAAGGTACTTTTTTAAAAAGGATAATATGGAAAAAGTGAAAAGTCTCCTCAAAACAGAATAAGTTTTGCAAACATTAATTGCCACATTCAGATTAAAGAACTTCCCTGAATTTAATCAGCATCTGTTGACTTATAAAATGGTTTTAACAAATGAATGGGTGCCTATAATTATTTTTAGCTACTGTGCATCTTTCTCATTGTGGCTTCTTCAGTAAACAATTCCCAAGGCTGCTGTACTAAGCAAAACCAATATAAATGTGAATAGCAAATCTCATTCTTGTTAAACAGGAGATGGGTACACGCTATGGTGTATTTTGTGCTATAACTGTGGGATGCTTTGAAAACATATTGTTGACTGAAAAATAAAGGCGTTATGTTTGTTCTTATTTTTATTTTTCATGTTCTGTATCTGAAAGCTACAAGGAAAAATGCCCAAAGACCAAAGTAATGGGGGTTCATTTGTGTATTCGGCCCTTTATGCCCTGCGGTAGAATTCATTGGTGAATGTACTTTGCATGATTTTCCCATAGAGCATGCTGCACTTAATAGCATCTGGCACATCTTGGAGAGCCCCATTGCACATCGTGAGATGTTTAAATTGTATTGAATACTTTATAGAAGCAATTTCCATTCTGTTGTGTTCTTTCTGCAGATGGTGATCTGAAACAGTTAACAGTGATAATACTCTTCACCTTACTTATTTGTGACTTACACTGTTGCAGATGAAGAAACAACATTTAGGGATCACTGTTTCTATCCCCTGATTTTGAGGCTGACTTCTCCTTAGACAATAGCTCAGATTTCACATTTAGGTCTCTCGTGCCAGATGGAAGCTAGCATTTGTGCGCGTGGACTTGATTTGTACCTGTAATAGTCAAGTAGAGTGTTCAATTTAATAATGACTGGTACCTACAGAGACCAATGAACTCGATTCTTAAGGTAATGGAACCAACAGAAATACCATTTGAAGAATGTGTCTGTCTTGCCCAATTTCAAATGCCCATGAGCACACACCTATTCAACGAACATTGAGCAGAGTGGTTGGCTGGATGGGCTGCACTGTTAATAGCACACTTCCTGCTCTCAGGAATTATATAATCAAGCAGGAAGGAGTTATTTGACAATAACAAGTGTTTATCAAGAGTGTCCTTTGTGTCAGGCATTGTACTATTCAAAACAGTACAATTGTATTTTATTAAGAATATTTCCAGGTAACTTAACAAATATCCAATTTGAAGCTTTAAGGGGGGAAAAATAAAACATTGAAAGTTACTGTGATGGGCTTAATTAGCCTTAGTTGTCCAATAGCCCCACCAAATACAGTCTATCTTGGTAGACTGGGCATTTGGTCCATTGGTAAGCCAATGGCTATACGTTAACCCATTCACCAAAGACGTCTCTAACTTGTGCTTTCAAAATGTAGAGGCTAAAGTTTTGATCTAAGGAAGAGAAATAAAACCAATAAAAGGAAAGTTTTTTCTAATTCATTTAAAGCAATGTGGAGATTTACATTTTAATGATAGGCTCTAAATCTTACTACATATATATTCACATCCAAAGTTAAATGCTAAGTTGCTTTTTATGTGTAAAGTGTAACCATATCATAATGAAATTGATTCTAAAATACGAGAATACACACACACACACACACACACACACACACACACACACACTCCTTAATATATAAGTATGTGTTTCTATATCTCTCAAATGTCTACTGTCAGATTCTATAGGTAGGTGTTACTGAATTCATACCGTTGAGGATAGAGAAGAAAAGAATCTGTCAACATTTATCCATTTGTTCATTCAATCATTTAGTTTTGAAAAATATGTATGCACTAATACATATAAATGTTTAAAGAGTACCTGTTAAATACAAACAGGAAAGAGAAAGGAATTAGGCAGCATCCCTGCCCTAAAGTAGCATGAAAATAAATGCCTTTAATACAGTATGATAAGAACTCTTGCAAAGGTAAGCAGTGGATAGAAGTGCTTTCGTGAAAGGAGGGATATGACTTCTGCCTTGAGGGCCTGGTAGTGTTGGTGACTGTATGAGTTAAGCTTTCTAGGAAGAGGAGAGGGTAAACATGGGATGAATCCAGAGATCTCCAGGCAGGTAATGGGTGTGGGCGGGCTTGGGGGGGGCACTAAGGTGTGGCATGTGGGAGAAGGCTTGCTCCTGAGTGCCGAGGTGGGTCGTCTGATTGCGGCTGGGTGATTGGAGATAACAGGTCAGAGATGAAGGGTCAGATCACAGAGGGTTTGCGTGTGTGTGATGATGAAGGGTCAGATCACAGAGGTTTGCGTGTGTGTGATGATGAAGAGTTTGGACTCCAGCTAGTAGTCCAGGGTACTCTGGGCAATGGCGGACCAACCAGGGGTTTGAAGCAGTGCCATAGGCATCTTTTCGTTTTATAATGATGCCTCTGGTAGGAGTGTTGAGGACAAATTCAAAAGGGGTACATTTGCAGACAGGGATGTAGTTAGGAGTTTCTGATCAAACCATAATTAGTGAAGGGAACAGACATGAGGGATGCTAAGGGAGGCATTGCATAGGGATGAACTGAAAGGGGATTGGGGGAGAGCTCCCTGGCTGTCCGGTGGTTAGGACTCGGCGCTTTCACCGCCATGGGCCCAGGTTCGATTCCTGGTTGGGGAACTAAGATCCTGCCAGCCAAGTAGTGGGCCAGAAAACAAACAGGGTGGGGACTGGAGATGAGGGAGAGGTCAGTATTTCAAATGAAAGCCAGATTTTGGAAAACCCGAGGGATGGAAGTGTCATATTTATCAGGAGAGAAAAATGGGAAGAGAAGTGGTATTTGCCTGCAGAGTGATGCCTTAGCTTTGTCCCTGTTGATGTTATATTGGACTATGGGGGAGGGGAAGTCCTGCAGGCAGTTTTAGCAAAGTATTACTCACCATACCGTGCAGCCTGGGAACATGAGGGTAAATAGAACACAAGCTCCTGCAAAGGATTCACAGTCCAGTGGAGGAGCTAGTGTCCACATTCTAGAAGAATGCAAGACAAGGCTGGCCCTGAGCTATCATAGAAGACATTCCCAGGGAGCTGTTCCCATTTGTTGTCCTACCTGCACACCCCCTGCAGCACTTCTCCTCCCTGAAATCCGGGCTCCAACCCGGCCAGACTTGGAACATTTTTAATCACGTCACTCCCTCTTTAAAAACCCCTTTGACGGCTCTTGATTACCTATGGAATAAATCCCACACTCCTTAGTGCGTCATTTAGGGTTCCTCAGGGCTCGTATTCCACAACCCCCTTCAACAGCGATCCTTGGAGCCAGTGCACCTGACTGGCTGCCACTGTGCCTGTGCGCTTATGCTTCTGAACCTGGCCCAGTGTGTTACTTGGATTGGTGTCCCCAGCTGCTCTGTGGGGACAGTTGTACTAATACTCAGCCTTGACCTCTGCTGCACCTAGAATAATGACCCCATAATAGAAGAATATATGATGAAGAGGGGATCCTAGTTGGAGGACCTGGGTTCTAGTCCTGACCCCATGCTTTCCAAATCCCATGGTCGACAGTCAAAATCACTAAATTTCTTTAGATTTGACTTCATCTGTAAAATGAAGTTAAAAATGCTCTTGTAGTTTCCTGGGTGATGGAGAAGTTCAGAGTGATATATAGATGTACAGTAACTTGTAAATGAAGTGCTTTATAATGTATTTTATATGAACATTTCATTTTAGGCATTGAAATGTCTACTTCTAAATAACAAGATGAAATGTGCAATTAATGACATCTTCCAATTGCAGACTTTTTTTCTTCCTGAGAAATTTTTGATTAATACATGTCGCAAATAGGGAGGTACCATCTATCACCAACCTAAATCAGTCGTTTACTTTGCTCTTGGTGGCCTGCTAGGTTCTGAAAATTTATCGTTTATTTTCTCCTTTTGGAGATTTTGTATATTTATATGTCACAAGTAATTATATTCTTTGATATTACAGTGAAATTCAACATTATCTCAAATTCCATAACTAACTTTTACTTCAGTTTGGCTGCACAATGGGTAATAGATAATTTCTTGTACTTTTTCTGGGTAGTCCTCAAATATTTATGGTCCATTATTCTTCTCTCCACATTAATCTGATGGTGCTTGGGTGATCTCTTGGTGAAGACAGTGCAGCTGGAAAGACAGTGATGGGTAGCCCCTTTGGCAATTGCATTAAAATCTTTATCTGCTTGTCCAAGCATCTGCAAAGTGAACACACAAACACTGTGGGAGAATAGAAAGTGGGCTACTTCGAAGATAAGGGTTTGAATGTGTCTTCTGAATCAGGAGTCCTAATTGACCCTAGATAGCTGCTAAAAACATTCTTTGATCCTCTGCTTTGACCAGAGCTTCTGTGTTCAAATGAATTACTTTTTTCCTTTATATTCTTTCTGTACCAGCAAATATACAAAATGTTTTCATATCCCCATTTTCTGAAAATTCACATTTCATCCCTCAGTTTTACCCCCTAAGCACTGACCTTTGGCTCCAAACATTACTTAGCAACATTAAGAGTTTAATGTTTATTGAACATTCCATGCACCAGGCTCTGTGCAAAGTGCTTTATTCACAGTATCTAATTTATTCTTCACAACATAGGTGGATAGGAACAATTATATTAATAGATAGGTACTATGCTATCCCTATTGTCCTGATTAGAAAAATGAAGCCTAGAGAAGTTAATTTGCCCAAGGGCACCCACCTAGGTTGTGGTAGGGCAGAGTCTAAACACAGAACTTTCTGATTCTAAAGTCTGGATACCTAACCACTGCACTACACTGTCTCCTGAGGCTTTGTCTCCTGGTTACATTTCTTTTTGCAAAAGCTATACCTCCTCTTCAAAGAACTGCACGTTAGTGTACATCACCTGTTTCTTCTCTCTTCTTATAGCCATCCCTCTGCCTAATTAGTTCCCAGCCTACACCTGATTGAAAGCAAAGTGTCTGACCTGGAGGGCTTTGAATGGATGACCAGCAGTGATGAGTGATCTCCTCCGTCCCGGGGTGGCTGGTGGCTCTGGCTGTCACTGGCTGTAAGTAGCATCAGTTTACCCTGTGATGTACACACAGACATCGTTCTCTGTGTGTGACGTGGGAAAAGTCAGGGCTCTAATAGTGTCTGTGGCAAACCGGGTTCCTCTAGGAAAACTTCGTAGAGTTCTGGCTCCTCAGCAATTATAGCATCATATTCTCTCTCACTAAATCTAGCTCTTAATGGATTCTTGTTCATGTTCACTGATCTTTCTAGAGTCTAAGTGTTGACTTCAATTAGAATATAACTTCCTGAGGGCAGTGCAAGGCACATAGGAGTTGCTTATTGATAGACGAGAGTTATAAATAAATAAGCTAATAAGCTTCTGCCCTGTACAATGACCAGTTATTATCCTGTGACTAGGTTTCTAAGTCAAAGTGGAATGAAAAACTGAAGTAATTATCTGGACAATTTAGCAGGAAAATAGTGGAAGGCTAAATTTTCCAGATAATGTGTGACTCCTTCCCATATTACTTAGATTAGAGGCTCGGAATCGTGTTTGCACACCTGGGTCTGTATATTAGGATTCAGCTCTCAGCCCTTTAGGAGACAACTCTGGATGTTTATCCAGAGAATTCATCTAAATTCACCTCCCCAGCCTGATCTCCGATAGTTTAATAATGTGCACAGTACAGTCATGCATCGCATTGTCTGCTGTTCCCTTTGACCACTCTGTTGGAGAACCAGGTAATCATTTATAAATATATATGTACCACATGTCTAAAAAATGTTCATATATGGGGAGTGGTGCGAAATGCCATGAGCTACACTACATGTGGCCTGGATAAAATGTTTTCTTTATAGAACCGTCTCTGATGCAACAGTCGTCTAATTAAGGCACCAAAGCCCATCCCACCAATAGCAGCAGAGGACACAACAACACTGAAGCATCTCTGTCTCCCCAAAGCCATGTTCTTTTGTGCTGGAGACTCTCCGCAGGTGGAAAAACACAGAGAGAGATGGCGCAGCTTTTGGGCTCTTCCATTAGAGCAGAATGGTGGGGAGTATAAGAGTAGGGCAAGAAGGGGAGGATACGACTTATTTTCATTTCTAAATAACACAGAAAATCGGCCCCTCTCTTTGTAGCAGTCACAATAAGCACGAACATTTCTCTTTCTGCCCAGATTGCACTTGAGTATTTCCTCCTTGATTTCTCAGATCAGTCTGTCGTCGTTGGTATAAGCCAAACAGATCCTTAGAGCACTTAATAAATACAGAAGAGGCGTATAGGGGAGCCCTTATAAATATATAATAGCCACCTCTGGATAACACGTAGACATGTTAACTCCCTGAAAGTGATGTTATTTTGAGGGTCTCCAGTTGTAACATCAGGAAAGGAGCCACACAGATGACGTGGAAAAGGAAGCAGGAGGATGCATTTAACATGGCTTTTTTGGACCTCTCTTTCATCAACTATTGATTTGATTGCAAAAGCCTTTAGTAAGTGCAGGAATTCCGCTGGTAATAATTAAATTTTCAAGAGAAATGCTCTTAGGAGAAAGGAGGAGAGTAGGGGAGGGAGGGGCTGCATGTGGAGTGGGTTCCACGAATGTTAACGATTCTGTTAAGGGTTACATAAAATTAACAGAAATTAGATCTATGGTTATTGAAGAGCCTCCTTTATATTGAGAGGAGCCATTTAAGTGTAACGATTGGGGATTATGGTTCAGTGGAGCCTTTCAGCTGTTCATTTGCCTGCCTAACTGACCGCTGGGTGGGATGCGATAAATTCAGGATATTGTACAACGACTCCTATTTCCCTTTAGTCTGGATTCCTTCACCTAGTTTTCTTCATAATATCACAGTGAGGGTTAGTGTTGGGATTTATCCTTTCCTGAGTCAGGTTTACTGAAATTAACAGTTCTTGCAAAGTGTATAGTCATTAACTGTTTTCCCCCATTTATCTTGACTTGTCTAAAAGACACCCTGCCCCCATTTCCGTAGCAACTAATTGGAATGTAGTTTTGGCGTTTTCCTTCCTATCCAGGGCCCACAGTCGCTCCCAAAGGGTACCATGATCTGAACCTGCATTCTCTCCAGGTCGGGGTTGGGGAGCATTATGACCGAGGACAGCAACGTTTAAGACAGTGGAGTACAGCTCCTGCAATTGACAGATTTTTTTCCCCTGCTGTAGACATATTTTGTATGCTAATGTTCTGAAGGCGAGACCTGACTTTTTACTGCTAACTCCAGCATTGGTTGCCAAGTATGTTAGCTCAGGTTTCATGGGAAAAGATGTTCTTTGTGAGTAATGGGGTGAGAAGTAAGAAGAAGAATGCAATCTGACTGCTTACGATGAAGACTTGACAGGAAAGAGTTAAATCCCAGTCTGTTGTCTGAGGTGGGCTTAGTGTTAGGAGACTGGGGCATATAGATTAATTCACGGGGGGGTGGGGGTGGGGGTGGGGGCGGGCAACTGTTTGATTTCTCTCCCTGCTGCTTGGCACATGAATGAAACTGTAGTTGCGTTTATAGCAGAAGATTGGATTATATTCTCTTTTGTAGGAATTAAAACCCCACAGAATAATTTACGTACAGCCAAGCAAAAGGAAGTTGAAACATATGAAGAGAAGTTGGTAGAGTTATCTCGAGGCAAATACACTTGGTTTCAGCGTCAAAATGGTGTTTGTGCTCTGTGCCATCCTTTGGGTGACATGTGTGCCTTGGGAAAGAAATGTGTGCAGAATATTCTTGTAGCTTTTGCTTTGGGTTCTCTTTCCTATTTTTCTTTATGACATAACCCAGGAAAGCTTGTCTCCTACAGAGAATGGACAGGCTCATTCACCCTCAGGACTCACCACTACCAGACAGTCATAATGCTTTACTGGGATAGGAGTCCATATAAAAAAGTGCGCCACCCATTAGCCTGTGACTTAATGTGCACTTACTCAGGGTAAATAATTCAGATAGTTTGGGGAAAGCTAGGTTTTTACATAAATATTAAAGGGCTTTGACTGTTTGTTGTGCCACAATGCCCACCACATGTGAGATAGGAGATGGCCAATGTTAAACTGATAAATCGGGGCAAATGATGACTTTTATTCTAAGGGGCTGTGCAAAGAGGGATGGGAGGATGAAAGGAAGATAAATTGCAGGATGCTGTGTTTGATGCCCCGCCCCCAATATGCGATGCTACAGTCGTCCCCCTTATGGGGGAGGGGTGTACATTTCAAGACCAAGTGGTTGACTGAAACCATGGAGAGTACCAAACCCTGTGTCTATCGGGTTTTTTCCCCTATACATATATACTTAAGATCAAGTTTACTTTATAAATTAGGCATGATAAGAGAATATCCAAATTGCCAGCATCACCACTCTTCCGCTTTGGGGCCATTATTAAGTAAAATAAGAGCTGCTTGAGCACAAGTAGTGAGATACCACGATAGTGGCTCTGATAACAGAGACGGCTGCTAAGTGACTGACGGGTGTGGATGTGCTGGACACAGGGAGGATTCATCTCCTGGGTGGGATGGCACCAGATTTCATTACGCTACGCAGAACCATGCACAATGTAAAACGTATGAATTGTTCATTTATGGAATTTTCCATTTAATATGTTCACACCACGGTTGACTGTGGGTAAATGAAACCTCAGAAAGCGAAACCAAGGCTTGAGGGGGAACCAGTGTATCTTGAGTAGAAGCGCTTTTCCAGGTAGTTAGGTATGTGCAGCTCATTGTCAGAGACAAAGGAAACCTCTCTCAGGTCGGGGCGGAGGGCCTTGGTTCTAGATACACAGGCTGTAAACCAGGTTGCTTTGGAGCCTGAAGATGCTGGTGGAATGCAGAACCTGCTGCTGGGAGTGGGACAATTATTCAGTTTTAGCAATTGGTGTTATTGTTCTTATTTTAAAACCACCAATGAATTTTTTGGATATTACATTTTTTGAATTGCTTAGACACAAACAATAATTAGATAAACTTTGAGGAAGAACATTGTTTTGCAAAAGACTGGAATATGAATACATGTAGGTCAGTTCTGCTATAAGGCTTATGTTGAAACCAAGAATTTGTTCCAGTGCTAGTGACCTATTAGGGAACGATTTGAATGCAAAGTGAATTTTGTTTATGTAGGCTTGCATGTGATTTCATCAGTAAGAAACACTAGGTGAATGCAGAAAACTGCACCCAGCTGAACCAAGCCTTGTACACAAAAGGCACACGCCTCAAATAGCGGCCAGCCGTCTCCGTCCACCACGTGTGTGATGAGCCACAGCCATGCACAAGGTGAGCAGGGTCACAACTTCCCATCCTGTTCAGATAACCTTCCTGCCACCACTTCACAGTAACTCACAAACAGCAACCTCATGGTGCACACAACCTTAGGATGGTAGAATGCTGTATTTATTGTAGTATATATACTTTCTAAACCATTTAACATATGTACGACTGTTTTACATAGGTTCTTATTTTTTAATTTTTAAAAATGTGTCACTGACTAAGTTTTTGAGTATTGTGTCCTTATCTCGTTTTCTCCATAAACCTTGTGGTTTTTACTGTGTGATTTTGCATAGTGCGGTGATATGGTGATATTTAGGAACACATATGTCACATTATAGCAGAACTGACTGTATTTGTCACAGTAATTCAGTAAAAACTCAATTTTTTCCCTCTCTCTCCTTTAAAAAATGCATTTTCTGGGTTCATTAGAGTCTCTTCTAGTTCTTAACTACCTTAATATAAAATAATATTCACCATCATACATATATTTAGCTTTGTAAAATCATAGATCTCTTCATATTGAATGATCCAAATAAATGTTTGTTGAAATGATCTGAATTGGTTTATTCACTGTTTAAATAACAGAACCTGTAATTAAGGATGCTAAGATTCCTGTCTCAGATATCTATTCAAGCTCACTACTCTCATACCCATGAATTTTCCAGACCTTATTTGCAGAATTAAAATCTATGGAGACAGCAATATTTTCAAGGATTAGGTTTAATAATGATACATTGAAAGCAAGATTTTAATGAAAACAAAGTTAAAGGATCAGTTCACTTTATTTTTGTTTTGTAAATGGTATTAGTCACAGCTTAATCTAGGAGTGGGTTGATCAAAAACTCTTAGCGTGGTTCTTCCTATGTTAATTTCATTCTTACCTTGGAGTTCGTTGCATTGGAGGCCTGGTCATAGCTCCAGCACTGCAGATCAGATTGACAAGGGCAGTTTAAGGAATTACTTGCTGAACTACTGCATACATGGCTTACGAACAGATATCATTCTCTACTGGTTTTCAATTCTCTCATAATTCCCTTCTTTCAGAGGAAGAAAAAGAAACTGCAGTATGAAAATTCCCAATACTTTTTTTCCCAATATGGCAAATAGAAGTTTCCAATCCCTGTACAGGAAGAGAGAAGTATTTTTAAGTAGATACTTCTACTGGTCGTATTCTGCATTTTAACTTTGATGACTGCTTTCTTCCTCTGAGGTTGTGTCAAGTAGAGTTTAGTGCACTCCTGGAGCATATCAAAATGTTCCATTTGGTAGAAGAGTTTCTTAGGACAGATATCTTAAAAACTTTGCGTTCACTATCAGTGAAATTTAAAACATTCCAAAATGTTTCTATGAGATTTTATATTGAAAAAATTAGATTAAAAAGTTTTAAGTAGTTTTGAAAGTAAAAATTAAAAACAACTTTCGCTCTTGGGTACTTTAATTTCCTGGCATTTCCTGTCACTGCTTTTTGCTGATTCTTTTGTTTTTCTTTGCTATTTTAATATTTTTGTTTAGCTTCTATGCTGATTTCTTTTAAAAAATTTTTTTATTATTGCTCCTAACTATTTGCAAGAAATTCCTGTTGTGAAGAGGTCAGAATCATGGCTATTAGGAATTCTTCTTATTCCATAAGGTTGTGTGTGAGAGAAAATTCCTTACTCCTTACCTCTCTTCAGTTAGCAGAATTTGGTAACCATAGGCCTGTTCACAATCTGACTTTCTCCTTCACCGTATCCCTTTGACAGATTGCTTCCTGCAAATATGGCTTGTTTGCGTAATTCTTTGTTCAGACTCAACTGTTCTGCACCTGATAGAGTGACCCCGAGAGGAATATTACCCAATGGGAAGTCAACATGCAGTTAAAGAGGCATGGATTTGAGAGAGGCGTTCAAAAATATTTACAATACTCACATAACTTAGAACTAATTATACTTAAACTCTAAAGATAATCTCCAAATTAATTTAATTACTATTTCCTACCCCCCAATACTGAGACTTTATCAGTATAGTCACTACATAAAAAAGGGAGTGACAGTTCCAGAAACCCCTTTTGTCCCCTTGGTACCCACCCTATAGAAAAAGAGATGGGCATAGGCAATAAGAAGGCTGCAGATAAAGGGACATCAAGGGAGATTACAAAATCTGTAAACTAAACCCCGGTGTTTTCAAAAATGAACAGTGTTTTTTAGTCGGAAATTTGAAGAAAAAGATATGAGGACAGTTGGAATAACCAATGAATCTGGGCATTAAAGGCTTGTAGACCATTTTCATTACTCTGGCTTTTCCTTAGTCTTACTGTAGTCTTGAGTAATCATCTCTCCTTGATCTTTATTTCTTAATGTATATACCTTGTTTTTTAGTGCCAAATATTTCCCCTCTAAAAACAGAATATATTACTAACACGTCCCCTTGGTTCATGTGATAAACATGTAACAAAGTAGTTTTAGAGATTTCAAAAATAGAGAAAAAATAAACATCCACAATAAAAATAATGTGTATGTATATATATATGTGTATGTATATATATGTGTATGTATGTGTATGTGTATATATATATATAGAGAGAGAGAGAGAGAGAGAGTTAGCAATGATCTCAAATGTTCGGAAAAGATGAACAATAAGCAGTGGATGTTCAGAAATCACAAATAAATTTCCTCAGCCGGGCTCACTAGCTTTGCTCTCAGTTTGCTGAGCTCTCTTCTCTCCCACAGACTGAGAGAGAGAAAGACCAGCAGATAAAGTCATTTTGCAATACAGAAGCAATCACACCTTGTGCCAGATAATAGCCCTGTTTAAGTCTGCAGGTGGGATACTTTATTGACTGTAAATTCCTAGAACCTATGCACAAATATCGGCAGGCAGGTAACCGACTAACAGTCGGAAAAGGTAGGCAAATACATGAAGTAGAATCAGAGTCTGAAAAAAGACCCTCATTGTTACGGCCATGTAAGTGGAGGGTATTTTTCCTTATTCCTTTGCTTCCACCATATTCCTCAGTCATCTTTCTCTAGCGATTGCTTCTGGCCACACCTTTGGTCTACACCAGTGGTTTTCAATCCTGGCTGCATATAAGAATCAACCTGGAGGTTTTGAAAGATACTGACACTGGGTCGGCACCTCAGGAGATTCTGATTTATTTGGTCTGGAGTGGGGTCCAGGACTGGGTGAGTTTTAAAGTTCCCCCGGTGATGCTGATGTGTGGTCCGTTTTGAGCAGCATTCGTCCTACCCATTTCTTAGCAGTGTAACAGTTCTTGGGTCTAGAGAAGTGACTCTTGACCTTGGCTGCAAATTAGAATCACCTGCACACCTTTTTAAAATGCCAATGTCCAGGGCACACCTTTGACCGATTAATTCAGAACCTCTAGAGTTGGAATCCAGGAATCATTTTTTTATTTTTTTTATTTTAAAAATTTTTTTACGGTACGCAGGCCTCTCACTGTTGCGGCCTCTCCTGTCGTGGAGCACAGGCTCCGGACACGCAGGCTCAGCGGCCATGGCTCACGGGCCCAGCCGCTCCCCGGCATGTGGGATCTTCCCGGACCGGGGCACGAACCCGTGTCCCCTGCATCGGCAGGCGGACTCTCAACCACTGCGCCACCAGGGAAGCCCCAGGAATCATTATTTTTTAAAATTCATTAGTGATTCAGTTGTGCAGACAAGGTTAAGAACCACTGATGCAGAATGCTGTAGGGGCCATGCAGGAGAACAGTCCGGGTGTGAGCGATACCTGCCAGTGGAGAGATGTGCTCCAAGGGGATGATTGGCTCCGTCACAGAGGCAAAGAAGAACCCCTGGCACCCAAGAAAAAGATGAAGAATTGAATTGGCTTCCAGAGTTTGTAGTTGAGGAAGCTGGGATTTTTTGACTTTAAGAGGGCACCTGACTTCTATGGGGAGGATGAGGGAGGAGGGCAAACGGGGGCATCAGGAGAGGGAATCCAGCAGGTGTGATTTCCTTGGAGTGGCTGCATCAGAGAGAGGGGAGGCTGGAGGGCTCTGAACCCGGAGGCTGTAACAGCAAGAATTTGTCTCTCCTGCACCCTTACTTCTTTACCTTTCCCATTCAATGCTGCACCTTTCTCCCCCTTCCAGAAGATCTCTGGCTACCCCAAGCTCCCATTGACCCTTGCTAGAGCCGACCCAAAAACCTGTCTCCAGACACCCAGGTACCTAAATCAAAGCAATGGCAAACCTGGTAAACTCATCTTCATTAAAGAGTAAATAACCATGACCCCTCAACAAAGGAGTTTCCAAACATCTGTGTATCGACATAGGAATTCCTTTCAAGCTGGTTTGACTTGCAGCTTCCTGGCTGCTATTCTCGTAGATCCGGACCCAGTCAATCTGCAAGGGCACCAGCATCTGCACCTTGCAGTGGGCATTCCAAGCAGTTCTGATGTCTGGTTCTCCAACCTCAAGCAGAGAAATTGTAGTAGTATCTGTGGGTCGTTGGCTTTTAGGGGAAAATGGCTGATAACCCAAATGAAGATCTGAGGTTGTTCCCTTACACCACATTCGACTTTTATCTTTAATATCTAGCTGTTTCTACAGGACTCAGGGTTTGAGCCCATATCTATTGTGTATTTCTATGACATTTGCAATTGTCCTAAGTTGTAAGCTGTGTAACATGTAAGTGTATAACAGGTTCTTGTCCCCCATCCCTTCTTTTTTATATTTTTATTTTTTTTAATTAAAAACATTTTTTTTCTTTGGCTGCACCACGTGACTTGCAGGATCTAAGTTCCATGACCAGGGACTGAACCCGGGCCACGGCAGTGAAAGCGCTGAGTCCTAACCACTGGACCGCCAGGGAATTCCCTTCTTTTATAATGAAGACTCTCTTCAAAAGTGTGGTTGGACAAAATGTACAAAGACCTCACTAAAATTCTTGCAAAGCACAAAGGGCAGAGCAATAATCTAATTTTCTCTAGTATGGTTCTCCCAGGCAGATGCCTGGCAGAATCGGCTCCTATAGCTGGCCCTGGACCTCTCCATCGTAAGTGACATCACTGGTCCTGTATATGTAGATCTCAAAGATGTTTAGGGTTGAGGACATGGCCTGGGCTTTTCTCTGATGCATGATCTTATCCCCCTTCAGTTCATGCTAAAATCCTCCTCTATAGATGTCAAACGTATCTGAGGTTGGGTTTTCCTTAACATGATTGGGGTCCGAGGAAACTGAGTGAAACTTGAGACAATTTTTATGTCCTTTTTATGAGGACAATAAACCAGAATCACCAGTTTTGGAGTGCCTACTGTTTGCCAGGGCTTGTAACGCAGGGATTTCAAGTTCATGTCTTGTCTTCTGAACAACTCAAGATTATAGGAATTTCTTCTAGGTTAAACTCATGAGAAAATGCAAGTGCAAAGAGGAAAGCAACCTGTTCAATGTCAGGTCGACAATAAGTGGTAAAGTCATGATTCGCATCCAGATCTACCTGAACACAAGCCTGTGTTCTCACTCTACTACCCCACTTCTCTGCAAACTGCCCCGAATGAATGGGGATAGTGGAAATTAAGGTAATCCTCATCCTGCTGCTGCCACCTGAGAGATGCAAGACATGGGCAAGTCCTTTAATTTCTGTCAAAGGGGCTCAGAGTCTGAAAGCCTCATCTTTCTTCCACCTGAGACTTCCTACTTTTTATTTCCTTTTATTTTGAACTCTATGTATGCATGCTTGCATTGGAAGAAAGGATTCTACAACTAAAATAAAGTCCAAAAACTACAGGACTAGATGATTCCTAAGATGGTCTCCAAGCTCCATTCCAGGAACATGATTTGAAAATTCTGTGTCTCAGAAATGGCTCTGGGGCTCCTGATAGAGAAATACAGATTCTCTCTGCCATGATTCTGGAAAGTGACCCTCCTTCTCATCTCTGACCTATTATTACCATCATATAGATGGCCGAGGAAACTTCTTGGGTGCTTGTCATTGGCTATGGCAACATTAGGTACCAAACTGTGATCTATCAGTACAGAAAAACAGAAGTGGAAGCCCCCATGTGGAGTGGATTCACAAGAAGCCCATCATATGTAAACAGGTGAAATTCCCTTTACTTGAGGTCATAGGCAGAGATGCACGAGATGGAATTCAGGAGTGTAATCCACTCACTTCATCAGTCCTGTGTTCCCTTTTAAGCTTTGTTACTTAAACTGCAGCTTGTAGATCAGCCACGTCAGCATCACCTAGGAGCTTGTTAGAAATGCGGAACCTGAGGTCCCCCCTAGACCCCTGGAATCAAAGTCTTCATATTACAGAGATTCCCATGAAATTTGCACACACATTAAGGTTTGAGATTTCTTGCTCTTGAGTAACGCTGGAAAAGACTGGAATGTAGAATCAGAGATCTGTGATAGAGCAAGAGAGTGGTAGAAGATCTGTCTTAGATACCAGATTGTCCCACAAAACCAAATGAAAACACATTGTAAAGCTTAGCAATACGAAGGATTGAGTCTACCTTCCAGTGCCATTCCCCTCCTTTCCTCCTCTGCCTCCACAGTCCTAATCCGTAGGCAGAGACTTGCTGGAATGCCCAGGTTGGTTGTTGCACCGTGGAACTCAATGTTGGGATATAAGGGGGCAGCTCAGTGAGGAAGCAGAGACATTTGGGACTGGCTGCGGCAAGGAGACAAGGAATCATCCTGACTGTCAGTCACTTCTCAGTGTCTGAACGATAAATCCGGTAGAATCTGTCCTGAACCTGCGGAAGGGCTGGCTGCTTAGTTAGAAATAAATCATGTGGGCCTGTACTTCCATGAAGACGGAAGGTCTTTAGCAACTGCAGCTGAGCGGGACTGAGGCTGGCCAGGCTGACACTAGTTGATGGCAAACATTAGTCGAGAGCTCACATTGCTGATTTAGGAAGAATGTCACGCTAGTCACTATAACAGACACTCCCTCCTGTCAGGGTTTAACCTTATAGAGGTTTATTTCTTGTCTGTGTCCCAGTCTGCTGTGGGTCAGGTGGCTACCCCAGGCCTCACAGCAGGGACCCAGAGTGCTTCCTCTCTGTGGCTCTGCCATCTCCTGGCTCCAGGCCACCTTGACCTCATTCGGAACTGAAGACAGGATTGTGTGGGATGCTTTTATGAGCCAGGCCTGAATTGGCATCTATGGCTTCTATCTACACATTCCATCATCCAGAATTTGGAGCCTGGGGAAATGGCAGAGAGGAAACAGGTTTGGTGGCCATCCAGCAGAATCTGCCTTTTTCTGAACACGTAGAGGAAGAAAAATCCCTTGCTCTTCCCGTGTTTATTTTGGTGAAACCCATTTGCCTGAGATAAAATGTATTTTTATGCATGTGTACTATATAAGTGAGCATGGGGAATACAAATTCGACAATGTCCTAGAACTGAAGGGTAAAGACTGCACACTGGGAAATACATCTGAAGACCTTAAGGAGGAGTTAGGGACCCAATAAGAGTCCTATATGCCCTTGACATGCCCTTTAAGATCAAGAGGCAGCACACCAGGTGGGCATTTTTTAAGAAGATCATGTGTGTGTGTAAATGGTGAGAGGAAGGAAGGAGGGACAGAAGGAAGGGACAGAGCGAGGGAGGAAAAATGTTCCAACAAGCTCCTTGGTACAACGTGCTTCCCAGGAAGAGTCCCTGTTGTTGAACGGGGCTGGCTCAGCCTTTGGCTCCTTTTTCTTTCTGGTTGTCAAGCGTGGCCCTGGTCCTGTGATTGCCGTCTGCCTGTCTGCTCTGTCCCTCCTTCAACCTTTTCTGATCAGGTCTGTTTGCTCTCATACAGAGCACCAGATATAATTTCTGCCCCCAGCTCTGTCCTGCTATTAGCTCCTTTTCTTCTACTCCTGGATTTCACCCTGAATTTCTCATTTTCACACCTTGACCAGTTTCAGGGCAGAAAGTAGGAAACCAGTCCTCACTGAGTACCCATCATGTGCCTGGCCCTGTGAAACTGGCATAGTCGTACAATCGGCCTTTGACATGGGTGCTAATAATCCCATTCAGAGGAAAATAGAAAAAAACAAAAAAACAAAAAAAACCAGACCCTGATTCTGATAGAGGTTAAATCGTTTTTCTATGCCACCCTTCTAGTAAGTGCTGGAATTAAACTTTGAGCCAGATGTCTGACTCCAGAGACTGGCCTTTCTGTCACAGTTCAGATCAGCCTGCTGTGGACCCTCATTACCCCACCATGCCAGCCCCGGAATATCTGTCTCCATTAGTGTCACCTTTGAAGTTTGGTTCCAATAGCAAGCCTTCCCAGCTGATGACAAGACAGGCAGAGTCTGGACCTAGACCAGGGCAAAAACTCTGATCCTGCTGGAGACTCAGAGAAGAGATGAAAAATCAGGCATGGGAGCTAGAAGGAAGAGGCCAGAGTCTTTATCTTTTGCTTCTCCTAATCTCCAAGTGATTTGTATGTGGGAAGCACTTAATAAATCGTTGTTCAGTGAATGAAAACCCAAATCCCTGAGATGATAGCTGTGGGGCTGACCAGAGGTGAATATGGGGATTTTCCTGTTTGGGGTTTTGTTAGTGACCGATCCTGGAGCAGTGGCTTTCAGGGACCCAGAAACTCCTGGCAAGATCAATGCTTTTGGGAAGCAGTGGCATGCGCTAAGCCCTTCTGTGTGCTGCCTGGGGCGGTGGGGCCAAGCAGAGGTATAAGCGTGGTGAGAGGAAGCATACGGGTTTGCAGAAAGACAGGTGGGTTTGAGTCCTGGCTTGACTACTTGCCTACCGCGTGACTTTGGGTAAGTCACAGAACAGGTCTGAGCCTCAGTTCCCTTACTTTAAAATTTTAATTAAGTAACAACTATATTGCAAAGGCTATTGTGTGGAGTGTGTGTGTGTGTGTGTGTGTGTGTGTGTGTGTGTGTGCGCGCTGGCAAAGAGCAAGCTCTCAATAAATTGTAGCTATTATCTTTATTCCAAGCAGATGTAGTCTCTGCCCTGTAGAAATGCATGCTCTGAACCAGCTAATATTTGCTCTGATTCCTTATTGAAATGATAAATGGCAGTGATCGGGAAGGGTCAACTTTGTGTAATGTAGGAGCTGGTGTGATTTAAGGCTTTGCTACTCAAAATGTGATCCATGGAGCGGCGGCGTCAACATCACCTGAGAGCCTGTAAAACCTTCAGACTCTCAGGCCCCATATCCCAGACCTCTGAACCAGAATCTGCCTTTTAACAAGAACTCCATGTAATTTAAATACATATTAAAGGCACTGGTGGGGTCTGCAGAGCTTAGACCCATATGTTCAAACTGCAAAGAGGATAATTCTCAATTCACCTAACTTTGACATTTTTCTAATGTTCTCTTTGGCGCAGAGATGTTTGCCCTGTGCTATGCTGAGGAGCATCTGATGGGTTCTTTCTCGTCACACGAAAGGGGTATCCACCCTCTGTGCAATGCTAATTCTGGGTGTGGTGTACATACAGGGAGAGAACCTCCCCGCTTGCACTGACTTTTGGACTCAATCTAACTGATTGCTTTTGGCGGCATGTGGCCGGGATGCATGGCCACTGATGCTGAGTCAGGGCATGCTAAGGAGGGGAGAAAGGCGTGGGTCTGCTGGTGGTGGCATCTGCAGTTGTGACCCGTGGCCTCCATGGAGCACAGTGCAATGGTTGCCAAGGTAACTGCTGTGCATGGTCAGGGGTGACTAGCTGAGCTGCAGGAACTGGACCAATGGCCCCTCTGCAGTGTCCTCCTGTCGCTGACACAGCAGTGTAAGTGTTCTTTGGCCCCACCCGCATGGGAATTTGACAGAGAGGCAGAGTGAGCCTTCTTGTATGTCCTTTACTCTGGGGAAAACCAAGAGATCTAAAAAACTGAAATGAAAAGAAATTAATATGAAATTGAAAGTATTCTGTGCTAAGCACGATGAACACAGTGCACATAAAGTAGGAAGCAAAGGCACAAAGGGATGGACTCACCTCCGGGACTCCTGCTTTAGAGCTAATCGAGGTGAAAGTTCCATGGAAGCTATGAGGTCGCCTCCTCTAACCCCTCATTTTACAGATGGCAATTCTGAAGCCCAGAAAGGGTCAGTGATTTGCTCAACATCACATAGCAATGGGTAGATAAAATAAACACCGTTTATGATCTTTAGAAGCTTATGGTTTAACGACGCTTAAGAGAAGGGCTGACTCCAGAGCGTGGGAAGTGGCTTTGGGTCGAGTTATCTTCCTGCTCAGAGTCTTTATATATAAAATGGAAATAATCAAAATGATAACATCTAGCTCATGGGGTGTGGAGATCATGTATGTAAAGTGTCTGACATAGTTGGTGTTCAATAAATGTTAGTTTTCATTCCTGCTCTAACCTTGAGGTGGAAGGGGCTTCGCCTTTATGTACCTGACCTAATTACTATGGAAAATTTGTAATATTGAGTGGAGTGCATATTAAATGCATGCCATTAGTGTGTGATTTCAGACAATGATGCAGTGAGAGGCAAACAGTAAACGGGTTATAACCTTTAAACCTCCAGCAGCCTGTGGTTCCTATGTGACAATAGCTAGTTGTTGAAATCACAATGATAAAGCAGTATAAAAATGTACCAACAGCTTTCAGAGGTGTGAAGAGAGTGTACTGAATTTGAGTCAGAGGGAATTATCCTACCATTATGTAAAAGGACTAGCAGAGTCTCATTGAGAATATCATTTTCAATTCTTATCAGTTTGGTGTAAAAAGGATATTGTAGTGAAGGAGAACGTAAAGCAAAAGCAATGGAAATGATTCAGGGACTAGGGGAACTTGGTCATGTGGAAAAGCCAAAGGATCTAGGCTTGTGTTGAATAAAAAAAAGAGAACCTAAGGTGTTGTCAGAGAGGTGTAGGCAACCCTTTTGAGAACATGAAGAATCACTACTGCACAGATACTGCATTTGTGCTCATGTGAGAAGGGACCATGCAGGGGGCAGAAGTTAAGTTTTGTGCAACATCGAAGCAAATTTCCAATGATTCTAAGGTTATGTACATGGCGTATTAGTTTCCTAGGGCTGTGATAACAAAGTACCACAAACTGGGGGACTGAAAAACAACAGACATTTATTCTCTCACGGTTCTGGAGGCTAGAAGTCCAAAGTCAAGGTGTTGGCAGGGCCAGGGTTTCTCTGAAGGATCTAAGGTAAAATCCTCCCTTGCCTCTTCCAGGTTTCTGGTGGTTGCTGGCAATTTTAGGTGCTCCTGGGCTGGCATATGCATCCTCCAGTCTCTCCCTCCATCTTCACATGACCTTCTTCCATGTGTGTGTCTCTGTGTCTCCTGTTCCAAGAAGGACACCACTCATATTGGAGTAGGGGGGCCGACCCTACTCCAGTATGACCTCTTCTTAACTAATTACATCTGCAGTGACCCTATTTCCAAATAAGATCTCATTCAGAGGTTCCAGGACTTGAACATATATTTTTTTTGGGGGGGGCGATACAATTCAACCTATAATACATAGAGACAATTCATTGAGTTGTCCATTGAAAATTACGCTCTGCTACCATGAAGGTGACCATGGAGATTTCTGAACACAGGGTTTTTTTGTTTTTACTTGAAAAACTTTTTATATTTTAAAAATCGTGGTGAAAAAACATAGAACAGAAATTTTACCATCTTAACCATTTTTAAGTGTGCAGTACAGTGGCGTTACTACATGTAAGACCACAGGGTGTCTGGGGGCCATGTGGTGAGCCAACGGGAAAAGACTGTGAAATGTACCAGAGTCCAACACAGAAAACATGGGCAAAACACCAGCTAACTCTACTGCACTAGGCAACACGGCTTCACTTTTGGGTGAAAGCTGGAGCTTGGGCAAGAAAACACACTCGTCTGGAAATTAAAAGGGAAGCGTTGGCAAAAACAACAGTTGAAATACATTGAATGGAGAGTAGAGGTGGGACTGTTTGGCTGTGGTCCCAACGTACAGTAGAATGGATGCTGAGGGCAACAGAGCTGCAGAAGCTTTCCCTCCCTGGGTTGGGGCGTCTCCCACGCCAAGGGGACACGTGGCGGTGTGCCACCAAGGAAGGCAGGGGGAGGGAATTCAGGACTTCCTGCTGTGTTGGGGGGAGGATGGGGAGGGACAGGGGGCAGGGATTCCCCCTGCAGAGAAAGGACTCGCTCCTCCTCTTGGCTGGCAGTGGGGGGCAGGGGCGAGGGCCAGAGAGGAAGACCAAGACTAGGACTGCACTTTCCATCTGCTTGTTCCCACTCTGCTCTCCTTTCCACTAAATAAGAAAACCTGCTCATCCTTTTCCAGAGAGGGGGGAGGGAACCAGGACTCTGAGCGCCCACCCCGCTTTCCTTTCATTTATTGTTGTAACTGGGTTTCAGGAGACAAGCATCATTGTTTCGTGAACTGGTTTGAAGGCTGTCCTGAGGGGAGGCAGGCACTGTGCTCTGTGTTGGGAGGCAAGGGTGACAAGCGGCTCTTCAGAGGGGTGCTACGGACAGAGGGTGAGGGTCTGATCAGGAGGGGGTCCAGTGCTGGGAGCTCCAAGGGGCGTACGTCTGTCTGGAGAATGAGGCGTTACCTGAGCTGGGTCCCGAGGCGTGAGTAGCCAGGTGAAGCAGGAGGGGAGCTGGACGTCCTGGTGTGAAGGGGCAGCGAGGCTGCCTGATGGGCGAGGCATAGGGTGTGGGTCCGAGTGGTCAGCAGGCAGTCCTGAGGCTGGGCTGCATCTAGAGGATGAAGTTCCACCTCTGTCTAGCAAGAGGACGATTGTGCGAGATATCAGAGGATGACTTTGCTTAAGGGTAAAAAACAAAAGAAAGGCCTGTTCTAGTGTATTATCTAATGGTAGGTAAACTCTTAACAGGGTGTTACAGGCTGAATGTTTGTGTCCCCTCGAAATTCGTGTGTTGAAGCCCTAACCTCCAATGTGATGGTATTTGGAGGTGGGCCTTTGGGGATAATTAGGTTTGGATGAGGTCATGATGGGATCAGTGTTCTCGAAGAAGAAGAAGAGAGATACCAGTGCCCGCTCCATCTCTCTCTGACACGAGGACACAGCGAGACAGCGGCTGCCTGCAAGCCCCAGGAGGAGGGCTCTCGCCAGGAACCGAATGTGCCTGCACCTTGACCTTGGACCTCTCAGCCTCCAGAACCGTGAGAAGTAAATGTCTGTTGTTTAGCCACCTGGTCTATGGTATTTTGTTACAGTACCCCGAGTGGTTTGTGAATTGGGTCTAATATAGAGCTCGACTGTAACTGAGAGTGCACAGAGCTGTCTGAATGGGCAGAAAGAAGAAGCCCCTTGACGTCCCTGGGCTGAAATCCTATGGCTTTGAACCTCTCTGAACAGTTCCCAGCCCCATTTCCCCTGCCCTTTACTGCGTGTTTCTGCATCTCTGCTCCCTCCGTTCTGTGGGTCCAGAGTCAGACGTGCTCTTCCCGGTCAGTCAGGAGCACTCACTCCTCCCCCGACCACTTCCACAGTGCCCTGGAGGCCAGGTCGAATCTTTAATGCTGATGGCGTGGAGCCCTTCCATAGAACGCGACGAGTTGGGGAGGACCGCTGAGTTCCTCTCTCTCTCCTCCTCTCTCTGCCTCTCTCCCTTTTCATCAGTTCTGTGGCCTCGCTTGTCTGAACTCCTCAGTGACCTGCCAGTGGCGCCCCCCTCCCCGCGCACCTCATCTCAAAGCTCACGCACAAGGTGCTGGCACTGTCTTTTCAAGCCCTAACCGGAGAACGGGTGCCAGGATTATAAATGAGTCTTCCCTACAGCGTGGATGAGCGCTAACCTCACTTCCAGAGGCAGCCTAAAGCCAAAATCGCTCTTGGCTGCCTGGAGCCATGATTTCCCGGTGTGTTGTTGACAGTGAACACATCAATGCCCAGCACTTGCTGACATCTGGAGATGTAAATGTGCTGGGAGAGGCCGACCGGGAGGTGGCCGACTGGGGAGCCGAGAGCAGGGCGGATAATAGTGCAGGATCGTGAATTATTTTTACGTGGATAATTAATACTGGAGAAACAATATAGCGACACAGAGCCTCCCACGAGAGAACACTGTCAGTCTCCTTATTCATTTATTCTTTTCTAACCAAATTGATGGGCCGGACGACTGCCTTTCTAGATCCACACGGATGATGAAACTGCAGACAAGTTTCATGTAAATAATGGGCAAATCTTCCAATTAGTCAAAGCCTAATCCTCATGCCTTAAAAATGACAAACTGCTCTTACCACGGCTTCTGTTTGTTGAAAAGATGAAAAAGGGGGGGGGAACCCAAATGAAAACATTGACTGAAAAAAATTTAGATGCACAGATTCTATTGCACATTAATCTAGGGGGAGCTTTACAAAGTCAGTAATTGTCATAAAGATTCATTGGTCAACATTTAAGGCCTAATTAAAAAATATATATTTTTGATGGTTTTATTCCTAGAGCCTATGTGTTTTCTAAGTATCAGAATATTTTAACTTCTCTGTAACACCAGTTTTCAATAAAGGAACAGGTGTAACTGATATAAATAAGTAGCATTTAAAAATAAGTATGTTAAAGTGAATTAATTTATTATCTATATGTTTAAATGTTTCTGCTGCTGACGAAGATTAAATGAATCCTCTACTGGATAACTGTTTGAGTTCTGGTTTAGAAATCATTCCTAAATATGTAAGAACAAATCATACTCATTACTCCTTCATCTACCCAGCAAGCATCTGTGAAACACCTAGTACGGAGCAGGCCCTCTGTAAGGAACTTAGCAAGAAAAACTGCCTATCTTCTAACACAATGATATGTAAATAAGCAATTGTCATACCATTAAGCTGGCCAATTCCCTGATTTGCAGCGCTTTGCAAATTGCAATGGGAATAGGGCTCATCTGAGATCTTGTTAAAATGCGGATTCCAAGGTAGTCAGTCTGGATTAGGACCCAAGATTCTACATTCCTAACATGATCCCAAGAGGTGCTGGGGACCACTCTTGGAGGACGAGGTCCCCAAAGACCCAGAGGGGGCTGTGGGGGAAGGGAGAGGAGGGCACTTCAGCATGTGTGGGAGGGGCTCAGGAGATGGCTTCCTGGAAGAGCTGACAGGTGAACTGAGAGGCTTAAGGAGGCAGTGGGGGAGGCCTGGTTGGGGAGCCCTTGGGAAGGGGGTGCATCCTCACATTCCAGCCTCCGTCTCAGAGGCCACAGAAGCCCTGTGTTTGGAAAACCACAGTTAGCTTGATGTGGCTGGAATGCAATTCCTGAGCTACCGGTTACATCTGCCAAGGAACTCGTGTCTCAAGATATATACATTTCATCCGTGTAAATTTGCACTGGATGGGTTGGTTTTCAAAGTGTGACCCTTGGGGGTCCCCGAAACCATTTAAGGGGGAGATCAAAACTATTTTCATGATAACATTAGATGTCACTTGCTTTTTTCAGTTATGACATTTGCAGTAATGGTGCCAGAGCAATGATGGGACAAAATGTTGGCGCATAAGCATGAATCAAGGCAGTGGCCCCAAACTGTGCTAGTATTCATTGCATTCCTCGCCACCAAACACTCGCTGCGAAGAATTAAAAACAAAAACAGAAGACCAGAGAAATCCCAATTTCGTGTAAGAATGTCTTAATACAGCATTAAACATTATTAATTTTATTAAAGCTTGGCCCTTGAGCCCACATCACTTTAACATTACGTGTGACAAAGCAGGAAGCACATATCAAACACTTCTGTTACATAGTGAGGTACAGTGGTCGTCTGGAGGAAAAGCAGTTGTGTGATTGAGCTGTGAGCTGAACTAGCTACTTTTTTCGGGCAACACTGTTTCTTACTTGAAAATGTCTACAGGCAAACTGGTTATTCAAACTTGGATATTTGGCAGACGTTTTCTTTTAAAAATGAATGAAGGGAGGCTGTCACTTCTAGGAAAACAACTGACAGTATTTGTTGCCGATGATAAAATCTGAGCTTTCAAGTGAAAATTAGGATTTTGGGAAACTCGTATCTGCCACTATGAGTCTGACAGCTTCCCAGTGCTTACAGATGTTTTTGGTGAAGTTCATGGTGATATTAATGAAAGTTTTAAAAATATGTACTGATTTATTTATTGAAGTAAGGTTGCTGTACAATATTATATAAGTTACAGATGTACAATATAGCGAGTCACAATTTTTAAAAGTTATACTCCATTTATAGTTATTATAAAATATTGGCGATATACCCTGTGTTGTACAACATATCCTTGAGCTTCTTTTATATCTAATAGTTTGTACCTCTTACTCTCCTGTCCTTATATTGCCCCTCTCCCCTTCCCTCTCCCCACTGGTAATCACTGGTTTGTTCTCTATATCTGTGAGTCTGCTTCTTTTTTGTTATATTCAATAGTTTGTTGTATTTTTTAGATTCCACATATAAGTGATATCATACAGGATTTATCTTTCTCTGTCTGACTTATTTCATATAGCACAGTGCCCTCCAAGTCCATCCATGTTGCTGCAAACGGCAAAATTTCATTCTCTTTTACGGCTGAGTAGTATTTCATTGTACATATATACCACGTCTTCTCTATTCATTCATCTGTGCATGGACACTTAGGTTGCTTCCATATCTTGGCAATTGTAAATAATGCTGCTATGAATATTGGGGGTGCAGGTATCTTTTTGAATTAGTGTTTTTGTTTTTTTCAGACATATACCCACGAGTGGAATTGCTGGGTCACAGGGTAGTGCTATTTTTAGTTTTTTTGCAAAACCTGCATACTGTTTTCCACAGTGACTGTACCAGTTTACATTCCCACCAACGGTGCATGAAGGTTCCCTTTTCTCCACATCCTTGCCAGCATTTGTTATTTGTATTCTTTTTGAGGACAGCCATTCTGACACGTGTGAGGTGATATCTCGTTGTGGGTTTGACTTGCATTTCCCTGATGATTAGTGATGTTGAGCACCTTTTCGTGTGCCTGTGTTTTTTGATATTACATAATGACAGAGCCAACAATGGGAAGATGTGCATAAATCAATGAACCAATCTTTTTCAGATAATCAATGCATGAGTAAAAGATCCATTTGAAGTGCAGAATAGATGAATGGATTTTAATACAATCAAGTTCATCAATATAGTTTCAGATTCCATATCACAACTAACCTTTAAGAAGTGACCACTGTTGTGTTTTGGCGTAGTGTTGAAGACGATCCACAATTATCTGAAAAGCCTATAAAATACTCTGCCCTTTTCCAACTACACATCTGTGTCAGGCTGCATTTTCTTCATATGCATCAACCGAAATAAATATCTCAACAGACTAAATGCAGGCGGAGAAATGAGAATTCAGCCGAGCTCTATTAAGCCAGATATTAATGAGATTTGCAAAACTACAAAACAGTGTCATTCTTGTCACTCTTTTCTGTTTTAGAAAATAGTTGTTTTTCATAAAATTATATAATTTGGGCAGTATGTAATGGATTTATGGTTTTTTGAAAAATAAAGTAATAAATATTTTATAAATGATCAGTTTCAATTTCTAATGTATTAGTCAGTAGATAAAATCCACATGAACCAAAGCTCTTTGGGGTCATCAATAAATTTTAAGAATTTTAAAAGGTCCTGAAACCAAAACTTTTGAGAATTATTGCTGTGAATTACACAGTTATGGAGACAGGTGGGAAAAGATAGATATTTTTGCTTCCCCTATCTTCCACTTGTGAACAAGTGTCATCAACTTCTACAGAGTTGCTCAAGCCCCATATCTAGCAATTATCCGTTGTTCCTCCCTCGCCCTCATTCCGTACCCCAATCAATTACCTGGTCCTGTTGGCTCCGCTGCTCCCCGTTCCCATCTCCACTTCTTCCACCAGGGTCCAGGACACAGAAGGGAGGTTGCATAAATAGGCCCCGATTTTTTCATGCGTCCCTGTATCAAGCCTTAAGTAGTTTCCTCCTAAGAAGACACTGGGCTTGGCCACGTGACTTACCTTGGCCATGGGATGATAGCGAGCATGATGTAAGCGGTGATTTGAAAGTTGCTTTTGTTTGGGACTTGCTGTCTCTGACTGCCATCATGTGAACAAGCCTGGATGGTGAGAGAGACGTGGCTCGGTGTCCTTCATCACCTCCTCAGCCCGGCCACTCCAGTTGACTATAGGTACATGACAGCCCAGCTGAGACCAAGAAAAGAAGTACCCAGCTGAACCCAGCCCCATGGGAAGCCCCATGATTGTGTTTTGAGGGACAGTTTGTTGAGTGTCAGGAGCTGGCTGATACATCCTGTCATTCTGTGTCTGGATTACTGCAATGCCCTCCTCTCTATCTCCCACCTTCCAGTGTCTCTCCTCCCACTTGTGGTTTCTCCTTCACACTGTAGCCCCAAAGCTCTTTTGAAACATAAGTCTGACTATTGTGTCATTCAATAACAACCTGTAATGCCCCCTCATTGCATGTTGAATGAAATCAAAACTTCTTATGGTGGGCTTCCCTGGTGGCGCAGTGGTTGAGAGTCTGCCTGCCGATGCAGGGGACGCAGGTTCATGCCCCGGTCCGGGAAGATCCCACATGCCACGGAGCGGCTGGGCCCGTGAGCCGTGGCCGCTGAGCCTGCGCGTCCGGAGCCTGTGCTCCGCAACGGGAGAGGCCACAACAGCGAGAGGCCTGCGTAGCGCAAAAAAAAAAAAAAAACTAAAAAAACAAACTTCTTATGGTGGCCTCCCAGGTGCCCTGATCTGGTCCCTGGCCATCATTGTGAGCTCATCTCATTTCCTTCTGTTTTGCACACTGGGCTTCAACCACCTGCCACATTCTCTGCCTCGGACAAGCCCAATTCTTCATCACTCAGGGCTGTTGTCCTTGCTGTTCTCTTTGCCTGGACCACATTCCCTCCTGTTCTTTGCCTGGCTGGCTTGTTCTGACCTTTCAGGCCTCGGGTCAAATCTGCCCCCCTCCCCATGAGACCTTCCCTGACCACTTTATCCTAAGCACTGACCCTCCTTTTCCGCATCACAAACGCCCCATCATTCCACCTGGCGCTTAGCTCGACTTATTGGCAGGGACTTTGTCTCCCCCATGTACTGATATGTTTCAGCTCCCAGACCAATGCCTGGCTCACAGCAGGAATTCAATAAATACTCAAGGAATCACTGATGAGTAGAGAAAGAGGATTGACTCTCTCGGGGATGGACCTACTTGCAGGTGGCTGCGCACAGGGCATCATTTGAGGAATGGCGTCCTGCTCACAAATCTCTTTGCCACGTGGCACAACAAGACACGGTGTAATTTAGTGCCATATTCTTGCCTGAACACAGGAGTCACTAATGTTAATAAAATACAGGGGCTTCCCTGGTGGCGCAGTGGTTGGGAATCTGCCTGCTAATGCAGGGGACACGGGTTCGAGCCCTGGTCTGGGAGGATCCCACATGCCGTGGAGCGACTAGGCCCATGAGCCACAACTACTGAGCCTGCGCATCTGGAGCCTGTGCTCTGCAAAAAGAGAGGCTGCGACAGTGAGAGGCCCACGCACCGCGATGAAGAGTGGCCCCCACTCGCCACAACTAGAGAAAGCCCTCGCACAGAAACGAAGACCCAACACAGCAAAAATAAAATAAATAAATTAATCAACTCCTACCCCCAACATCTAAAAAAAAAAAATACAGAGTTTAGGTCCTATTGAATTAGAATCTCTGGGGAAGGTGCCTGGGAATCTGTATGTGAGCAAACAGTCCAAATGATTCTTAGGATTAGCAGGAAAGAACACAGGCTTGGAATCAAACAG
The DNA here is from genome assembly GCF_949774975.1 of Lagenorhynchus albirostris. Taxonomy (NCBI): domain Eukaryota; kingdom Metazoa; phylum Chordata; class Mammalia; order Artiodactyla; family Delphinidae; genus Lagenorhynchus; species Lagenorhynchus albirostris. The sequence continues at coordinate 10,725,062 of NC_083106.1, forward strand.
CGCTGGTTTTAAATTCTGCCCTGGGTCTTACCAGATGAGTCACCTTATTGCTTTCCTTCTTCCCTCCATCACTCATTAATTCACTCACTCACTAATTCTCTTATTTAATCAACCTTTACCAAACGCCTGCTATGTTTAGACATGACTCTCGCCCGTTAGGAATAAAGCAGTGAACAAGATGGATAAGGTGCCTGCTCTCATGGAATTAGCTGGGGGAGACAAATAAATGAACAAAGTAATTTCAGATAAGGCAAATGCCACGTATGGGATGAAAAGTGATAAACAAATCAGGGTGATGGGATAGATACCAGAGGGCGGTCTAGTTAGATGGGGTGGTCAGGAAAGGCTTTTCTGAGAAGGCAACCTTTGCGTTGAGACTGAATGACAAGAAAGGTGCAGCCTAGAGATGCCGTGTCATTAAAGCTTTTCAGACAGAGGGAGCGCGGAGTGCAGAGCCGCTGGCCTCAGTGTCAAGGTCAATGCCGTCATCTGTGAAAAGGTAGTAACGCAGTGGTGGTGTAGATAATAGAGTATGTCCAGTGCCTGATACATGGGAGCTACTCAGCAGATGTTAGCACACATTCTTTTCCTTCTCTCCTGGGGGCAGGAGATGAGACCATCCACTCCTTCACTTGTTCAACAGGTATTTATGTGTGTGAGGCAATGAGGGAGTGAGGGGTTGTCTCCTCAGGGGACTTGTAGTCTAGGAGCTAAGCTAAAGCAAGCATAGGACATAATGCAAAGCAGAAAGTGGGAAGTGGTGTTTATAAGTTATTCCCTATTATCTGAGGAGTTTTGGTGGGACCAAGAGACCCTGAGGAGGGATGGGAGGGGGGGAGGGTCTGGAGGAGACTGCAATGTTCAAGGCCCCTTAGGATGTTCATTCCAGGGCTGCGCACAGCTGAGGGTGTCTGGGGATGTCAAGATGCTGCCAGAAGGCCCAGGCGTGATTGGAAAGGTCCTGAAAATGACCTTCACCTGCTTCTTAATTGTGCTTTTTGTCTCCCTCCAATTCCTCCATCCCTCAAGGTCCTCAGAAGCATTTGCTAGCTCAGAGTCCATGTTGGGGACTAACAGCCACCAGGGAGCCCCCTTAGCTCCTGTTCTGCGCCTGCCCTTGTGTTCACCAGTGTCACCCACAGCCCAGGCAGAGCTGCTGGGGGATGCAGGCTCCTTCTTCTCATCAGCAGGCAAAGGGGAGAACAGAAGATGAGGGAAAGGAAGGTGCCCTCTTCTGCCATACCAGGGTGACAAATGTTTCAGCAGGTCAGCAGGGCCTGACGTGTACTATCTATTTAGATTACTAGCATCATTCGTAGGAATTTGGGTGTCATTAAAATGTTCACTTTATAGCTGTGGACACTGAGGTAAAGGATAATGGGACATCCCCACCCCTCAGGTTTATTAAGCACAGAATTTTATTTTCAGCTTTTGAGTTACTCCATAAGCACCAGAGCTGAAATCATGTGATGCCACATTGGACCATGGATTTGATCAATTTAGTTCAACAGCTGCTTCACTAGGGCAGGGGCATCGGCTGTTTGACGGAGTTGCCTCGTAGTTGAGATGGCAGTTTGGGGCTTATTTAGCCGTATGGCTGAGAACGGGTAGGTTGGTGAGGACAGATTCCGAGTCACGTGCTTTATTTAGGTAATAAAGTATGGTTTTGTTGGATGGTCTGTTTATCTGATAGACCATCAGGCAAAAGGTGGAAAGGATTTTAATAGAATGCTACAGTAATGTAAGAATCTTAATTTCATTAGACATGCCAGAAGCCGTGGGAGTGAGGCAAGTCTGGGAGCGCATGATGAGTGTTTTGGGCCCCGGATCACCAGAGTGGACATCGTTAATCTTTATGATCCAATTGGCTTTGAACTAATTTCAAAGTTGTGAAAAATATTGCTGTTATGCCAACTCAAAAAGACAACTATATGCCTGTTTAGAATTACTAAATTGCATGTTTGACCTTGGTCAAAGGTAGCATTACATTTGGCGCAGCACTCATCATGATGGTAAACAATAATCACACTTAAGCATTATGAAGTTTCTTATTACCATTGCTTTCACATTTGATAATTTTTCCAAGAACTTAAAAATGGTTTTCCCTTCCTTTAATTTTTCCTTTTTAGCTATATTATATTTATATAGCTATACATAGGGTACTAGCTGGTTAAATTCCAGATTACTTTTTATTACCTAATTGACCATGGAATGCTACTTTTAGTAGAAGGCATCCTCCCCATATAAGTCTCACCAAATGTTATGAACAGGGAAAGCTAGTGCCGTATTTGGAAAGGAATGAGCATTATTTAAGATACAGAGATGAGTGAAAATCAGAACTTGTGAATGCATCAAAAAAACCCATAACATACAGAGTGAAGTAAGTCAGAAAGAGAAAAATAAATACCATATGCTAACACATATATATGAAATCTAAAAAAAAAAAAGGTTCTGAAGAACCTAGGGGCAGGACAGGAATAAAGACGCAGATGTAGAGAATGGACTTGAGGACACAGGGAAGGGGAACGGTAAGCTGGGATGAAGTGAGAGAGTGGCATGGACATGTATTCACTACCAAACGTAAAATAGATAGCTAGTGGGAAGCAGCCACATAGCACAGGGAGATCAGCTCTGTGCTTTGTGACCACCTAGAGGGGTGGGATAGGGAGGGTGGGAGGGAGACGCAAGAGGAAGGAGATATGGGGATATATGTATATGTATAGCTGATTCACTTTGTTATAAAGCAGAACCTAACACACCATTGTAAAGCAATTATACTCCAGTAAAGATGTTAAAAAAAAAAAACATGATATTCCTAGAAAAAAATGAGCGATATGTTTTAACTTCGAGATCTTCTACACACATAATCAAGCATAACACTAGGGAGAAAAGCATTTAACCAGTGAAACTGCATGGCTTGATGCAGTGCAGAATTGCAATATTACCTCCTCACTTCCAACTGTTCCTGTTGTAACCTCAGACTCGAGAGCACCTGCCTTAAACTCACCAACACTTCAGAGAGTTTTAGGTCTCACTTTGACTCTCATTGTTGTGTATGATTTGAGGCAAGTCAATTCAGAGCTCTAAAATCTCATGTTTTTTTTGTTGTTGTGGTTTAGTTTTGTTTGAAAAATGAGGAGATTGGAGTAGCTTAGTATAAGGTTTCAGCCTTATGGTAACTTTCTAAGGTTGGAGCAGGTAATGGTGGGGTATTCTGGCTGAAGGAAGGGGGTGAATGACACGGAAGCTTCTCTGATGAATATTTAGGGTTCCAAGAAACACAGTTCGAAGATGCATGGGCAAGTCAGGCCCTAGGATCCTAGTAACACGCCATTGAAAATGGGCATTGGTGACGTGCCTCTTTACTACTCACCAGGTGGTTGGCATAAGGGACTAGTATGGTAACTAACCTCGCCAGCCTAGTTATATTCTATAATATGCGGGTTTTGACCAACATCTTAATTTTTGTACAACAAAATATATAGCTTTGAAACAACAAACAAACATATTATCATGATACTTTGGGTGATTCTCTTATGGTAGCTAAGAGGTGGGTATATTTCTTGTACCTATGTCTCTCTCTAGGAAAAGTGAACACATGAAAGATAGACTAAGAGAGCCTATATTTCAAGAAAATGAAGATACTCCTATAGGTTTAATATGCAAACACACATACACACACACACACAGCAACAACAACAACAAAACCCCCGGAAACCTTCCCTGTGTACTTTTCTCTCTTAGCTGCTGTGAGGAAATCACTGGCCAGCACATGAAAGTAAAAGGCAGTTATCTCTGATATTGGTAACAGGTGAGGTTGGAGGTGAGCCCCTTGAGGGAAAACAGTTTTCAGGGGGCAGCCCAGCTCTGCTCCAGCCAAATATTACCACCTGCAAATTAGGGCCCAAGGTTGCCAGATGGCACAATTTTTAAAAAGGACCTGGAAATTCAAAAATTTTCGGTGGAATCTCCAAATTTTAAATGTTGATTCTATTTTTAAAGAATGGTCGGTGATGAGGAGACAGTTCATGGGCTGCTCGGGTGCAGCAGCTGGAAGCTAGTGGGAGACCAGGCGGGTGTCAGGGTGAAGTCACTACTGGAGGCCCAGGCCCTGCCCTGTTCTCCCTTCTCTGCCCTTTGGGATTCCAAGGTAGAGATACAGAAACGGGGTGAGCTGGGTGGGAGGTGAAGTTAGCGGTACCAGCAGGACAAGCTCCTGGCCCTCTAGTGCAGTCTGGGGGTCCTCAGGCTGGAGGCCAAGTGGCCCTCTCTGGCCTACACCCCCTATCCCCACCCTCCAAATCTGGTCCCAAGCTACTTTTCCAGGGTTAATTTGGGGGATTCCCCCTTGTGCTCCTCTTGATGCAGGCAGGCAGATTTCTCCCCAGGGAGATGCAGGTGCCCCTAAAGCCACCATCCTTTCTGCCCAAAAGCCAGGCTTCCATTCTCTCCACTTGCCTGCACCTAGGCTGGTATTAGGAAGAATCACTGTTGACTAGAAACGTCTCATAACTTTTAAAAAAGTGGGATGCCAAACGTTACAATTACTGTAATTACAATGAAATATTTACATATAGGGAAATACCAGAAAGAGGTATTTAAAAAAATCACATTGGCTATATTAGAATGTAGAAATCAATAGGAGGTATTCTCTGTTTTATAATTTTTCTGTAACATTCTTATATTGCTTTGATAACTACACTGAGACATTGTTTATATTGCGTTGATAACTACGCTGAAACAAAAGAAAAGCGATGAGTTTTAATTTTTAATTTAAACTCTGGAACAAAGGCAGAAGGTCTCTAATAATCCAAATTTAAAATTCTTTGGCTTCGTGAAATAAACTAAAAATGTCTCGAGAAAATAAAAGGGTGAATAAGCTAATAGATTGTTTGTAGCCATCTACGAACACAACATTCATATATATAACCATAGGTAATACATATTAATAAAAGATAAGGGTTAAAAATTTTCCATCTGTTAAATCAAGAACCGAGATGATAAACTGTACTTGTTTAAGAAAGAATATTATTTTTCAGAAAAAAGTTCTCTGCTTTTTCTTACCAAGCCTGCTATTAGAGACGAGCTTTTAAGGTTTATCCTTTTATTTTATTTTTTTTAAAGCACACAAAGCCAACTTTAAAAAAAGAGGGAAAAGAAAAACCAGCCTCTGATAGATTGCCCAGTAGAGAATTATTTATATGAAAAATCCTGCCTAAGCATAATTTTTTGAGATGACATGTGCTTTGAAACTACAATGTGATTTCTTCTTGAATGTAAAAGTAACTGTCTTTTTTTTTTTGTTTTGCTGACACCAAGAGATACAGAACCTGCTGATGTAACACGGATGGTAGTTGGCTCAATCAATCCTAAAACCTATAAATCCATGTGATATACAGTATACTGTATGGTATTAAGGAAAATATCAGTGATTTATGTAATTGGAAATTTGAGCAATACAATTTTAATTATGTTTGGTTTTTCCTCCTTGAGAGCCTGCGTCTCTGATGACTGGGGGTCGGTTATGATTCTTACAGAGCCACTATTTCTTCTACCCTGGTTCCTCTTTGGAGAACAATTTTGGTTGTATCAGAATTGTTTCTGTGGTCCACTGAGTGTGAGGGCATGCAGTGCTGAGGAGCAAAGATGGAAAGGAGTTTCAAGGATTATTCATGAATAAAACTCGAGCACGTGACACTCAAGATAAAAAACACAAACAGATAAAAGCAAGCCAGCCAGCTAGTTTCCCGAGACTCTTCACATCTCAGGCAAAGCTCAGTCTTAACCTCTCTCCCTTAGTGGGCATTTCACTTGTACGTGATCTTTTACTTTAGGAAGAATAGTTGTTGTATATTAGTTCCTCTCATGTAGAGAGAGTGGACTCAAGAAATGTTTGTTCAAAGAATGAATTTCCTCTCCAATGAAGTCTACATCCCTCTGCCAGGAAAACCTTTCTCAATGTTGCTTTCATTACTTCACTTCCTGTTTCCAAAACCTCAGAGGCCTCACTTCACCCAGAGCCCACATTTATCATTCACGGTTCTTTGCAATTTGGCCTCAGCTCTGATTTTCTAGCTTTATCACCTGCTCACTGCTCCCTTAGGTAAGCCCCCTGCTGTGCTCGATGTCCAGCTACTCACAGACCCTGGGAAGGAGAAGGAAGTGCACAGCAAGGGCTGTCCTTTTCTCACTTGCTCCCACTTACTGATATCAGGTGTGCCCCTGCTTAATCCCTACTGCTTCGAGGAAGCTTGTCCATAAACTTCCAACCCATAAGGGGTACATGCTAACCGGCAAGTGGTCTCTATCGCCCTCCTTTAAGGCCATGCCAGAAGTACTAGTACTTCTCGATTCGCCCTTATTCTGTTACTTGCCTGTGATATCAGTTGTACAATTGTTGTGGTTGTATATGTTTTGTCATGTTCTCACGGGCAGGCGGCCTCATAATAGTTTGGATTCCCAACAGAGCCTGGCACAGCGTTACATACATAGACGTGTTATGAACTGAACTGTGTCTCCCCGAAATTCATATGTTGAAGTCCTAACAATAAGCACCTCAAATGTGACCATGTTTGGAAATAGGGGTGTTGCTGGTAAGTTAGGTAGTGGGTGCCACTCGATCAGTGTGATTGGTGCCCTTATAAAATGGGGAAATTTGGAAACAGAGACATGTACACGGGGAAAATGCCATGTGAACATGAAATCAGAGAATAGGAATGCCAAAGATTGCCACTAAACCACCAAAAACTAGGAGGGAGACATGGAACAGCGCCCTCAGGAGGAACCAACTCTAATAACACTTTGATCTTGGATCAAACCCCTAGCCCCTAAAACTAAGAGACAGTACATTTCTGTTGTTCATGCAATTTGTGGAACTTTGTTAAGACAGCCCTAGGAAATTAATACCACATGCTTAATAAGCCTTTATTAAGTCAAAATGAAGGAGAAAGAAGTGTAAAATGCTCACTGTGGACTTTTTTTAAAAAAGAAAAACATTTATTAAAACACAATAAAAAAATAGACTTTAGTTTTAGAGCAGGTTTAGGTTCACAGCAAAACTGAATGGAAGGTTCAGGGATTCCCCACACTTCCTGCCATACACACAGCCCTCCTCACTAACATCATCCTGTGCCAAGTGGTACGTTTGTTACACTTGATGACATTGACACGTCATCATCAGCCAAAGTCCATAGTTTACCTTAGGGTTCTCTCTTGGTGTTGTACATTCTATGGATGTTGACAAATGTAGTCACCGTTGTAGTATCACACAGAGTATTTTCACTAAAACGAACATGAAAATGAAGGTTTTTAGGATTTCACCTAAAAATCCTCTGTGTTTACTCCTTCCTCTCCCCCAATTCCTGCAATTACTGATCTTTGTATTATCTCCATAGTTTTACATTGTTTAGCCTTTTCAGATTGACTTCTTTTTTTTTAATTAAAAAATTTCTTTTCCTATCTTTATTGGAGTATAATGGCTTTACAATGTTGTGTTAGTTTCTGTTGTACAGCAAAGTGAATCAGCTGTAAGTATACATGTATCCCCATACCCCCTCCCTCTTGAGCCTCCCTTCTATCCTCCCTATCCCACCCCTCTAGGTGGTCACAAAGCACCGAGCCGATCTCCCTGTGCTATGCAGCAGCTTCCCACTAGCCATCCATTTTACATTTGGTAGTGTATATATGTCAATACACTATGTCTTATGTGTCACTAGTGTATATATGTCAACACATTGTGTCAGTACTCTCTCACTTTGTCCCAGTTTCTCCGTCCCCCACTGTGTCCTCCAGCCCATTCTCTACATCTGCGTCTTTATTCCTGTCCTGCCACTAGGTTCATCAGTACCGTTTTTTTAGATTCCAGTATGTGCGTTAGCATACCGTATTTGTTTTTCTCTTTCTGACTTACTTCACTCTGTGTGACAGACTCTAGGTCCATCCACCTCATTACAAATAACTCAATTTCGTTTCTCTTTATGGCTGAGTAATATTCCATTGTATATATGTGCCACATCTTCTTTATCCATTCATCTGTCAGTGGGCATTTAGGTTGCTTCCATGTCCTGGCTATTGTAAATAGTGCTTCAATGAACATTGTGTATCTTTTTGAATTATGGTTTTCTCAGGGTATATGCCCAGTAGTGGGATTGCTGGGTCATATGGTAATTCTATTTTTAGTTTTTTAAGGAACCTCCATACGGTTCTCCATAGTGGCTGTATCAATTTACATTCCCACCAACAGTGCAGGAGGGTTCCCCTTTCTCCACACCCTCTCCAGCATTTATTGTTTGTAGATTTTTTGATGATGGCCATTCTGACCGGTGTGAGGTGATACCTCATTGTGGTTTTGATTTTCATTTCTCTAATGATTAGTGATGTTCAACATCTTTTTCATGTGTTTGTTGGCACAGGTTGACTTCTTTCACTTACTGATATGTATTCAAGGTTCATCCATGTCTTTTCACGGCTTAACAGCTCATTTCCTTTTAGTACTGAATAACATTCCATTGTCTGAATACACCATAGTTTATTTATCCATTCACCTACTGAAGGACTTCATTGTTACTTCCAAGTTTTGAAAATTATGTATAAAACTATGAACATTCATGTGCATGTTTTTGTGTGAACCTAATTATTCAACTCATTTGGTTATATACCAGGAAGTGTGATTGCTGGATTGTATGGTAAGAGTATATTTAGTTTTGTAAGAAACTGCCACACTGTCTTGCGAAGTGGCTGCACCATTTTGCATCCCCACCGTCAATGAATGAGAGTTCTTACTCCATGCATCCTCACCAGCATTTGGTGTTGTCAGGACTTTTGTCATTCTAATAGATATGTAGTGGTATCTCTTTGTTGTTTTAAGTTGCATTTCCACAATGATATATAATATTGAGCATTTTTTCTTACGCTTACTTGCCATCTGTGTATCTTCTTTTGTGAAATGTATGTTCAGGTCTTTTGCTCATTTTTAAATTGGGTTGTTGATTTTCTTATTATTGAATTAAAAGTTCTTCGTATATTTTGGATAACAGTCCTTTTTCAGATATGTCTGTTGCAAATAATTTTTCCCAGTCTGTGGCTTTTATTCTCATTCTTTTAACACAGTCTTTTGCAGAGCAGATATTTTTACTTTATGAAGTCCAGCTTGTCAATTATTTCTTTAGATACAATGCCTTTGGCGTTGTATCTAAAAAGTCATTGCCAAATCCAAAGTCACCCAGATTTTCTCCTTTGTTTTATTTTAGTAGTTTCATAGTTTTGCATTTTACATTTAGGTCTGTGATCCATTTTGACTTAATTTTTGTGAAGAGTGTAAGGTCTGTGTCTAGATTCTTTTTATTTTTTATTTTTTGCATGTGGATCTCCAGCTGTTCCAGTGCCATTTGTAAAAGACCGTCTTTGCTCCATTGTGGTACCTTTTCTTTCTTTATTTCTATAAATATATTTAGTTGAATATATTTACATGGGTCTATTTCTGGGCTCTCTATTCTGTTTCCTTGATTTATTTGTCTATTCTCTTGCCAGTACCACACTGTCTTGATTACTGTAGCTTTAATGAAGTGAGTCTTGAAGTTGAGCAGTGTCAGTCCTACAACTTTATTCTTCAACATTGTGTTGGCTATTCTGGATCTTTTGCCTTTTCGTATAAGCTTTAGAATCAGTTTGTCAATATCTGCAAAATAATTTGCTGGGATTTTGATTGGGATAGCATTGAATCTATACGTCAATTTGGGAAGAACTGACATCTTGACATATTGGGTCTTCCTATCCATGAACGTGGACATTTTTGTTATATTATTAGATTTATACCTAAGTATTTCAATTTGGGGTATGCTAATAATGTAAATGGTATTGTGTTTTAAATTTCAAATTCCACTTGTTCATTGTCAGTGCATATGAAAGTGCAGTTGGCTTTTGTGTATTGACCTTGTATCCTGCAACCTTACTATAATCACTTATTTGTTCCAGGAGTTTTTCTGTCTATTATTATTTTTTTAATTTTCTACATAGACAATCATGTCATCTGTGAACAAAGTTTTATTTCTTCCTTCCCAGTCTGTATATTTTTTATTTTCCCCTTTTGTCTTATTGCACTAAGCTCATACTTCCAGTATGGTGTTGAAATGGAGTGGTGGAGGGGACATCCTTGCCTTGTTCCTGATCTTAGTGGGAAAGATTTGAGTTTCTCATAATTAAGTATGATGTGAGCTGTAGGTTTTTTTGAGATATTCTTTATCAAGCTGAGAAAGTTCCCCTCTGTTCTTAGTTTATTGAGAGTTGTTATCGTGAATAAGTGTTGGATTTTGCCCATTGTTTTTTATGAGTTTACTGATATGATCATGTGATTTTTCTTTCTTTCTTTTTTTTTTTTTAAAGAAGATGTTGGGGGTAGGAGTTTATTAATTAATTAATTTATTTTTGCTGGGTCGGGTCTTCGTTTCTGTGCGAGGGCTTTCTGTAGTTGTGGCAAGTGGGGGCCACTCTTCATCGCGGTGCGCGGGCCTCTCACTATCGCGGCCTCTCTTGTTGCGGAGCACAGGCTCCAGACACGCAGACTCAGTAGTTGTGGCTCACGGGCCTAGTTGCTCTGCAGCATGTGGGATCCTCCCAGACCAGGGCTCGAATCCGTGTCCCCTGCATTAGCAGGCAGATTCTCAACTGCTGCGCCACCAGGGAAGCCCAATTTTTCTTTTTCTAGCCTGTTGATGTGATAGATTACATTAATTGATATTTGTGTGTTGAATCAGCCTTGTATGCCTGGGATAATTCCTACTTGGAAATGGTGTATAATTCCTTTTACACATTATTGGATTCAATTTTCTAATATTTTTTTGAAGACTGTAGATGACAGAGTACTGGTGGGAGGAGATGTGGCAAATAAGCCTTTAGTGACGTGGAGGTAAGGTGTAGGGGAAGGGATGTGTTCCACAGCCCTGGGATTAGGTTTTAGTCTTTTAGTGAACCTGTGCCTCTGGACTCGAAACTTCACAAGTGCAAGTCAGTTAGGCTTTGATAAAACCCCAGTATTTTAGGTTCTTTAAATAGTTTCTCTTGAGGACAGTCCTTTTTAAGGAAAACAGAATGCTGTGACATGTTTCTAAGTGGTTCCGTCTTCCCTCCCCCTGCCAGAAACACAAGGGATTTTTGCCTCTGATATTCAGTGTAAGAACCCGGTCCATCTTTCGGAGGTAAAACTCACAAAAGTGTAGGCCCTCCCCTGACCGGGCGCCCCTGGAGTTTTTATCTCTCAGAGTTGTTTACACTGAACCTCCAGCAATTTCTCAATTATTGTTCACGTTTTTCTAACCCGGTACTAGTTCCTGTGGCGGTTTCTGCTCTATAAGTTGTGATTTTCTGTATCCTCCTGTCTTTCCAGTTTTTGAGGCAGCGGTTTGCCTTGTGACCTCACGGCTCTGACTTATTTTGGAGTGACACCTTCCAAGCTCCTTATATGCTGGACCAGAAACCAAAAGTCCTGTGGAGTTTTTAATAACCTGCTGGAGTTGCACACAGCTACTCTGGCTATGTGTTCCAGGCAAAGATGACTCACTGTGTTTTGAACATGATGCAATTTTAAAGTTATAATCTACTGTTGGAAGTTCAATAGGAGTTCATTAGATACCATGTGAGTTTGGATTAAAATATCAAGAAAAGTTTTCATATAAATTAATTGCTGCAAGAAATGATCAAACTTAATTCATCAAAACAGAGCAAGAAAACAGTTTAGGTAAATTTAATCATTTATATTTTATTAAGAGCCAAGTATATATAGAAATATAAAACATCATTCATTTTGCTTTTTTTTCTGCTCAAATATGTGGCATTAAAAACATCTCCATTTAAAAAAAGTGAGAACAATATATTCATATCATTTCTAGGCTCACATAGTCATCTAATATCCGGAGTCATGTTGGATCATGTGGTTGGTGCAGACTCAGATCCTCTTCCACCCCCCACCCCCTTTTTTCATTCATAGCTCAATAGTCTAATTCTCATTTCACAAGAGTTTCTTTTTAATAAATGGAAGAGAGACATCGCTGCACATTTTACAGCAGTTGCATTTTTTTGAATTAGGCTGCTCCCAAAATTAATTGTTTCATTGTGTAGAGCTCCTCTCCTGATCTTTTTAAAAAATAGGAGCTATAGTTTGTCTTCTTTGAAGTATTTCATCATTTTGCTTGCTTTATTCAGATGCTTTGAAAATGCCTGAAAAATTAAAAATATTTTTAATGTAAAATGTCTTTTTTTCAGTCATGGGAACATTTAATAGTACTATTAAATATGAAATAAACGGCAGTGTCCCAAATCTATACTGAAGTATATGACTGTGTAAAAACATAGACTAGAGGTAAGTGGGTGACATTCATATGTCATGTGATTTCCCACGCTGTTCTGGGCACGGCCGGCCTTTAAAAGGCTTATTGTGTACATAATATATAATAATTATATACATAATATAAAAGTATATATAATTGTATAATGTAATTATATAATGTAGAATACAGTTTAATATATAATTACATATATATATATGCAGCCAGTTGGGAGTTTTATTTATCTTTAATTAATTTATTTTTTGCCCACAGAATAGCTATTGCTGACTCATGGAATAATACTCTTTTATCAGTGATTAGGAATCTTCTCCTCATGGTGTGAACACCCAGAGGGGTTTATTTTAATGACATAATTTATTTGCATACTTAGAAAGCTTTACTCAATTAAAATACATTTTCTATATGTGTGCATAAAATATATTACTGGGTTTAGCTATGATTCTTTGGAAGCAGAGAAATAAATCTCTCTGTATTGAGTTTTAGTTAAGCTCTGAATTTTCTCAACTTTTCCTCTGACCTGTATCCTGATTTCCCTGCCTCCAATTTGATAAATAACATTGGCCTCATGTTTACCCATTTATCTGTTATACATTTATTTGAAGCTCTGCAGGGCAGGTATTTGATGATATGTGTAGAAAACCCTGGGTCTCTCAGAACTAGCAAAGTCTTTCTGTTTGACTTATTCTAGCTCAGATGGGTTAGTGTTCATCACATTTTTTTTCAGGGGGCAGTTTGGAAGTTTACCTCATCTCCTACCATGGAGACCAGGGTCAAAAGAGACAAGGATGCTTAGTTTCCATTCAGCATGTGCTCTGCTCCACCTCTTCCCCAGTTGTTCATACCGCACATCTCCTCCCCTCTAAGCCGACCTGTGGGGGAAGACACAGAGATAAGTTTACAAAGGACTGTAGGCCTGGTCTGAGACCATCAGTTAAACCTTTTCCTTCCAGTCCTCAGCACAGCATGGGTTGCAACTTGTCCAGGCCACACATCAGACGAGAGAAAGGGAGAGTGGAAAGATGCTGCATGTATGAAGAAGGTCATCATGCCTTTGCATGCATCTCTTCCCTTATCCAACTTTCCTCCAATGAAAGATTCAGAAGCTCTTGGTGAAGATAGACACTCCAAACTCCTATGAAATAATGATCAATAGAGTAGCTGCATTTTTATTTTTCTTTCAGGATGAATGAGTGTTGGTTAGAATTGTTGGATGAAATGAATCTTTATTTCTACCTCTCTCCAGCCCCGCCAACTAGCCTTATAACTTTAAAAATTGTGCTGCTGCTTTTAGGATCCTAAATATGCATATATTCATATATAATTCTCTGATCTATGGAGATGACTTGAATAATAGTATCAAGTTACAATTTATCACTCAACTCTGTAGTATTTAGTAACATATGATCAATTAAATTACCCAATTTGACAAAAAAAATCTATAGGATGGTTCTTATAAATAGTTAATATACTGGTATAATGCAGAGAATTAAAATAGTAGAGATCTAAGGTACACATTTCTGTTGTTGTGATAGATACAGCATTCCCGATTCAAATGTTTCTTCAGGGTTGAAAAAGATCAGAATAACATTCTCCTCCGCTCACTACCCCTCAATTTCTCTTACTTTTCTGCACATCAATATATATTTTTTCCATCAATATATGGAAAGACCCATAGTTGCTGACGTATGAGAAGGAGCTTGTTTTGACAGAATCTGCAGATTAGTTCAGTGGAAGAATTTCATGAATTCTGGTAAGCAAGATAATTTTTATAAAAATTCTGGGATTTCAGCAGACTGGCCAGGGAGCATAGTAAGAATCTGAATGTACATCTCCAATGTTAAGGAATTTTCATGCCATTTTTCCTTTTCCAAGACATACAAAAATCAGGAATCAACAAGTCCCTGAATAAAAATGCCAGTGGGCTTTGAACTCAAAGTCCCAAACCAGAGAAAGGTGCTGGGATACAAACACTGCCATGTCCTCCTTTTTGCTGGGTGCCTGGCAGCCCCAGCGCTTTCCTGATACCCTTGGCATCCCCACAGGCTCGGGCAGCTTTGCTCTGGCTCCTTCCTCTCTGCACACGATGGGGCGGGTATTTCCCAGACTTCTAGTCCCTTCTCTGGATCAAGTTCCAGGGGCTGGATAGAGGCTCTTTTCCCAGTGCCACACTCAAAAACTCATCTCTCCTCGTCAGATAAGACCCTCAAGGTCTTCAGCTTATTCCTTTTCCAAGAGTAAATTTTCTGCCTCTAAAGGACACCTCCCATCAGATTTTGGGGAGCTTCTTACACTCTTTTAATGGGAATGTTAATTCTGGGGTTTAGGGGTCCAGCCCTCCATCCAACATTTTTTCAATATTTCTCTCAAGGGGCTAATGAATCTTCAAGAATTAAAAAGGAATTCAAATATTCAGTTTAGGAGTCTCCTTTTGCTACAATTGAAACTGTCTGGTTTATAATTAGTGATTGAGAAGATGCCTGTGCATGTATATGATAAATAATCCCACAAACTTCAATATCAATCACCTGTTTCCCTAGGGTCAATAATAATGCATGTTTTGTTACCATGTTTCTGAAGTATGTCCTGGAGGGAACAAAATTCAGAAGAAAGATTAGTCTCCTTAAATTATCTGTTCTTGTTTGTAGTGGTTTATACTACACACACATTAGGCATTTAACAATTCATTTTGCCTGTCATTATCTGTTTCTCAATGCCATTGAGTCATTCATTTTTTCATCCAGTGGTAAGATGTTGAGCACTTATTACATGATTGCACCGTGCTCTGTGCTAGGGATACCACAGCGAATGAGATGGACATGAGCTCGACTTCACAGTCTTGTGGGCTAGTGACTGTAGATCATATAAATAGTTAACTTCATCAGAACTGCCCATCTCAACTTAGGAATGATTATCTTGTTAAGACCCAGCACTTCTGGTTACTTTCAAGATGAGAACAAATATAATTTTAAAACACAGAAGTCAAATTCAGAGAGGCGCTGGTATACATTAAATGACCTTCTGAAAAATGTTAATTTGAAGTGTTTCCAAATTTGGCAGTAGGCTGTGAGAATTGTAAAGAGCTGTATCTGCTTATTAAGGCAAAATGGTTAATTGTGAGTATAATATGCTTCTTTTGTATAAAATGCAAGTTAAATATCAAGAATACATTTGATTGTTTTGAGAAGTCAACATAAAACATAGAATGTTAATGCTGTAGGGACCTGGAGAATGTCTTATCTCATCCCCTGGTTTTATAGAAAGGAAATGAAGAGGGGAGAGACAGTGCTGGGTCACCCCTACCCCCTGCTTCACACAGAGGGTTTAATTGAGATCAGCTGGGGCCGAATGGCCTTACCACTGGCTCCAACTATAAAAAGAGAATTGCAGAGGAAAACAAAAACTTAGAGGAAGCTAGGTTTTCTCCAGGGAATTGGTCCAGTGCAAAGCTTTGTTGTCCAGGACAGCTTAGAGGCAGAAGCCTGTTACAGAGATGTTACTTTAGGAGGTGGCTGGCTTGAGATTTCCAAGAAGAGGAGAGTGATGATTTTGAAATCCTAAAGAATAAGGGAACCAAAGGCTATTCTCAAAAATTTTACTCTAAAGCTAGTTAATTGAATTTCCTTGGGAATTTTAGCCATTTAGGAATAAATTGCAAAAAGTTTTAGAAAGAATTGGCCAACATACATTTATTCAAAGCCAGTTATCCATTTCACTAATTCTAAGTCACAATTGACTTCAAATGCTCCATTATTTTATATACCACTAAGAAGGAAAAATCACTGCCCATGAAACTGTGATACGATGCTTTCTTATCACATAGAATGTATTTTATACTCATTTAAAGTCTTTGTACTTAGACATAGGTTTGTTTGTTTGTTTTTTTTTAATCTATCACTCTTTTGCCTACAGAAAAAAGGAAAAACATAAGGGAGCTAAGTAATTATGGTATTCTAAAACTTCTTCACATCCAAAGGCCAGTTCTTTTGCATCCCTTTTCATTTACTGTCATTGATGCCCATGCTTGTGTATATATCAGTAACTTCCTTTGAAGACACTGAGGCTTGTTGTTTCTTAAAAGAGTCTGTAAGATTACCCAAAGCCATTGGTGCAGAACCCTTTACCTGGCTTTGACTCCCAGGTCAAGAATGTGGCTGATCACTTAGTTACCATCCCAGACCCGCTCCCCACAAACATTTGATTTACAAGAATGCCTTTCTAATTTTCCAGGAATTTTTTTTCCAAGTTGCTGATGCAGTGAGGACTCTGTCATGATTGGCACAGGGCAGACAGAGATTGTTAGACACCACCTCTGAGGAACATCCTGATTTTCGATTTCAGAGAGTAAAATGTAAAGCAATGTGACTCAGAACTAATGAAATATGGCACTAAAAGACTCCTTGCCTTTATTGTGTTTGCCCTTTAGTGTTTGACCTATTTTGCAGACAAAGTAAATTAGCTGCTTTGTTTTGTTATTGTGAGTAATTGAGCTCGGGGTTGTGTATAGTACCTGCTGCGTTTCTCTCGGTCCGTATTTCCTATACGCCTCCCAGAATACGAGTGATCTCCGAGTTACTAGTAGGTTTTCTAAGTGGAAAGAATTCCGTGGTTACAGAAGTTTGGGAGATGCCATCCACCACATTGCTCTCTTGAAGAGGCACAGTTCTAATGAGTATCAAAGCCTCTGAAAAGTCCTGCAGTGAAGAATTCCTTTTAAACACTTACCTCTGTGCTTTCAAACTTGTGTGACTATAAACGTCTTTTCCCCCATTTTTTATGAGCGGGCTCTAGCAGAGTTTGAGAGATTCTCCTCTAGGATATCTTAGTGTTCAATCCTAATAGCCAAGCCTGACCCCCACTGCTGGCCTTGGATGTGGTCCTAACATTTATTATGAAGTCATCCAGGGTGGCTGCACCCTGGGGAAGGGCATGTCCACAGAAGAGCTAACACATCCCTTGGGATTCTCTGAGTCCTCCAGCAGCAAAAGACTGTCACAGAGATGAGCCTTTCCCAGCCTGGCCTCTCCTCACGCACACCTCAGTGGCCCTGTGCTCACATCTCTGATTCAGTGGCTGGTCCCTCTTAGCTTGTCCTATTCCTCCCACATAATCTGTCCTCATCTCTCAGTCTGAACCCTAACACAGCTCTCCTGGACAGTTGTCTTCATCCTGCTGAATATTTCCAAAGCCACTTCTCTACCTGGACATAATCTGGAACTATGGGTTTGACAATGGATCATCCCCATGTCAGAGTCTCACATGCCCCTCAACCTCAACATGTCCTAAAAGGAATTCATGATATCCACATGTCCCCGGACACACGATTCTTGGGTTCTCTCTCGTGGTTAATAAGCAGCGAGGAGCTAAAGCCCCATCAAGACACAACCGATCCCCGGACTCAGTGTCCCATGGTCAGCCCCCAAGTCCTATGAGTTCAAATCCATGAGTCCCCCAGCTGGGCCCTTCCCCATCTGCCCACTGCTGCCTTAATTCAGGCCCTCTTTAACTCCAACTAGAATATTGGTGCCCTTGGAATTCTTCTTCTTTTTTTTTTTTTTGCGGTACGCAGGCCTCTCACTGTTGTGGCCTCTCCCGTTGCGGAGCACAGGCTCCGGACGCGCAGGCTCAGCGGCCATGGCTCACGGGCCCAGCTGCTCCGTGGCATGTGGGATCTTCCCGGACCGGGGCACGAACACACGTCCCCTGCATCGGCAGGCAGACTCTCAACCACTGCGCCACCAGGGAAGCCCTGGAATTCTTTTTGATGGGATCTATCTTCCTCGCTGCCTGACTGTTTCCTTACAATCACATCATGCCACACCCCCTCTTAAAAAAAAAAAAATCTTATAGTTCCCATTGAATGGGAGTGTCCAGCATAACCCATTTGGAAACCATTAAAGGGGTTTGTTAAAAAGAAAATTACATATACATTTATGGTAGAATACTATGCAGCCACTTAAAAAGTTGTACTTATTTTTATATTTCTTGATATGGAAGACAGTGCAGGCTATATTTTTAAGTGAAAGAAATCAGATTACAAAATAGTATGTACCGTATAATCCTCACTAAGGATACATACATATTTTCCATATGTATCTAAGAATTATGGAAGGATATAAAAATGCTAAAAGTTGTTTACCTCTTGGCATTGGGGGTCACAAATGGTTTTACTTCGTTTTTCTCTGTTTTGTTTATGTGTTTTGAATCTTTTAATAGTGAAGCGGTGTACTTCTAAAGTTAAAAAATTAAAAATTATTTGAAAGATTTGATTCTAACACTCTATCCTCTGTGCAGGCTTCCCTAATGTTACTCTTCCCAGCACTCACTACCTACTTGCTTTGTTGCTCAGAGAACAGTCCAGGTTGTGCTCACATCTGTTCCCTGTGCTGGGCTGTAAACTCCTTGAGGACAGAGGCCATATCTTAGTCATCTTGTAGCCTGATATTTAGCCCAGTCTGGCCCTCAGTGAGCGCTCGGTAAATGTTTAATGAATGATTGAGACTGATTTTGTATTAAAGAAGAATAGAAGTAAGGCTGTTTCCTTGCTGGTACATATATGTGTGTGTATATATGTGCCTGTGCTCATAATGCTGGGCCCTGTTCTAGGCATGTTACATACATTGTTTAGGAGGTAGATAATGTGATTGTTATTGCTGTTACATGGTGTAAATGGAGGCTTGAAGGTAAGATCTGCCTGTGGATTTGCTCTGAGTTGTATATACCTTGCTCGAAAACCTCTGCTTTCCAATGCTATTACACTGTCTCCTGGGCCTCCACTGTAACCACACAGCACTTGGAAACAAATGCACTTTACGCAGCAAAGGCCTGGGATAGCGGCTGGGCTACTGAAGGAGGGAAGGGTGGTTCCAATAGGAGTGGAGACGCATTCAAAGCCAGCGCTGTGTTTCTGCCCCACGGTTCTGCTCAGAGCGGGCTCAGTGTGTGTAACCTGATGCAAGGTACCAGGTCAACACGTTGATCTGACACCATGTCTGTATCTTAAGTTGGCTCTTGAAGGTGTGGGCCTGGCATTTCTAGTTCCTGAGCCCTGGGGAGAAAGGAAAACAAAAGCAAAGCGAACACATAAGCCTAGAATCTTCTGCTCTGATCCAATCTAAAATCCTTTATTACCTTGCCCTGAATCAGCAAAGTGCCTCTGTATATGAAAAAGAAAACATGGTGAGAACACAGATTTGCTCTTACCTTTCCACGTATTTGGGGTGTTGCTTGGGTCCCCCAAATCTAAGGATCCTGAGCAGCCCATCAGGAAGAGGCAAGTGGTTTCCATCTGGTGGGAAAAATAATGGTATTGGTGTTATTCCCACTCCCAGCAGCATCTATGCTGTCCCCTCGCCTGGTTACCTGTAGCGTGGCCAGCCATCCAGGTTTGCTTGGGACTGAGGGGTTTTCTGCAACTTGGGACTTTCAGTGGGAAGACTGGGATGGTTGGCCACCCACTACCTCCCTCCTATATAATCCATTAGGCAGCTCCTTCTTACCCTTTCCAACACACACACACACACACACACACACACACACACACACACACACATTACACATACTACTTACTCTTCTCTCATTAAAAATTAATGCGTTACAAGAGGTTTGGAAAATAAGAAAGACAAAACACACACCCGCATAATCCTACCATCATCCAGGGATAACTGCTATTAGCATTGTGATATATTTCCTTTCAGGTTTTTTTTTTCTGTATAGACAACCTTTCTGTGACTTACTTTCACATTTCATAGCTGCCTTCAATGCTCATTCCAACCAAATTATCTTCATAAAATTATTTGTAGGAGTGAGGACAGCCTTGGATGATTTATTTCATCCCATATTCCTGAGATACGGCCCTGGACAGATGCCCAAGGTGTAACATACAAGAACTACCAAGGACTTCAGAATCAGGTAATTAAATCCTTAACAGAGGGTAGCAACCATTTTTGAGTTGATAGGTAAAGGAAAGCAAGAGAAGTTGCAGAATATTTTGCAGAGAACCACAACAGCCTTGGAATATTGCATCATGAGATGGCAGAGCTAATTCCATAATTATTATCAGTATATGAGTATTTCTTATATGAAAGAGAGGGATAAATTATTCCCTGTACCTCTAGTGAACAGTCAGACAAGAAGAAATGAGTCTTAAGCATAGTGTGAAGGATTTAGGCTAGATAATAAGAAAAGTTATTAACTACCTTAGTGGGTTAGAGAGAGTCTGAGAAATCTCTGAAAGTCTTTTAAAAACGATAGAGATTTTCCTATCAAGGAAGGATTAAGTGTGGGCTTGCCTAATGGAGAAGAATAAACAAAATGGCCTGTCAGAGTCTCAGCCAGCCTTCCAGTTCTATGGTTCTGTATATAACAGAGAGCACTTAAAATACACGTCAAATTGATTTTCATTTCACATTTTCCTTCGAGAAACAAAGAAAAATAGATAGTGATATTTTTAAAGTTTGAGTTGGATTTTCATATGGTGTTGGAGCAACGTGTTGCTCTGGGGTTGGGTAGAAACATTGGAGTGTGACGAAGTTGACTTTCATTATTTTTCCAAATTGCATTCTTGTTGCTTTTCCCTGAAACTTTAAAATAGGTTCATTTAGTTTAGTAAATGTCTTAGCTGGGATCTTAAGCCCTATTTGTATTTCAAGGGATTAAAGCCAATCTGCATGGCTTGCAACACCGCGGGTAACTTCTGGCTTTTGCTTCTTCACGCCTGTTATGTGGATCATTCTTAATTGTTCATGACGTTCAACCCAACACGCTTTATATTTTCTGCTGGTCTTTTCCTCTCCTGCACATTCATGCGAATAGTGTATTGTTGGTAAACATGGTCCATAGAGAAAGCATCCCTTTCTATGCGAATTGGCAGCTCAGGGGATAGCTGGGAGCTTACAATGTCACTGAAAGTCACACAAATCAATTGGCAAACGTTACTTTCTGTGATTATCTTGTTTTTGCACTTACATTTTTAATTTTGACAGTTTAAGTGTGTTTGGGGTTCACGGTAGTGAAAGGCCAAGTAGAATGTGGGGCAGGTCACTGCTGAGATTCCTGTTGCTTGGCTAATGAGGTTTTCTTTGGACTGTTGGTGTCATTTAATCTCATTAAGATTAAAGAGAGATACTTCAGAACAAAACAACTGAACAAATATTTACAGAGTGCCTGTGATGTACAAGGGATGTATTAGGTAGAGTAGGGGATAAAAATTAGAAGCACTTGCTTTCAAGAGCTTTACTATCTAATAAACAAGAAGATAAATAGGGGTAAAATAAGAATATAGACCACATAGGAAAAGGTGCCACAAAGCGGACATAATTGAATGACAGTTGAATTATTCAGGTGAAGATGACTTGAGTTTGGAAAGAAAACTGTGTCAGGCTCCTTTCCTTCAGGTTATAAGCTCTAGGTTGGTCTCAAAGGCCTTGGCTAAACAGAAAAGAGGCCTTTCAAGATAGCAAGTTAATGTGTGTAAAGGCTGCCTAGGAGAAAGCAAAAGGTATGTTAAGGAACCAAAGAAGATATTTTGGTTGGAAAGGAAACTTGGAACAGGAGAATAGTGGGAATGTTTGGAGACCGATTCTTAGCTAATACTAAGTGAATTCATTTTATATTGCTTTGTAACAAACTCTGTAACAAACAAATTTAAGAGCTTAAGACAGTACCCATTTACTATCTCGTAATTCTGTAGGTCAATAGTCTGGGTAGGTGCAACTAGATTCTCTGCTTAGAGTCTCACAAAACCAAAATCAAGGGGCTAGGAGGGCTAAGCTGGAGATTCTGGAAAGAATGCTTCTGTTGCAGGAGGACGGGGCAAGAGAAGGCAGTCATGTCCCACGTCTTGGGCGAGTCCCTGGAACAGGCCACCAAGTGAGGGTCCTTGGCTTCACCAGGGAAGAATTCAAGAGAGAGCCAGAGTAAAGTGAAGTGAGTTTATTTAGAGAGATGCACATTTCATAGGCAGAATGCGGTCTGTCTCGGAAGGGGTATGGGGTGGTTAGTTTTTATGGGTTGGGTAATTTCATACGCTAACAAGTGAGAGGATTATTGCAACTATTTTGGGGAAGGGGCAGGGATTTCCAAGAAGTGGGCCACCACCCACTTCTTGGCCTTTTATGGTCAGCCTCGGAATTGTCATGGCACCTGTGGGTGTGTCATTTAGCATGCTCATGTGTTACAAGGAGCGTATAATGAGGCTCAAGGTCTACACCATCTTGGGCCTAGTTGGTTTTAAGCAGTTTTTGTCATATCCTCAATGGCTGTGTCATTCCTTTAATGGTTGTGCCCTGACCCCTTCCCTCCTGTCTCACTTCCAAGCTCATTTAGACTGTTGGCAGAATTCAGGCCCTTGTGGTTGCAGGAGTGAAATCCTTGTTTTTCTTGCTAGCTGCTGACCTGGTACCACTCTCAGCTCCTGGGCGGCACACTCACATCCTTGCCTCACCGTTCCTTCCATCTCAGCAATGGACAACCTCCCTCATGTCGAATCCTTCCCCCTCTTCTAATCTCCCTTACTTCCTTTTCTGCCACCAGCTGGAGAAAACACTTTGTTTTTAAAGATCTCACATGATTAGTTGAGGCTCTCCCACATAATCTCCTTTTTGGTTAATTCAAGACCAGCTGCTTAGTTACTTTAATTACATGTGCAAAATCTCTTTTCTCCCTGTGCGGTAACAATCACATTCACAGCACAAGTAGGTGACGACCGTGGGGGTCCACTTAGCACCCTGCCTCCCATACCCGGCCTCTAACATGCTGCTGCCCTGTCCCCTTCTGTTGGCTCAGCTCAAATGTGTGAGAAAAAAGTGCCAAGTTTAAATAGTGGCAGAAATATGGCGCGATTTGGCACTCCTGTCAACTCTGTTTTATTTTCAGTCAACTATCCTTTCAAGGAGGAAAAATGAACATGTAAGGAAAGTTCTTAGCTAGCCTTTCATTTATCTTTCAAGGTTATAAGCATGTGAAAGCCTTCCTTATGCCCATGAAGACTTTGGCAGCATTACTGACTTGACCTAGATGGGAAGACTTCAAAGAGTAAGAAAAATTCCACTGAGGGTGTGTATACTATTCATAAATCCTTTTCTTCTTTCCCTGGCCCGGGTATCCTTATATCTGTTA
Source organism: Lagenorhynchus albirostris (assembly GCF_949774975.1). Classification (NCBI taxonomy): domain Eukaryota; kingdom Metazoa; phylum Chordata; class Mammalia; order Artiodactyla; family Delphinidae; genus Lagenorhynchus; species Lagenorhynchus albirostris. The sequence continues at coordinate 10,748,515 of NC_083106.1, forward strand.
CATTTTTAAAGCATCGTGTCATTCCACAAAAAGTACAAAATCCTATTTCAAGGGATAGGCAGTAGAACTGGTGGCAGAATTCAGTTAAGCAAAAATAACTCTAAATGTTTATAAGTAAAGTTTACCATGCTAATGGTATTCTCTGTTCCAACATGGCTGTAACATGTTGAATCATTCAGGGAAGAAAATGTTTATTTATGTCTCTCCCACTGAGTCATTGCATCCACTCTGAAGTTGGACAGTCATCCGAGTGGGCAGAGGAGAAGGGGAAGGCTGAGTATATAGTGCAAAAGAACAGGGAAATATTTTCTTGTAAGATATCCTTGGAGTCATTTGCTAATGCAGTGTCCCCAGTTGCATGCAAACAGGATAAATATTGCCAGCTAACACGTTCATAGCGTCCCCTGCTAGCTCTGGGCAGAGCACAGTGCAAAATGTTGCTGGGATTTTTCTAAATCGCTTAAGTCCTTTTACACTATGAAAGTAGCTCTTTCCCTCCACAGTGTTGCTTAACTTCATTTAGGAAGAGTGTTAAGACCTTTCTCATAATCTATGAATCCCATGCTAATGGATGAATGAAAATATTGTTATCACCTTCCATTGACAGAGGAGTCCATTGTTACAGTGGAGAAGAGTGTTAATCCTTTTGTAATTAATGCCTTATTGGGGTCTGCACAGGTCAAGGATATAGTTGGATTTTGGTAAATTAACTTTGAAGTTCTTTCCTTAAGCCCCATTTTTCTTTTATCTTGAAAAATAACCATGCATATAACTTTGTTCTTTTTCTTTTACCAATGATATAAGATGTAGTTTATATGCTGAAATGAAACTAAACTGGACAAAAGGTGAATATGAAGGACATGTGGCTCTTCATATAACACTTGCTAACAAAACATGCAGGAAAACCTAACGCAGAGAAACAAGTATGCTTATGTGGTAAAGGTTAACATGAGTATAATAACTTGAAATTTTTATACTGGCCTTTCCAAAAGTGATCAGGAAGAATATTTCTTCTAAATGCTGTCACTGACAACGTCTTAAACCTAAGTGGAAGCTAAAACTTAATATATTGAGTAACGAGCTCATCAGTCCATGAATATTTCTTAAGGACTGTGTGACATGGGAGAAAAATATAAAACGTCATTTTGCCTCTTGGTTGCAACATGCAGTTGGAGGGACATGAAACCAGTAAAGAGCTTAATGGTGTGTTTCATTCCATGAGTGCTAAGCGTGGCTCTGACGTGAGAAGCAGGTGTCTGGGAAGATGCCCAGGAGGAGTCAGGCTCACTGAGGAGTAGAAAGAATCTGGGTAGGTGGCGACCATATAAGGTGGGCTTAGCAGCCTGGAGAATGGCAAGAGCAAAGGCACAATCACAATAGCTTTGTTACAGTTGATGACCTTGTATGTATGTGTATAGATGGCACACAAAATAGTGATGAGCACTGTGGGCTTTGCATCCAGGCAGAGCTTGGTTTAAATCCAGCACCATCACTTACGAAATGGACTTGGACAAGTTATTTAATCACTGGCCTTCAGTTTCCCATCTGTAGAATGAGAATGAAACTAGTGATTACCTAAAGGTTGTAAAGAGGCTTGAATGAGAAGATGTCTAGAAAGCACTTTGAATGTATCTGGCACGTAGTAAATATTCAATATCATTTAGCTTATTATTGTTCGCTTTTATGTAAAAATAGTTATGGGAACGATCAACCAAGAGCTCCAGTTAGCTCGTGAATAGAGTAAAAATATCCAACAGCTACTGAATGTTTACTACATGCCAGGCGTTCTTTGGGAGTAATTGACATGTATTATCTTATTTTCTACTCATACCAGTGCTCTGGGGTAGGTAGTATTATTCTCCCCATGTTACCTATGGGGAAAGTCAAGCAAGAAGAGGTGTGGTAATGTGTGCCAAGTCACACAGTTTGTAAGAGACAGAGCTGGGATTTCCACCCAGGCAGTCTGGTGCTGGTATCTGGCATTTGGTCACCATCCTGTGCCACCCAGGACTCCAACTCCATAATCAAGGCTGTTAACCCAACTATGATTCTACTGCTTGTCAAGGAGGAGGGAGGCTACCAGTCATCAATCTCCCAGTCTACAGTGAGTGTACTGAGCATGCCCCGTTGTGGTGCACCAGCCTCAACCTCAGACAGAAGATGGCAGGATGCTCAAAGTTGTTTCTACTAAAGATGTCTATCCTTTATTAATTATGCCAGTAAGTTGTAATGGCTTCAAGCACCTTTAAGAATTATGTAGTTTGTTGCAGAATAAGAAGTTATCTTAGGAGATATAGAATTTTCTCTGATAAAAATTTAAAAGAACTTTTAAAAAGAGCAGTGGAGGGAATAGTGTAATATACACTGATTCTACGAAGCTCATGAATCTGTCTGTTGTTCTATTGCTGCTCTTAGAAGAGTTTCAGCAGCCAATTAAAGGACATATATGCTGAGCATTTACCACATGCCAGCTACTCAGAAAGGCAACGCGGTCTCTGATTCTTAAGGAGTGGCCCATCTAGTTGAATGCACAGCCTGCTAGAAGAGACCTTGGCGTATGGGTTACACGAAGACCCAGAACTGACGCACAGGTCCATGCCTTACTAGCTGTGTTACTCAAACTTTGAAGGAACTTTGGTTTCCTTATTGGTAAAATGGGGATAATACCGTCTACCTTCCAGTGTTGTTAGAACTGAATAAACTAAGGTTATATCTGCGAAGCACCTAGTATCATACCTGGAAAGTAGCTGGTTCTTCTTAAATGGTATCTGTTATGATTATGATTAATATTGTTTTGACATCCATGCATAATCAGCCATTACAAATATATCAAACTAGAGGTGCAAACAATAACTGTGTTAGGTTCAGAGGGGCAAGAGGGATGGGATGGAGTGTTTGGAAGTGATTTTCTGAAAGAGATGGAGTTTCAGTTACTGAAACATTAATTCAGTTGAATTAATGTTTTCCTGTGGTTTCTAAATGAATCCCTAATTTGTTAGGAGTAAAAGTGTCCTGAGGGCAAAGGCATTTGGGTACCACTGGCTAAAAAGGTGAAATGGGTTTCTTCACTGTGTGATTTCTCAGAGGCTTTTTATGACAAATACATGATAATTCTCCAGAAGGGAAACTCAATACGCTGTGTTTCTCAAGTGTATTTACATTTAACTCTTTGTTCTGTCACGGAGCTCCCATGGGCTGGGTGGTGGAGCAGACTCTGGGAAAGGTGCAGCGGGACCATGGCTGGAGGATGGACAGGCAGGCTTCTGGATGGAAGTGGGGCAAGGGCATGGAAGGAGTAGAGGCAGGGGTGTTGTGGTCCGCCAGGGGAGGGAGGTCAGGCTGCAAGGGTAGGTTGGGGACTGTTTTGCCAAAATGGGGGACGAGTGGAGGGTTTGTTGTTTGTTTTGTTTTCAGAAGCTTTGTTCTTTTAAGGAAGAGTAATCTGACAGCATGGTCCAGGATGCTCAGGATGGGCTGAGCCTGCAGCAGGAAGGCCTGTCAGAAGGTTTTCTGCTAGTCTAAGCATGAGATGACCAGGTTCTTCCCACCCTTGTCTTTCTGTTACGAAGTCTCAGTTGATGGCGGCGTGGTGACTGCTTTGCTTGGGCCCCATCACTGCCAAGTGTCTGGCTTCATCAAGGGCACGCAGCGTTTGTACCAGGTCTCCAAGGCAACGCTTTCATTAACTCATGGATATGCCTTCTAACATTTCTGTTGCTCTAAGTCTGCCTTTTTCTTCAAAATCATTTAAAAAGAACATTTAAACATGTGGAGACATTCACTGTTAAGTACAGCTTCTTTCACAGCTGGCCGATCTAAAACTTGCAGAAATCACAGCCCTTTATGGTACATTTCATGTTTGCGTGTCTGTCATTTGAAATGCCTCCCAGAATATATTGGCAGCTGCCCAAGGCGTGCACAAATGGGATGGCCTACCAGGCTTCGTGGCCTTTTCCCTTTGAATTATCAAAGAAACAAAATCAGAGTTTTTTTGGTGTGAATGAGAATGAAAAAAATAACTGGAGAAAGAGCTGATAAATCATAGTTTACAATTGCTGGAAATCCCAGCTAAGAAGGATGCAAGTACTGTCTGGTGACCTGCATGGAAAGAAATATTATTGCTCTTTTGGAATCCTCTCTCTCTCTCTCTCTGTCTCTCTGTCTCTCTCTGTCTCTCTGTCTCTCTCTGTCTCTCTCTCGACGTTTCTCTCTTCTCTCCGTCCTTATGTTATTGGGATTAGCAGGTCAATGCCTGGTGTGTAATAGATGTGGATGAGCTCCCCGTCTTCTCCCTTACTTCTTCATTCATTTTGACCTTGACCTGGAAGATATCCTTCCACTAGGCAGGAATTTGCAGCAAAAGTGTGCTTGGCAACAGCAACAGTTTGAACACTTGGCTGTTTGGTGTGAATTGCTTTTTAAAAAATACACAGAGAATAATTTACTTATATTTCCTTGTTTAACAAGTGAAGGGTGAAATAAAGGAGCTCTTCATCCATATAGAGGTTGAAAAACAAAACAACAACAACAAATTCTAACCACCTTACAGCCAACAGCTCCCCAATGAATGTCATGTGCGTGTATAGCAAAAGTGGTCAGTAACAACGTAGCAGAAGGCAGTTCAGGTCACAAATCCAGAACAGGAAATATATTTTCATCTTGTTATTTATGACCCAGCCTTAAAGGAAAACAGATGGTAGTACTTTCAGAGCTGTTTTGCTCTTGTTTCAAATGGCTAATTCAAATCAAACATGGGATTCTATTCTTAGTCAAGGCAGCTGCTGCATTGTCTGAACTGGGCTGTTTTCCTCAACCACACCTCCTCCCCTGAACAGAGTAGCCAGAGAAGACCACAGCGACGTCCCCATCACCCAGCAGCCCTAAGAGCACTGCATCTGCCTGCAGCAGAATTGCATATAGTGGGCTGACACCACTTCAAATAAACTGTGTCTGCATTTTGAGTATAATCCACAACTTCCACACCCTGCACTCGTGCAGTTCATCCTGTCAAAAGCATAATTTGCCCTTTAAAAGCAATGATTTATTCCAATTTTAGAGCAGAGTGACCTCTCAGGGACTCCTTTAGGGCGGGGAAGATTGCAGAGATGGGAATAGAAGTCCAAGAGGGCCAAGAGAGGAAATAGAATGTGAGATGTTCCCACAAGATGAAGGAAGAGGCAGATCCCGTGAAGTGCCTTCTCCCTGGGTGGCCATATTGCCCTGTTGCTTTCCTTTAGCCAAAGGCTCTATTTATGAGACTCACAGGCAAGCAGCTGAAAAGTACATGTTTGAATTAGCCACTCTCTTAAAAAATCAATTTTTGAAAACAAAGTAATATATGTACATCATTTAAAAAATACACCACTTCCCATTCTTTGGTTTTCTTTCTCCACTCTCTGAGAGAAGTTCCTTGGCTTAAACCTTCCACGGAAACCCCCTCCCTGCCATCCCACAGCCCAGAGGCAATCACTTTAAATTCTTCTGGCTGTTAACTTCAGGCATTTATCTCCAGAGTTCTAAGAAATACTCTTATATTGTTGGTTCTTTAATTTTAGACAATATCTCTTAAAGTTCTCTAGTGATATTTGAGGATTTACCCTCCTAGAACTTCCCCATTCTCCCAATTGAGTTATAGTAGATTTTTTGGTTAATTATCTGACAGTTTTTGTATTATTACGAGTAAGTAACTATTTTTCATTGTCAAAACATATGGCACAGTATTATCAGACTTCCTTTCTTGTATAACTTTTTGTTTTTCATGCAGTTAATTATTGGGCAATTTAAGTTTGCTTATCTTTATGTTCTTTTTTAACTTTTTTCTTTGGGATAAAAACTTGTCAAATGAATAACTATAATATTTTTCAAATAATCAAGCATGTCCAGTAATCTATTAGCACACTTCCACTCCCTTATTCCCCCTCTCTCCTGGAAACCGTCCCTCTCCCTCTTTCCTCTTGTTCTGATCTATTTACTGGCAAGGTCTTTTGAACAAGGCTTAATCTAGGACTTTTTGTTATTTTTACTCTGTGTTGGCTCCTTTCCCCGAGATTCCATGTCCTATGATAGCATCTTAAACACAGATGTATGGGAAGTAAAACTTCTGATTCCTTGCATTCCTGAATCTATTGTTATTTTACCCTCACATTATACATATAATAGTTTGACATGGCAGAGACAACAAGAAACTAAGATTAATGAACTTGAAGACATACCAGTAGAAACCTAAAACTATAAAACTTCTATAAGAAAACATAAGAGGAAATCTTTATGATCTTGGTTAGTCAAAAATTTCTGAGATATATCACTAAAAGCATGATCCATTTAATGGATCATCCATTTAAAAACTCAATTTTACCAAAATAAAAAACTTTGGCTCTTTCATAAGAGTAGAAAAAGGCAAGTCACAGACTGGAAGAAAAAATTTGCAAAACATGTATCTGGTAAAGAACCTGTAAGCAGACTATATTGTTAAATTAATTAAACAAGGAGGCCATTAATCTGAGTTGGTTCTAATGCCTTAAGCAGCCTACGTAAGCAAACCAAAGCCTAAACCTATAAATGCCCCAAGATTAAGAAATCAACACCTAAGGACTACCAGTTACAAACCAACGAGCCTTTTCCAAATAAGACAAACGCTTAAGCTACAGTCACTCAATTTCACTGCTTTGCTTCTGCTCTTTCTCTATTAAGTCTTTCCCCTTGCTCCTGTTGGTGGAACACTCCTAAGCACTTCTGGTTTGGCATTGCCTGATTCAAATAGATTTTTGCTCAGATAAACCCTTAAAATTTTTAATATCCCTCAGTTTATCTTTTAACTGTTCTGGTGCCAGAAGTGGAGACCCCTGATGGCCTCCAGGAGCAAAAAGCAATGAGCAGGCATAAGGTAGCCCCTGAGCCCTTTGTGCTCACTGCTTTCTTGCTGTCTCTGGAGATCACAGGTAAGTGCTTTTCAGATATTTGTGTTACTGAACCAAGTTCGTGTACCCGATGCCCAGTGAGGCCAAACAGACTGAAGCATCAGAGTTTGGAGCAGAGAAAAGTTTCTTGTAGGGCAATGCAAGGAGAACAGGTGGCTTGTGCTCAAAACCCCTGAACTCCTGGATGGTTTGGGGGGAGAAGCTGTTATAGGCAAAATTTGGAGTGGGGCTGCAAGGTGTGTGGCTTTCTTCTCATTGGTGGGTGGTGAGGTAACAGGGCAGTGCTCCAGGAATCTTGCATTCAGCCTGAAGTTACTGTCCTCCACCTGGATGGGGGCCTTAGTTCCTGCAGAAGAACTGAAAGATATTGTTATGTATTTTCCTTGAGGAGGACCCAGGACTCTGCCCCAAGGCTGCACTAGCGTTTCTTGACTGTTCCTCCCTTGTTCCTGCATATTCCCTCCCTTCCCTGATTAGCAGCTGTTTGAATCCCTTTGGAGCTCAGGGAAGGTCAAGGAGGCTGAAGACTTTTCCCTGCAAATAAGAAACGGGGGACACAGAAACGATTTGTGCCCAGGAGGGCCACACAGGGTCACTTGGCTTCACTTGAGCTTCACAGTTTTTGTGCTCTGAGCTCTCAGACTTTATATGAACATTTCTTTTTCTGGACTATATCTGAGATTGAGCTGAGTCTGACTTAAAATGTACTGGGTCCAGTGTGAGACCTCAGGTAACTAAAATGTTGCTTCAAGGGGGGCAAATAAGAGAGAAAATGGGTTACTCTGAGTCCAAAGAGTCTGGGACTCCTCCACCTGGGACTCTGGCTAACCATCTATATAAAAATTATGGGCCCAGACCTGTGTCTGTCTGAACCTTACTGAAGGTAATTACAGTAGCCACAGTGGGAAACTTTTAGCCTAGATAAGCTTATCAATTTACTTGGTGCTCTAGAGAAAAAGCGATCTTGGAGCCACGAATTTAATGTAGAGGGTAGAGAGAAAGATATTTTTTCTCCTGTATGGTTTCTGGTGACCAGGATGGGACCTGCTGAGACATTCTGCTCACTCTGGAGCTTGCAGATGGAATCCTAGGAAAACTGGCAGAAGCTGGAGAAGGGTGAGAATTCTTATCAAAGCCAGCTCTTTCAAATTTCTGTCCGTAGCACCTGGTTGAGAGAGGAAGGTAAAATTTCATGTTGTCCCTTCCTTTTCAAATTCAGACACTTGTGCATTTGGTTTTGGGGTGCCCATTGGTTATAGATCCTTTCCCTCCCAGGGACAGCTATTTTTTTTGTTCTTTGTATTGCTTTGTGTCCTGAGAACTCGGCTTGACTTCTGCCATTTGTGGTTGGTGTCCTGCGGATGCTGCCAGTCTCATGGGAACTGACTAAATCTTACTTTCTTTTGGTTATCTTTGGCAGTGGTTCTCGATCTTGGGAAGCCTGCATCTTTTGCACTCTCTTAAGGGATGGCTCTTGTATCCATGATTAAGCCATAAAAGGCTTATTTGTTTTGGTTTTGAGTCACTTGACTTGATAGGTATACCTTTGGTTTAAAGGAAAAAAAAAAAAAAAGAAAGAAGTTCAGTACTGCATTACTGCCAGGAATATTTACTGTTTGTCCCAGCTAAAACCTGATAATAAGATATTTGAAAGTTTTTTCTTTTTTTTTTGCGGTACACGGGCCTCTCACTGTTGTGGCCCCTCCCGTTGCGGAGCACAGGCTCCGGACGCGCAGGCTCAGCGGCCATGGCTCACGGGCCCAGCCGCTCCGTGGCATGTGGGATCTTCCTGGACCAGGGCACGAACCCATGTCCCCGCATCGGCAGGCGGACTCTCAACCACTGCGCCACCAGGGAAGCCCTTGAAAGATTTTTTAAAAAATGGATTCTATGGTTGGAAGTTGGGCAAATTGGAAACTGATATTCACAGCTTGATAGAAACTTTTTAAAAGGCCTTTCCCCCTAAGTTAAAATGAAATTACGTACCCACAGGGAAAGAAAACATTCTGAAGCCACTGTGGAAGAATTTACTGAAACATTCCGAAGGCACATAACTCTAAATCTAGAACATAGGAATCTTTTGATTTCCATTTCAGTAGGAAATCTTCTACCTTATATATATATATATATATATATATATATATATATATATATATATAAGCAAATTGAAGATAATATAGTTGGGTGGGTGGGTCAATTCCTTGATATCATCCAGGTTGCAACTCAATTCTTTGAGGAATTAAAAACAATCGTACTTGTCTTACAAATCGAGTCTTTACAAGAACAGAAATGTGGCTCTAGGAGCAATTCAAAGCTAACCTATCCTTTTTACCATTCCCCAAACCTCCCCTATTCATCTCAAAGGCTTGCAGTGTAAAAGATCTTGACTTAGGAAACAAAAGTCCTTTTTGGAGGAACTTACATCCTTTCTCTATGCCTTTGAGATGTAAATGTTCTACCAGGTCTTCTCTAAGAACCAAGAACCATTTCTTTGAAACGCAAACTTCAGTGAGGTAATTCTTATCAGAAGGAAAAAAAAAGAAGCTGTTTGGAAACTAGGTGAATGAAAAATGTTAAAAGTCTTCTCCACAAATGTTAGTATAAAGCTTAAGCCATCTGAGCAGGAAACCTCAACTTATTTTCATCTGCCAGAAACACAGTTCGGATCCAACTGTTCTTTTATACACTAGTGAGTTTTGCATTATTGTACCTGTCTCATGCCTAAAATTTTGAAATGAAAACCGTAAGATCCCTGTTTGAGTCTGTCTATATGTTTATGTATGTCTCTCTCTATATGTTATAGATGTGTGATTTTTCTACCTGTGGATGGTGTTGGCAAAATTTGAAAAGAGCTCTATTCAATTGGCTTAAGGAAAAGTAAGCACTTATATAAATTAAGTATTCCCTCAGAAATATAGAAACTAACTCAAATGTTTTTCAAGTTCTCATGATTTGGAATAATCTTTGACAAATAAAAACTAGTTTAAGTTTGTTGCTTTAATTAAAATAGGCATGTCTTCAGACTTACCAAGATTATATATAATGCAGACACGCGACTTTTATTCTACTTGGATTTACCAAAAGTCAGATAAGCTCATGTTATCTGTTACAAAATTTGTCAGCAAGAAAAATAACTTATGATGATGGTTAGCTGTTTAATATCTCGTGAAATTTTTATGAGTAAGCTAAACATAACTGTTAAGAACAAGAAATTTAAATAGATGTAAATAAGATAAAAGTTTATTAGAAAACTTTTCAACAATAATTATGTTTTATGGTATGTTTACTTAAAAATCGTTTCCAAAGTCTTTTTGGTAACCTGAAACCTTAATGTTACACTAAGTTAAGTGAAATAAAGCATATTCATGGATTTTGGTGTTTTATTAGAGGAACTTAAGATATTTGGGTTTATTCTTAAACATGTCTTGTGCCACATTGAAAATTTTACGAAAATTTTACCACAAGGAAGAATATATTTCTAGAATTTAAAAGGTGTATTTATAAAATACATAGGATAGGTCTTCCCTGGTGGTGCAGAGGTTGAGAGTCCGCCTGCCGATGCAGGGGACATGGGTTCGTGCCCCGGTCTGGGAAGATCCCACATGCCGCGGAGCGGCTGGGCCCGTGAGCCATGGCCGCTGAGCCTGTGCGTCCGGAACCTGTGCTCTGCAACGGGAGAGGCCACAACAGTGAGAGGCCCGCGTACCACACACACACACACACACACACACACACACACACACAAAGAATGTAAAATACATAGGATAATAGTGTAACAGACAGTCCCCACAATTGTTTACTTCCTAGTTTTCACTAAGAAATTAAGGTTTCTGAGGGTTAAGAATTCTAATCAATATATGTAATTAAAACTTCTAGAAATAATAAGGATGAAAGGAAATACTATGTATGAAAAGTAGGTAAGAAAAGTAGAATGTGATTTTTGGATAAGCCAAGGTATAAACGGCATGGTTTTTGTTATTGTTGTTAAGGGAAAAAATAGTTTTGCCCTAAGTAGAATGACTGGTTGTTCCAGAATGAGAAAGAGGAAAAAATATCGGCCAATACCTGAATGAATATTAAAAAGTTGTAGAAAGTTGATGGAAAAGGAATCCTGGGAAAGAAATTTTTTTTTTGAGTTTTATTTTATTTATTTTTTTATACGGGAAAGAAATTTTATGTGTGGTCAAGATGACTAAGATTGGAATGGATTTATTTAAATGTTTAAAGAATGAGTCTTAATATAAAAATATCCTGGTGCAAAATTAGAATTTGGTTGTCTCTGTGTTGAAAGGACAAAGTGTTTTGGGCTATTGGTCTGCTGTTGCCAAGTGAGTGTGAAAGGGTTTTTCTTTACCCTTTGAGTAGTCTGCTTGAAAAGCATAGAGTTTGTGTCTTACCAGAATAATTTCTTAGGCTTCATGCTGTCTTTATCAAGTCTTTGATCTCTTGGGAGAGCTGAGTTTCTCAATATTAAAAGAGAAAAGTTTTTTTTTTTTTAAACAACTATATAACCTTCTGTATTTGCCTTTAAAGTCTTCTCTTATCACTTTGGTTAAATAGATAATTAAGTATTATTTCATAATGATCTGTGATTTTAGTTAATCAAGTATTTAAACCTTTTGCCATTTTGACAACTTCTCCAAATAAAATTCTAAATGGAGTCTTTTTGACAACAAACTAACTTTGAGATTTCCCAGAGGGTCCCTGGGAAATCTCAGGATTTGTGTCTCACCTTGTGAAAGAGAGATATTGAACTACTTAGGTTTCTTTGGTATGTTAAATTATGGGGGAATCATTGTCACATAAGAAGTGGTGGTAAACCTTAGGTTATATGTGTATGGATATATGTTACTAATATAGATATTCCAGAAATTGTTTGCAGTTCATAGAAATTTGCCTATACTCTTGTTCAATTATTATCTTAAATTATTGTATGCTACAGAAATAACTGTACTTCCATATCAAACTCTCATCAGATGTATAACCATGCCTCTTTTTTCAAAGTTTTTTTGTAGACAGTTATTGTTTTACTTTGATGCTTTTACAGAAGTGCTTTGTTTTCAGAGAGATTTATTGAAAGGACTCTGATAAATACTCTAGATTATAGGTTTCTGAATACTTTATGATCATATGGCTGAACTGGGTAATAATTTCTAGAACCCTAAAGGAAAAACTGGATTCAAGCAGAACAAGAATTAATAACATGGATTGACTGAATGGATAAGGATGATTATAAGTTTTTATGACATTTTGTTAGAAAGATTGCTGGTTCTTTAATGTTTTGATTTTCTAGGTTTAAGGAAACCTTTTTCTCTTTCTCTTACTCTATCTATGACTTATGGTAGTTTGGCAAAATAAACTTTTGTAAACAGAATTGAAACATTTATTGGGTTGGCCAAAAAGTAACATCTTACAGAAAAAACCTGAACAAACTTTTTGGCCAACCCAATACTTTTTTTCTCCCTACCTGATCCCTCCAGAATTCAGGAAGTTATTGAATATTTTTATTTTCAGGATAATATAGTTATTTTCATAAGTTTAATAGGAATCTGTTTTCCTTATAACAGGACACAACTAGAAACAATTAGAAACATTGTTACATTACCAAGGCTTTGACTGGAATGTCACCTCTGTGAATGATGTGCATAAAATCACATATGACCAGATAGTTTAAAGGAGCTAAGGTTGACTTTCTGGAACCAATAAAGCCCCTTGGAAAACTAGCTTACAGAATTCCAAGCCTTACCAAGTGAGGAAGAAAGGTCACTTCCTGGAAGCCCTAGAACTCTCAGGATATTTTGGGGACCTTGAGAAGAGAGGAATTAACCCAAAACTATAGATATTACAGGCAAAGTCTGATGGTGAGTTCATGGCTTGGCTTCTTAGCCTCGAGAAGTTTTAAAAGTCCAGTTTGAGATTCCTTATGAAAAGTTCCAGCAAAGATGATTTAAACAAAGTCTATAGGGTCAATCACTATTTTTGCTGCACTACGTAAATAATCAGGCCAAGTTAACGATACATGACTTATTTTGGAAACAAATTAGTCTTACTATGAATATCTTTGATAGAGTTGAGGGTGATTGTAGACAGAAGAAAATTTTGTTTCAGTAGGAAACTGCAGCACAGTCTTGTGGATATTAAATTCTAGTCCTATTAGTTATCTTTGAGGTTTTGTTATATACCTGTAAACCAAACTGGATCCTGAATTCTTCTAGTTTCCTCAAATATCTGGCTATGACTCTCCAAACTAATGTTTCCGATTTTCTCCCACCCTTCTAATTTGGAATCTAAGAATAAAGTTTGCCCTTGAACCTTGTTGGAAGAAGCTGTACCAGGTCTTCCTCACTACCCCTGCAGTCAGACTTCAGGGTCTTGAACCTTGTGTCTACATCTCCCAATTACAAAGGGCTTCTCTAGACTCTTGGAATTTTACACCAGCTAGAGATCTAATATTAAAACTGACTAGGGAGGTTCTTCCTCAGAAGCAGATGGCATCTTAAGGTAGACAGCTCTCTGAAGATCACAGAGCAAGATTTTCATCTTCAATATGAAACCTTTATTCCTTTTGCCTTTTCCCAATGTGCTTTTTCTCTTTGTTAATGCTTGGGAAGAAAACACACCTTAACTCTGAATTGTCACTGAATCTACTGCTAAGGCCATGTCTGTACAACAAAAGTCACTCAACTTTCTTGCTAAGATGGTTTTAGATAATAGGATTGCTTTAGCTTACTTATTGGCTGAACAAGGAGGAGTCTGTGAGGTGGCAGATACCTACAGCTGTCCCTGGATCAACACCTCTGGTATTGTAGCAAAATACAAGAAATTAACAAACACACCACTTGGCTAAATTGGGTTGATGTCCCTTCAGGTACATTCCCTGATTTATTTGATAAGGAGCAGGTCTGGTTCATATGAGTCCTGGCTAAGGAGCATAATTTAGCCTGTTGGTTTTATCCTCCTGTTAGTCATCACTGTAGTCTCTCTGGTGCACGGTATTCTCTCAAGGGTCTTAAGTACCCATTTGCAGCCGTCAGCAGTGAATCAGACGGTCTCTCTGTGCTTGGAGAAACAGAAACAAGATGAACAACAAAGACAGTTTTTCCATGAATCTGACATTATAACCTTCGAGTTTCATGATGATACAAAAACAACATAGGGGCTTCCCTGGTGGCGCAGTGATTGAGAGTCCGCCTGCTGATGTGAGGGACACGAGTTCGTGCACCGGTCCGGGAAGATCCCACGTGCCACGGAGGGGCTGGGCCCATGAGCCATGGCCGCTGAGCCTGCGCGTCCGGAGCCTGTGCTCCACAACGAGAGAGACCACGGCAGTGGGAGGCCTGCGTACCACAAAAAAAAAAAAAAAAAAAAAAAACTTAACTTTGATGGTGACTGAGAGTGGTGCTAATAACAGATTTTTGGTCAATTTCTCATGTATGCAAGGATGTCCAAAATGGGGGAATTATTAAATAAAATAAACAAGGAGGCCATTAGACTGAGGTGCTTCTAATACCTTAGTGGCCTATGTAAGCAAATCAGAACCTAAGCCTACAAATGCTTCAAGGTTAAGAAATAAAAACCTAAGGACTACCAACCAACCAGACTTTTCAAAATAAGGCAAACACTTAACCTGTAGCCAATCAAATAATTTCCTTGCTTTGATTCTGCATCTTCTCTATAAAAGTCTTTCCTCTAGTTCCTGCAGGGGGAGTGCTCCTAACCACTTTCGGGTTGGTGCTGCCTGATTTGAGTTGATTTTTTTCTTAAATAAACCCTTAAAATTTTTAATATGCCTAGGTTTTACCTTTCAACAATACAGAGAACTCTCAAAACTCAACAGTAAGAAAACAAACAACCCGATTAAAAAATTGGCCAAAGACTTGAACAATTTACCAAAGAAGATATATGGATGACAAATAAGCACATGAAAAGATATTCAACAGTAGTTATTAAGGAAATGTAAATAAGAGCACAGTAAGATACTACTTCGTACCTATTAGAATGAAAAATTAAACAGACTGACCATACCCAGTAGTAGCAAAGAAGTGGAAGAACAGGAACTCTCATACACTGCTGGTGGAAATGTAAAATGTTCCAACCACCTTGGAAAGCAGTCTGGCAGTTGTTAAAAAGTTAAACTTACACCTATTGTTTGGTCAGCCATTCCACTAATAGGTATTCACCCCAGAGAAAATCAGATATATGTCCAATGTTCTTAGCAGATTTTTTGTAATAGCCCAATCCTAGAAACAGCCCAAATGTTTATTAACAATGGATAAACAAACTAGGATATGATTCATACAATATGACACTACTCAGCAATAAAAAGAACAAAATATTGATATACATAACACTATGAATAAATCTCAAAATAAGTATGCTGAGTAAAAAAAGAAGCACACAAAAATAAGTACATAGGGATGAGTGCATTTACATAAAACTCTTGATAATGCAAATTAATCCATAGTGATGGGAAGCAAATCAGTGGTTGCAGGGTTTCAGGGGAGGAACTTAAGGGAGGGATTCTAAAGAGTTCACTGTCCTGATATGGTGATGGTTTCATGGATATTAACGTGTCAAAGTTTGTCAAAGTGTACACTTTAAATATGTGCAGTTTATACATGTCAATTAGAACTCAGTAACATTTTTTAAAAATTAAAGCGTCATACAGACATATCTGAAATTATGCATTTTAACAATTGTAAGAATGCTTTCAGATCACTGGTATCTATTTATATATCAATATCTATTCAGCTAAGCACTGAGCAAAACAGAGTCCCTAACGTTACTGGCTTTCAGTTTAGTAACGGAAGAGAGTGACAACTGTATATATAAAATAATGATATTATGGTACACTCACTGAGCCCTTTTCTATTTGCTGTGCATTTAAAAGAATGTATATGTACAACTCAATATTTTACTGACGAGGATACTGAGGCACAGAAGGGGAGTTACCTTGCCCAGCGTCACTCAGTAAGTGGCAGAGCTGAGATTGCAACCCGGGCAGTGTGGCTGCAGTGCCGCGATCCTGCCTGTTCTACCTTCACGATGACAGGCTGAGTGGTGTGAAGTGTGCACGGTGCTGTGATGGCGTGTCACAAGACAGCGCCACCTAGTGTGCAGTGGGAGAGGTGGGGAGAGGTTGCCTGGGGCAGCCACGCTGGAGTGGAGAAGGGAAGGGTAGGAGGCACGTGGGTGTAAGTGGGCAATGCACTCCAGGCAGTAGGCATAGGAGACTCGTTTCTTTGTCCATATTTACCTATCTGGTCACTCTCTCCATTTCCCTCTCTGTATCTCTTTCATTCTCTTTCCCTACAGTGGATAGGGATGGGGAATCATATATGCCCATTGCTCTTGACGACCACAGGGAACAGAAGGAGGCCACGGGAGTGGAGTAGGGGGGGTGCCTGGAAGCAACCGTGGCTTCTTTACTGGTGGAGTCCTAGAAGGCTTGATAAGAGTGGTTAGAGAACTGTATAAACATTGGCTGAAGACTTCATTCTACTTTCAAGAGGCAAGGGCTTTCATATCTTTTGAGACTCTTATTAAGTCTTCTGAGAGATTCCTGCAACTGCTGAAAGCTATGCCCAAATCCAGTTTTCTTGAGAAAATATGTAAACGATTATGATATTGTAATAGTGTCTTTCAAAGTATCAGTTTGAACTTATTCATATCAAGAGGGGAGATAAGCTCAGATTTGCAATTGCAAAAAGCCAAAGCTGATCCTCTCCAATTCCCCAAATGTCTAAACTAAACACATTACAGAATTAAAATTTGGAATAATTGGCAATTAGCAGTGGTCCGAAAGAGTGCAGGACACTATTGTAAAGTCTCTGTAACTTGCGGATATCATTATAATTGTTTTTCAAGGAAAAACTGGATTAGAGATGAGACACGATGACATGAAGGACGTTCAGTGTTTGGCGAGTTGAGACAGGCAGCTCAGGGGCCCCGCTAATCTTTAAGTCCCTGAAAGGTGTATTGTTGATACTACATGACAGAAAAATTATATTGCGAACTCCAAGAACTGCCTAGAGAGAAATCAAAAAATGCCTTTAGCAGACAGACCTTTTATGATTTTCCCAGGATACTGCTATGTTTCCAGAAACAGGGCTCACAGTCTCACTGAATCACATACGCCACATTACCAGAAAAGTTGCTGACAAATACTTCATTTAAATGCTATTGAGATTAAAGCAGGAAGGCTGTGAACAGTTAAAGGCGGAAAAGTAACGTATGTGTCCGTTGGTATATTGTCCCAAATGGGGGGCACCTTTATCATTTTTTTTCATTCTCCATTGTTCTGCCGGGGGACTGGAAAACATGTCACTTTTCCACCTTCATGGGGCATGTTCTAGTTTGTTTGGATTTATGTCATAAGCATAATGAGATTTAAATGGAATTTTTGTATGTGAATAATATGGAGCATTAATGCAAAAAGTTTAGTTTGCTGGGCTGCTGGCAGAATTTGCATAAGGGTTTTGAAATATGAAAGAAAAATACTGAAGCCCTTATAAATCACGAGGCACGAGCACTACTGGAGAAACAGAGGGAGCAGATCAAATTATCTAAGTAACTATAGTTCTAGGAAAAAAGCTACATCTTTAGATTTATGAAAGTTGCCTCTGTTGGAGAACAGCAAAGTGGCGCGAGCCTGGACGAGGCACAGTAGTACCTCAGTACCTCAGCGTCCTTTCACATTCTTGCCTTCACTAGCGTCCTACACAGAAACTGATCATCAGGGACTCCTATTTCACACTGTGCTGTGTAGACAGGGTTTTAGGGAGAGCACCTTGGGAAGAAAGAGAGCGTAGGCCTCTAACATCCCTGGGGAAGAGGTTCAGCTTGCTTTATCTTTGCAGATAACGCAGAGTTTCCAATTCTGAGACCCCCCCTCGTACTTACAGGAGCATGGAGATCATTTTACTGCTCCCTCGCCAGCCTCAAGGGCATTCTAAGGCCTCTTAGCACTTTCTTGAACCCCCTGGAGCTTGGAGGATCTCTATGAAGTTGCCTTACTTGCTTTGAGTCATGTCACAGTGGTCCCTTCCCCTGGCATATTACCTGCCACTCCCACCCAGGAACAAAACGAGACACTTTGATTTACTGTCGGAGGATTGGAAGCTTTGCCCTCAAAAGTCGAGGGCAAAGTCGAGACTTGCCTTTGCCTCTTTCCACGCATTGTCACCCTTCCCTGAGGCAATAAGCAGGGAATGCCCCGCTGGGGTGGGGTGGACAAGAGCAGGGAGACAGGCAGGGGACAAAGGGGACAGACAGCCTTCCAGAATTTCTAAAAGTTTCCCTCACGCAGTTTTCAGTCTGAAGCTGCCTCTTAATCAAGTCAGTGCAAGTCAGTGTGTGGGGCGGCTTGCTGGAACTCCGTGCCCTCCCAAAGCTCTTAGGGAAATGAGATTGTGATTTCAATCTTGATCACGAGCAGAAGTCCCGATGTGGAGCCACACGAAGTCACCGTGTCTCTGGGACAGCAGGAGGAGAATTAAAAGGGAGGTGCCAGTCACTCTCACAGGTCACCCTGAAGATGCTCCTAACGGGCTGGGCTGGGTTGAATCTCCCTGTCCAGGTTTGGCCAGGGGGGATGCAGCTGGAGGCTGGCCGTGTCTAGGCTGCCAGTGGGGACTGGAAGCCTAGTCCTAGAATGTGAGAGGGAGCGGGGTGTACAGATGGTCGAAATCAGGATGAGGAACAGAGCTGTGCTGAGACCAAAGGAAAACCAGTAATACTCAGCCTGTCTTTAAACATTTGCTATTTTGCTCATCATGGGTTTTTGCATACAGTTTAAGCTTTGGCGGCCCTGTGCATTTTGCACAGGTGGTGAGTACCTTTCCTGAGTCTCCCTAGTCCTGGCCCTGGATCTAATCTAGTTCCTTAGATTTTTCAGATGACAAAACTGAGACACAGAGCACAAAGTGGCTTGTACAGTATGACAGAGATAATTAAGGGGAATATGAATTCAAGTTTATTTTCAGCCTAGTGGGTTTGTTTTTCCTTCCTACCCCACCATACTGCGCCTTCGCTTGCTAATTGTTTTTTTAGCGGGAAAAAAATTTCCAGAAGTCTTGAGAAAGTTTCCTTCTCATCAAGTTTAAGGCCTGTGGTGAGAAGTGAGGAGGGAGCAAGGTGAGATGACAGATGTGCTACAGGGGGGAAAAGCCTGGGAACTCAGGGCTGGTTTTACAGAGCAGGTCCCAGTGGAGCCTACTTTTTCTATAGCTACAGGTTATTTCTTCTAAGGTAGTTCAAGTAGACTCTTTAAATGGCTGCTTCTTCAGATTTATAGCTATTTTAATTTAACTCCAAGTACTCAGAGGAACGCTTTTATTTAACTTCAATAGAGTATAGCTTTATTAAAGTCAAATAAGAAACAGGAAAAAAAAAATGAACCCAGAGAAAATATGCCAATGAAAATTCTTATTTGAGAAATGTCCAGATATTACATGTCTTTCATTTTAATTCATTTCTTAATCATTGAATGAAATTTTAGGCCCACCTGAGAAGCAAAATAAGATTAGTCTACCGAACAATAGGTAACCAAGTTAAAAAAAAAAAGACAGCAAAATTTGCAGAGATAAAAGTTTAATTATGTCCTAGTTGCTTGCTGAGATCTGGAAATCAATGTAGTTATTTCAATATAATTCTTGGTGAGCTATCAAATGACATAAGGGATCTTTGTCCCTCTTCTGTTAAAATATAGCCACCATAAAATAATTAACAATAATGGAGTTGACATTAGATTAATGTAGCTAACCTCAGGTTGGTAGTGGAATTGCTTTTTGAATGAAACAGAAAAAAAAAATTAAGAGCAGACCTCTGTGTGAGTGAAATAGCAAGAAATGTGCTTGGAACTCTGAGGACATTTTATCCTTTGTCTCACTGTGGAATAAAATTCTAAACCTTGCCTAAAGAGTCTCTTTTTTGGAAAAATTTATGAAAAAATCCTAAATGGAAAAACCTGGGTGGTGTGAAATTGATCAATTTTATACATTTTCTTTTTCTGTTTTTAATTTTTTGTTTATTTATTTTTGGCTGTGTTGGGTCTTCATTGCGGTGTACGGGCTTCTCATTGCGGTGGCTTCTCCTGTTGCAGAGCATGTGCTCTTCAGTAGTTGTGGCATGCGGGCTTAGTAGTTGTGGCTCGTGGGCTCTAGAGCGCAGGCTCAGTAGTTGTGGCACACGGGCTTAGTTGCTCTGCAGCATGTGGGATCTTCTCGGACCAGGGCTTGAACCTGTGCCCCTTGCATTGGCAGGTGGATTCTTAACCACTGCACCACCAGGGAAGTCCCTATACATTTTCAATTAGATCTAAAATATTTAATTACCATATTGCAAAATCAGCACCTCTTTTTTCTTTTTTAAGGGGATGAGGGGATGGTAGTGATCATAGGAGACTGAAATAGATTTGATTCCCACTTGAGCTGCTTAGCAGCTAGACAACTAAGCCTTAGATTTTTCATGTATACAATTGTGATAATAGTAACACCAACTTATTTACCTTACAAAGTTGTTATACAGAATAAATTCTCAAGTTCTCCCTCCATATATATATACATATATGTTATCTTTTATTATTTATTAAATATTTATTAAAGATAAATATTTTGGTAGATTTTTAGAGGTTAAAAAAGTCTGCAGAGCTACTTGCTGACTAATCCAAATATTCTGGTGAATATCATGTGGTTTTGGGTTCATAAGACTAAGAAAGAACATTTTATTAAAAAAGAGAAAAAAAAAAACTTTGGAAACTTTCTGTCCGTTCATACATTCAGCTGGTCAGCTGGGTCTCAGTAACCGATTTTCTTGTTTTAACCCATGAAAGTACCAGTCGTTTCCATTGATATTATCCTGCAGTCTGACTTGTAATTCTACACTTTGTTTTCTGAACTTTATGAAATCAGATTCCATGGTAGCCATTCTAGAACCAGTTGCTTTAGCCTAAATACCCAAGAAGCTTCTTAAGGTCCTAATAATGTTGTGAATGTGGTTATTGGAAATTCCTTAATCTTTCCCCTTTGCTTTGGACTTCTGGTTCCGACGGCTGTCTGAGGCTGACTTTTTGCACATCATTACTAACTTGGTGAAATCATTTAATTGTGCATTGGTTGACAAGTGAGAGGGAAACTTGTACCATTTAAAAGCGATAGCCACAATAATATAAAAAATATTCCGATAGCTCGGAATAATGGAACCAACAGATATATGGGGCACCCTTAAGTCATTGGTCCCCTAACTGATTCATGAATTTAACAAATATTTCTTGAGAACCTACTACAATGCCAAACCCTTTGCCAGATGATGGGGATACATTGGTGAGTAAAATTCAAAGACAGAGTCCCTGCCTTCATCGAACATTCAGTGTAGTAAAAAAAAGATTTTAATCAAAGAATCACATAAATGAACATAAAATAATGACTCTCCTAAGTGCTACAAGGGAGCGGTCCATGGTGATTTCAGACTTTGTAACAGAGGATGTGACAAAGCCTTCCTTGAAGAAGACCTACGTGAGCTGAGATCCGAAGGAAGAGTTGTAATTACAAAAAGGAAGGAAGGCAAAGGACGAGGGAAGGGGAGGAAGCACTCCAGGTAGAGGTCACAGCAAGTGCCAAAGCCCTGTGGCAGAGGGAACATGGCACATTAGAGCAACTGAGAGCAGTCTGGGAGGCCAAAGCATGCTACAAGGCGACCATGGGGAAGTGGGTAGGAGCCAGTCCACGGAGGTGTTGGTAGCCACATTAAGAATTTTGGTCTTGATTCTAAGACCAGTGAGAATCATTGAAATGCTTTAATCTGGCTTGTGCGGGGTATGTGTGTGTGCGTGCGTGTGTGTGTGTCTGTCAAGAACAGGTTTGCATTTTTGAGAAGATGGCTGTGGTTGAAATATGAACAAAAGATTGAAGATGGGCTCAAGTCGATGCAGGGAGATCCTTTAAAAGGTTCTTGTTGTCTAGGAAAGAGCTGATGGTGGTTGAGATTAAGATGAGCAGGGCAGAGGTGGGGGAAGGTGGAAGGTTTTGAAAGATACTTAGGAAGTAACTTGGTAAGATTCACTGCAGAGATAGGTTATACCTTGGGATTTTTTCCTGATAGTTTTAGGAACTAAAACTAAATTTGTTTGTTCTGATTTTGTTCTAATTTTTCATTTTTCCTAATTTTTGTTCTAATTTTTCATATTCTGTCCTGTCAAAATAAATTTATTTATTTATGTTTTTATGCACACCTACAAGAGTCAAGGAGTGTGCAAGGCACTGGGGTTTCATGAAGAACCAAAAAGGATGTGCCTGCCCTCATGTACTTAACAGCTGGATGATATGGTCACTTTCTTTATAGGGGTACCGTATGTCCTTTTCTATACTAATATTTTTTATATGTTTCTCTCACCTGCATCTTAGAATACCATAGACAGTTTGGCTTTGCAACAGTTGTCATCGTGAATTGTGATGAGCGGCTGAAATCTGTTCCATGGACAGATAACCAAGTTTCTTATAGTATTTTCACCTGTGGGTTTCTGACTTGCTCTTATACTGACATCCTTGTTCAAATGTACTGAAACTTTCCTGTGGTCTAAAAAGTGTGGGGCATCTCATCTTTTTGCTTTAAAAATATGGTTTTCATTGCTCAAGTGACATCTATTTCCAGTGGCACTTGGCAACAGCCTCCGAACAATGATGGAGGGACTGGGTACCCAGCACCCTGAATGCAGTAGATTGGGACATCAAGCTCTAAGGGAAAGATGTAATATTAAATCCTGACCAAACAGCTCTCAGAATTTAACCTCCCACTGAGCAGTTCTGTTATGTGAAGGATGAATCGTGCTGGCTGTTTTGGGGGAAAAACTGTCTCTCTCATAGCTACTTCAAAACCTTTCCCTTTTGACTGGTATAGAGTCTTTGTTGTTAAAAACAGAAGGAAGCTAACAGTAGGAAGAATATAAAATAAAGACTAAAAGGCATTCTCTTAAGCTGTTTGCTAATCACAGTGGGAACTGTAATATCTGTCTGTCTGTCTAGTTATTATCTGTCTAAATTTTAAGATCTATTTAGTAGAAAAAAAGTTAAACGTTAGATTTATCTCTGCTAGAAGCAGAATGAATTTTTTCCTCATGATACGCTTTCATCTATCTCTGTTTTATTTAGATGGGCACACTTAACGACTTCTTATTTATCCCGATCTTTAATATTTCAATTAAAAAATTACTTCTGCTGGAGTTTAATTTCTCCAGGTTCTCTTGCAGGAAAATGCTTCCTGTCTGTGATGCTTTTCTCACGCTTGATTTCTCACAAGTGGTCTGACTCCACTAGGGGTTCTCAGAATTGCACAGTGATTATTAAAATCCTCTATTCCAAGACCCCAATATTGTCACTCATCAGATCTGGGATGAGCTGAGGACCCACATGTTTGTGTAGCATCCCAGATGACGCTCTTTCAGCATCCTAGGACCACTTTTTGACACTTCTTTTAACCAAAGGAATATCTTTTAGAAAAGAGAAGGCAGCATATAGCAAACTTACTGCCTATTTTAAAAAGTTCTTGATATGAAGCACCATCGAAAGAGTGCCAGTTGTATATACATTTTTGTCCCCTTTAGTTTCTGCCAAACACACAATAAATCCAGTTTGAAATGTCATTCTTTATTTTCAAATACTGTTATTGGAAAATTTTTCTCCCTTTGTCTCTGGGAGACAAAAAAAATCTGAATATTCGCTTAATAACTTAAAAATATGATAACATTACGCCCCGAACTGAGTCTTCAGATCACTGAGCCCATTGCTAATTTTTGAGCTATAAGTGATGTAGAGTTTCTGTTGTTATCTTTTTTATTTGATGTCATAGAGCTGTCACATCCCAACCTTGTATTTTGCCAAATTTCTTTAAACATATTTGAAGTGGATGAACATCTGTATGACAAATTTAGCCTGTGCATATGTAATATTCTAAGCCAGCATCCAGTATGAATTTAGGTTCCATTGACCACCACACGGTGGTAATCAGAGTCTTGTCCAGTAGTCGCTAGATTGAAAAGACCAGAAGAATCATTCATTTGCTTTTGGATTGTGCTACTCGGCCTTGCTCTTGTGGGACCCCTGAGAACCTCAGGTGATACAAGATAAATGCACCATTTGCAACAACACAATGAGGCTTTCTATATTCTTGCTGTTGTTACCTACAAGAGTTCATTATTTCCACGTGCATCTTGAAGCACTGATTAAAACACCCCCATGTGGGTTGTCACTGATTCACTGGAACAGCATCTTCAACCTCTGAATCCCGTGAGCAGGTGGAATAAACTGGCGTGTTTCACCCACTCACACATGTGGTGGTTTTAGGAGACTTTTAAAATAGGGACTTTCAGAATTGATTTTTTTAAACAGACCTCAAAATAGTCAGGTAGAATTGGATGACATGAATATGCTGATTACCTTAGAAATACTCCAGGAGAAACAGTTTATTAGGGGTGAGGGCTCTTATGTGGACAGCAAGTGAGATATTGCTGTATTGTAATTTGTTCTGGCTACTTAACTGAGAGTCGGGGCTCAGGGGTTGCTAAACTTACACTTCTTGGTGACGATGAGGTTTGGAATATTCGTGCTGAATTTGAGAAATTCAACGATGTCATTCGCGAGAATTTTCATATTATTTCCCTAGGAGAGTGTATTGATCAGGGTAAGGAACACCAGCTGCTAAAACAGCAACCTCCAAATCTCAGTGGCTTAACAAGTCTCAGTTTATTCCTGCTCCTGTGACAGTCTGGTGCAGGTTGGCACCCTCTGGGAAGCGCTTCTCTGCGAGATGGCTCAGACATCCAGCCCCTTCTAATCGTTGAGGCCGCCATCTTAAACGTAGGACCTCCGTGGATGCCGAAGAAGGAGCAGAACTAGTGTGGACAGCCTGCAAGAAGTTCCCTGGCCAGGCCTGGAAGGAGCTCACATTGCACTGGCCAGAACCTGGTCTCGTAGGCCCAACCTCTGTTCACGGAGGTGGGCATGTGGTCTTCCTGTGTTGTCACTCGGAGGAGGTCAGGCTGGCGAGGACCAGGCCAGTCTCTACTGAGGAGAATCAGGCAAAATGACCCGTAGTGTAACATCTCTTCCGAGTGTGGCTGTGTCTTGAAAGAAAACAAAGAAATTTAGCTTAACGAAAGGAGTTTCCATTCTGTTTCCGGAAGGAAGGCTTAAAGTTTGGCAGACGTGGGTTCTGGTTCTGGTTCTGTCACTGCTGTGTGATTTTGTTGTTGTTGTTGTTGTTGTATTTTGGTAGCACCGCATGGCCTTGGGATCTTAGTTCCCCGACCAGGGATCGAACCCGCGTCCCCTGCATTGGAAGCGCAGAGTCTTAACCACTGGACCGCCAGGGAAGTCCCACTCCTGTGTGATGTTGGATAAGTTTATAAAATGAGAATGATATCAGTTCATAGGATTGGTGTGTGAATTAAATGACTTAATGCTCAGAAATTGCTTGTATAGGCTCAATGATAATAATAATGGTTATTATAAAACAACTAACATAATTATAAACAACTAATAAAAATTAGTATTAATAATTAATAAGAAATATATAATATCACAGTATAAATATATTATAGACAATGTAATAGTTATTAATAATTGTTAATAATAATGAATAATAGTTATTAATAGTTGTTTCCCCAGTGATCTGAGAGGAAAGGGATTTATACAACAGTGATTTTCAACTCTGCCTGCACAGGGGAGTCACGAGTGTGATGTTTTGGAAGCGCCCATGGGGGAGGGCAGCCCCGGATGTGCTGAGTCTGAACCTTCTTCCATCGGTGCATCGGGAAGTCCACTCAAGGTGAGCCCCTCACAGCCAGGACTCGGAAGCACTGGTCTGCATCCGGCACAGGATGGCTGAGGGGTTCAAAAGGCAGGGAGAAGGGTGTTTTTGAACAGGAAGGTGTTTTTGAACAGGAAGAGCCTGTCCAGTGTAAGTCTCTGTGGTGAATCAGAGACAATAAGATGGAGGGAAATTGAAGACTTCACTACTGGAAAGGGGGTCTGGGCTCCAGTGTCCAGTGTCCAGCACTACACGTCACTCCAAAATGTTAGGGAAATCATATACAAGGTTGATGGGAGACGGCTGTGTGAGCTGACCCATCACACCCGGTGTTGACGTCTCAGATCCCCAAAAGTGGCCCTCTGTAGTCCTCTTTCCACTCATCTCTTGATCTGACCTCATCCAGTCTGAGCCATTTGCCTAGGAGGTAGCTGGAGGGATTTAACCATTCTAAGAAGAAAAAAATCTTCCTCTTCTTTATAGGATAATGGCATAGCTCCATATTCCCTGGGTCTGAGAAGTCATTCCTTTTCTTAGGAAACATAAAAAAGTGCACATCATGTTCTACTGATCTATGTTTCTACCTTTGGGAAAAAAAAAAAGTTCACATCGGCAAAGGCCCCCAAGCCCAGTGGTGGCATGCTGAGGGCTTTTATTTTCTTCTTTTTCTTCTCAATTCCCCTGAGAGAGAAACCCTGAGAACATTTCATGAGTGAAACCAAAAGAAGGTATAATCAGGTTAGGCTTAGTTAAGCTGCAGTAATGAACAATCCCGAATTCTCAGTGCCTTATTACAACAAAGGGGTGCTTCTTGCTCTCGATACATGTCACTCAAGGCCGGCTGGGGGCTCTGCTCCATGCTGTGCTCTCTTCAGGACCCAGGCTGAAGGACCAGTCACCCAAGGGAATATGGCATGATTTTGAAGGGAATGCTGGGCAGGTCTAGCATGGACAATTGAATGCTCCCACGTGGAGGTGATGGAAAGTCAAATGTCAGAACTATGGTTGAATTTCAAGCACCTGCCTAAGAAAGTAAAAATAACTGAGAGAAAAACATGGCCATTCCAAG
The DNA here is from genome assembly GCF_949774975.1 of Lagenorhynchus albirostris. Lineage (NCBI taxonomy): Eukaryota > Metazoa > Chordata > Mammalia > Artiodactyla > Delphinidae > Lagenorhynchus > Lagenorhynchus albirostris. The sequence goes on from NC_083106.1 coordinate 10,775,302, forward strand.
TAAATATGTCAAGGAAAGGCCTTTTACCCCAAAGATGCACTGAAAACATTATTCAAACATTAGCCTTTTAAGAGGAACTTTAAAAGTTAAAGCTTAAAAGTTTAAAGTTTTTTAAAACTTTTCTCAAGTTTGTGAAAGTGGGTAAAACAAAGTTTATTGGTGGCTTGTTCTTGAGCTAAGAGCTGAATTCTTCAGAATGTTTTTATTTTTCTATTTTCTTTTATCTATTTAAATTTTTTTGAGAGGTTGGGGGGTGGATTCTTCTTGTCTTTAAGAACAATTGAATGTAATTTCTGTTTTAGGATATTGGTTTGTTTCTCTGCTCCATGTGGGTGGGGACTGTGCTGAATTATTGATTTTTGTGTCCCTACTGGCTACCCAACTGCGCCTAGTATAGAATAGCCCATCTATTCATACTGACTGGAATGAGCATTGCACGATGAGTGAGCATGAGAAATGAATAAGCATTGGTTTCATAACACATCAGCACACGTCACAAGTATTTCTGAGGAAGTTGTGAAAATTTCAGAACAAACTTAACTTCAATTGATTTTCACTTGAGAAAAACTGTGACACTTCTGGCAATGTCACAATTCCAAACAGTAAAACCATATTTGTTATGGAGTTTTTGAGATGATCATAACAAGATTCCCTTGAATACCAGAATAGAGATCATCGTACATCTTTGGTAGGAGACTCCTACGTGCTTGTGGGCCTGATACATAGCAACGAATAGCGTTAGGTCTTAATTACATAAAATTTCCAGATTGTCACTTTTCTTACCTGGAAATATTTGGGGGATTATCTGTTGACAGCAATCTATTTTTATTAATCTTTTGACAAGTTCTATGTAAAAGAAAGGCATTTCTCAAGGAGAAGAAAGAAGTTTTCTTAAGTCCTTCAGTCTGAAAATCATGTCTGAAAATCAGTATATGTGAATATGGGTTGATTGTGACTCAGTTTAGCATTTAGCTTGTGAGCCTAATTAAGCAAATGAAATAGTTTTCATTCAGAAAGTTCTTTTTAAAAAATCCAGTCTCTCATCTTTCAATATCCTTTAAAAATATTCTTCTTATTATTCAATGTGCTTTTTGCCTTCTATAATATTTCTCCTTCTCTCTCGTCATATAAGATGTTGCTTTCAAAATGCACCCATAGTCCCCCAGCACACACTCAGCCTAATGCCTCTTTTTTTCCCTCTGAGCATCGGATTTGTCATGGCCATTGTTTAAATATTAGGGACAATTACCGGGTGTCACTGAATGTGGCCGGTTCAGCTTGTTCTCTCTGCTTTGGCCCAGACAGTACATTCATGGCAGAATGGGAGCCCCATTAGTCCTTGTATCCACTGACACTGAGAGAATAGATCGCACACAAGCCAGTTTTTTCTTACTTTGTCATTGTTCCCTGACGTAGGCTTTCTCGGGCTTAGAAATCACTGTTTGTTTGTTTTTTTAAACTTTTGTTTTATATTGGAGTATAGTTGATTTACAATGTTGTGTTAGTTTTAGGTGTACAGCAAAGTGATTTAGTTATACATATAAGAAGTCACTCTTCTTTAAAAAAGAGATGCCTGCACTAATCAAATCTGCTCTAAAGATATGTAACAAATACTACTGAAAACTGCAAAAATAGTGCAGCAATTAAGAAATGCTCATTACTTCTTTTGCTCTCGGATTGGTATATTTTATGCACCTAGAGTTGTGCATAAAATTCTCAGGCCCACTTTGAGTTACCAACTCCTAGAAGCCAATGGAAAAATCATAGGCTTTGATGTGTAAAATAACTGAGAAAAAGTGTAGAGCCTTATAATATACCTGAGTTTAATCTGGGCCAGTCAGGAGCAAGACCTGAAATCCTCTTACTGAGGAAAATGAACGAAAGCACACTTGCCTTCTGAGGCACAAAATAAAAGAAACCTATAAAATTTGTGTGGCACAGTGTCCCAGAAATCAATTATGTAATTTTGTACAATCGTATCAGGTGGAGTATCAACCCATTACTGAAACTCAGAGCTTTCAAACCTAATGGAGACTATTTGACATTCCTAGGTGAGCTGCCAAAGGCCCATTTCCAGTTGCCAACGTGACAATTATTGACATAGACATGTACAGGCAGGGAAGGGTTTTCAAGAAAATAATGTCAATAATTTTCTACTGTGTTTTAAGCGAAAAATCAGTAGAAGGTGAGTGACTAGGATCCTTATGGAATCCATATCTGCAAATCCCCTGAACCTTGGAGCAGCGATGGGCATCAATGGGGGAAGTGGGTACCCACGTGAAATCCAATTAGGTTGGAAAGAGAGAGTTGAACTGTGCATGCTGGAGGTGATCAGAATGTTTTTAATCTACTATCCTCAGGTGTGGAAGATTTCTAGAGTTTCTCCTTGCACCATGCGTATCATGGCTGGGCTGCTCTTTTGCAACTCTGATTTCATCAGGCTACCCTGATCTAGAGCCCATGATGGCTGATTTCCCTTAGCTCCTCAGCCTGCACCTGGTGGTGGAGTCAGTAGTTTCTTTAGCCCATCTTACCTGTCACTGTTTCCCAATGACTTCCTCTCACCGTTGCCTTCTCCTGAATCCCGCTCATGTTCGATGCGCTAATCCTCTCTCTAAGCTGGTCCCTGTGCTGTCCCCTCGTCCTGCCATATCCTCTCCACTATTTACCAACCTATTTTGCGCCTTCTTTGAGACTGTACTTGAATCTAGTCGTCTTACAGTCTTAAGACTAGCTTTTGTTTACTAAGAGTCTACTAAGGCCAAGGAATGTAATAAGGATAATATGTTGTATCTACAGTTTTGGTACATCTATCTTTCTCTCCTATGTGCATGAATAAATCGATGCATGCAATAAACAGGGAGTTGTTTTCTGTTCTCAGATGAAGTATACTTCTTATTGGGTAACTAAATAACTTTTCTTTCCTTAGAGAAAAACATAATGAATATGCACAGTAGGTGTTACTGTTCCCACTTTATAGGTGAAGAAACTGAGATTCAGAAGGATTGGGTTTCCTGTGTAAATTTGTTTAGATAATCAAATAGAGATTCAAATACAGGCCTCTCTGACTCTAGAACCCATATGAAATTGTAACGTTTTCCCTATTTCTAGCATCCAATGATCTCATTCTCTGAAGTTTTCTAACACTTAATAGTGATGACGGCATCAAAACCATAATGATAACACTAAAAGTTGCCACGGGCTGACTTAGGGAGCAGCCTCTGCTATGGTCTTCACACTCATTGTCTCAGTTGGCTCTCACAGCAATCCCAAGCACGTGAACGGTCTTAGTGCCAGATAGACAAATGGTGTTTGGAGGTAGAAGGAGAGGTCTTTCCAAGCATGGATCACAGTAGAATCTTGGTCCCTTGGAGACAGGGACCTCCAATTCAGACAACAGAGACACTGGCAGAGTCCAGAGGGAGAGCTCTCCCCACAGGCAGCAAGGCTGTTAGAGAGGGTCTGAGCGACTGTGGTCACACTTGAGGGCCACCCTCAAGTAACAGATGGGGTAGGAGGCACCGTCACGGGGGTGATGAGATGGCCAGTAAGACCCCGGGGTAACTAGGTGAAGATTTGAGTGAGGTGAGAGGTGCGACCCACAGCCAGACGAATACATACGGACATCTTACTCATGTATTTATTTAATGATACTTATTTATCCTTATTGACAATGTGACGTTTATTAACACCCACTGGCTGCCGAGGCCTGGGGAGACCTGGACCACACCCATGTTGTAGCAAACCATGGATGGGCCATGTATGCAGGAGGGAACGAGTTCATGGTCTTTCTCTCTCCTTCAATGTGAGCTCCCCACACCTTGCACAACTCTAGCGACATGGCCACAGGTAAGCTGCTGGACCAGTCCCCTCACCTGTAAAATGAGAGGTCTGGGCTAGATGGCCTCGAAGGTCGTCTCATCTCTCAAATTCTCTGACTCCATTATTTAGTACAAACTAAGGTGCCAGAAACCTGTGGAGATGAGACCAAGAACAGCAGAAGGAGATGGAAGGCCAGGCTGCTGAAGAGTGGCGGGCCGAGAACGGATGGAGGAGTCAGGCATCCTGGGTGTGAGTCCTCTCATGCCTTTTCACCCTGAACAGGTCACTTAACCAGTCTGCAGCCAGATTTCTCGAGCTCAGATCCAGGCTACCAATCCCGGCCACAGAGGCATGCAGTGAGTCTTCCGTGTGCGTGAGCGTGTGTATACAGCCTCCCTCTGGGGGCTGGCTGCAGGAGAGGCACCCAAGGAGCGGTGTGTGCTTCTGATTACAATGCAACGGCGGCACCAGCCCTGCAAAGCACACGGGCCTGCCTCTGTGACCTGGTGGCGCTGGAGCCTCCTTGACTGTTAGAAAACCAAGTGGAAAGGGACCAGCCTTATTCTGGCCAGTAGATCTGGGTCTGAGAATTCCCTCTGCCATTTATTAGAGGAAGTAGGGAATAGCTCAGGGCCTTATTTCCTCATCTGTAAAATAACGTGCTTGGGTTACATAAAACCTTCACAATTTTTTCTCTTGTAATTCTAAGATCTATCATTTAACCAACCTCCTTGGAGATAGTTGCTTTCGCAAATTTAATCTTTTCTACTTCCCACTACCTCTTGCACATAGTAGGTGCTGGTAAATACTGTATGAGTGAAGAACGAGATGGCGCCAGTAATTTAATTCTCTCAGCCTCAGGAGAGTAAGAAACCTCACATAAAACCAAGGGATGTGAAACCTTAATTCTCTGAGTGCTGAACTATCTGAGTCATGCTGTTTCAAAGATTCAGGCTTGTGGCTTCAACTGATAACAAATTCTTTCCATTAAGAAATTGCTCTTTCTGGTTAGCCTGACTTTTGAAGCAATGCAGGCAGTGCAGACACCGGCAGGGTGACTGGGTCTGCTCATAAAATGATTGCCGCAAGGGTGGGCCCTCTGAGCAAAAGCACAGAACACCCCAAAGATAACAGCAGAATACAGCTAAGACCTGCAGCCTCTCAGAAGCTGGAGGTGAGGATAGTTAGACATTTCCTGTGCACAGCCCAGTTCCTCCCATTCAAGGTTCAGAAACCAGATTTGCTATATAATGATTTTTTTTTTTTTTAGTAAATATTGCCCTGTAAGCACCTAACTGAAGCGTGAGGGGAATCTCACTGTTGAGAACATTTAGCCTTTATGATTAAGTAGTTCACAATCCAACGGGTACAGGACAGGCAGATATGGAAATGACATTCTGTGTCTCTCTGGCACAGACGGATGAGTTGGAAGGGGTCCTTGCTTTGTTTTTTAACTTGCTTTTGGGAAATGTGTCTGGCGGGCTCCAGCTAGAGAGTAGAATCTGGAGTTGGATGGGTGGGGTAATTTGCAGGGAATGGTCTTGGGGGAAGGAGGGAAAGAGAGGAGGGAGAAAGGGCATCTTTGCAGCATCCTTTCAAGGTCTTCTTTCTCCAGGACATTCTCCCCATCTTTTCTCCTGAAGAACAAGTTCATGGCCACTTGGGTCTGCGTGACCAGGGTCTTCCTTCTCTGTTGGGGTGGGTGAATGGGAGGAGGCTTCTCTTTCCCCATCCAGCACCTGCATCCTCATGTTTCCTCCTGGTGCAGTTACAGGATGCCCAATCCGTCACGGAGCCTGGAATTGGGCAGGGACCATCTGGAATTCAGTAAGTGCTCAGCATGTGGATGTACAGATATCAGACAACTAGAAGACTTGCCGGTCTCTGTTTGTTTTTATTTTTTATTTTTAAGATCACTGGCGGGAAAGTGAACCTTCAAGCTTTCATCCAAAGCAAAGACTGGTTGCTATTTTATCCACTTCCTAAGCACTGCATTTCTTTCAGCCTTCATCAAAGGCATAATCCTTCATTCAGCATCTTTTTCATCACTTTAAATAGTCTTCCTGCCTTTGCTGAACTTTTCTGCCTTAAGACAGATGAGGTCAAATGTGCTCCAATGGAGGAAATAAAATGGGCGAGGAAAACTAGCTGTAACTTTTGTGCTCAAATCCTGAGAACTGGTGTATGATTTTTTTTTTTTTTTAAGCGAGCTACTGCTTGGCTACCCTGCTGTCTTAAGAAGCATCTGAAAACATAGTGTTTTTTAAAACAGAAAATGTTAAGGAAAAGGTCTGTGCTAATATATATATTTCAACAGAGTTTTTAGAGAGAAAAATGATCTCCAAATTGTTTGAGACAGTCAGCGTGGCTCTATTATATCTGTGTAGCAGTAGGGTATAACAAAGCCAAAGATTTAAGGCAATTTTGACACCTTAAAGCAGAACTGCTAGCACTGCACAGGCTTTTAAACCCAAAGAGGATTCAGCCTGCTCACTTATTACTTTCCACATCAAAAGGACAATGTCTCTTTTTTAATCTTTTGGCTTTGCTGTGACACCATGGGAGGTTATTGACTTTTCAAGCACTTTAAGTACACAATCCTGCAGAAAAGGGACATTGGTGTACTCGGGGGCTATGAGTTCAAATTCTCATCTCTTTGTGCCCCTCTCCTCCCTGCACAAATAAGATTGGAAAGGGCAGAGCGAACAGTGTGGATCTGCCACACGTTTTGATTGGGACCCTCTCATTGAGTCATGGGCACCTGGAGCCATTCTGCTCAAGACAGGCTCCTTTCTCATTTCTCTTGTTACTTTTTAGCCCTGACAGCTCCCAGGGTTCTGTTGGATGATGTGCTCGGAAACGCCAAGCTTCCTTGTAGCCCCTGTGAGCTAAAATAATGAACAAGCAATTAAATCTCATGCTTGAGGGCCTGTGCTGATTGCTTGCAGGAGAAGGGCCCAGCTCAGCCTTGTTCCCTGATTGCGGGGCATGGGCCGGCTCCTGGCTGGATTTCTCTTGGAGGAGAAGCTGTGTCACTGGCAGGAGAGCTTGGGCGCTCCAGGACAGGGACTCAGCACAAAACTGATGTTCACTGAGACACCTGTACTGGGAATGTCAGGATTGTGATTTGGTAGCAAAATACAACGGGCTGGAACTCCATTTTTTCTTCTTTTTGGATAATATCCTCTGCAATGAACTCATGTTCACTAAGGACATATTTTTTCAAAAACACAAAATGTATTTGTGGCATTTGGCTAAAGACTGGGTCTGTTAACTAGTTGCTGTGAAGCTAACTTTCATCTTGCTGGGTTTCCTACCAATTTTGGAGAGGGGGCGTTGGGGACAGTGCCAGCTTCACCAACGTCCCACCACTAGTCAGCGGTAGAGCCAGAAATGGATCCTGGCAGTTTGCTTGAGGAAGCAGGGCTCTTAACTAACCACTCTGCTGGTCCACCTCAGTATTAATTAATTAAATAAGTAATTCATAATTTAATAAATAATGCTACGAATAGTGCAATGGATACATATTGAAGTTGCACTGAGACTTGCCACTGGGAACTCAAGGTTAAGGGGGACATACCGGTTTCCATCCTGCTGAATCACGCACTCTAGCACTGGAGACTGACATTGATGAAAAGAAACACATTGTTAGATAACAGCAAACTGAGATCATGCCGTGCAGTAAAATCATGTGATGAGACAGGAATGTCTAGAAGAAGGTGTAGACTAGTTCAAGGGTTCCTAGAATTCCATTCTGCAGAAGTGAACTTGAACTGCGGTCTGATGGATGACTAAGGTCGGGGGGCAAGGAGGCAATGTGATATGGGGAGGAAAAGCAATTGGGGATGAGACTGGTGGGGTAGCCAGGGCCAGGTCAGGTGGGATTGTATACGTCTCATTGCAAATATTATTTCTGATCCAAAGAGCCATGGGGTGCCATGAAAGGGCATAAGCAGGAGAATGACACCATGACATTTGTGCGTTGGGAAGGGCACTCCAGCCGTAGCACAACAATGAGTGGGATGGGTGGTTTAGGGGACAGATGATTGCAACTTGGATCAGTGGTGGGATGAGATGTAGGTCGAAAGGCATATTTATGGGCTCTTTAGGAGGCAGAATGGACAGGACTTGTGCCGGTTGGATTTAGGGGATGAGTGACATGTCAAGGATGGTTCCTTGGTTTCTGGCTTACAGACGGGGATGAACAGTGCCATTAGCTGAGATGGGGGACACGGAGGGAGGACTGGTGGATTTAGGAGAGAATTTGAACTTGGTTCAGACCTGTTGAGTGTGAGATATCCCCAAATGGAGCTACAATAATAGCTATTGTAACAGCTGTAAATCCTTGCACATAAGGGTCTGAAATTCAAATTAGAGTTTGGAGGCAACTAACATTAAAGCCGATAGTGTGGATGAGATGTCTTAGAGGCTGTAGAATGAAAAGGGAAGAGTCTAGGATGGAAACCTTAGGAAATTCAGTGGATACAGGCCACAGAATGGAGGATTAGAAGAGTCCATAGCAGAAGGAGAGGACCTGAGTGATGTGGGCAGCTCAGATGAGGCACTTTCAGAAAGAAGGGCTGGGGGCGGGCAAGGGGAATGCTGCTGCTGAGCCCACGAGATGAGGACTTTCACTCATTCTCAGTGATCCTCAAAACCCACGCTGTAAGGCAGGAATGATTTTTTTTCATTTAATAGATAAGGGAGCTGAGCCTCAAAGAAGTTAAATAATTTGTGGAAAATCATGCAATGAATAAGTGGTAGGACAGGACTTGAGACTGGATCTCTAGGTCCAGAGCCCATGCTTTTGTCCCTGTCTCTCTGTGGCTTAATATCTTTCACATTCAAGTTTTTTTTTTTTTCTAGAAAAGATAACAACTTAATGGTATTTTGGTTTGTTAAGAAATCATGATGAGAAAAAAGAATGACAACTGACATTGAATGTGAGGCTCATAAGCTGATTAAGGGTTTTGAATATATGATAAGTAAATAGGCTTTTTTAAGACTATTTTTTTTATGTGGACCATCTTTAAAGTCTTTATTGAATTTGTTACAATACTGCTTTTGTTTCATGTTTTGGTTTTTTGGCCGCGAGGCATGTGGGATCCTAGCTCCTCCACCAGGGATCGAACCTGCACCCCTTGCACTGGAAGGCGAAGTCTCAACCACTGGACCACCAGGGAAGTCCCAGTAAATAGGCTTTAAAAACTCATGTATCTGACCCTTTATTAGGCTGTGAATTTCAAAACTGACATCACAGCTAAAACGATTGCTGAGGGGCTGCATGTGCCTTCTGCCTCAATTACTCTCAGAACCAATTCAGTAAAGATGATTTTTCTGAAGCTGGCCAATGCAATCCAAAACCAGATAGGTAAGAGAAAAGCCAGTCACTGAAGATGCATGCAGAATAACATTAGGGACTAAGAATTCAAATGAATGGAGGTTTTTCTTCTTTTTTTCATCTTTATGAGGTCAGAAGTTGAGACACAAGGATAAAGTGAATGTCTGTTGATTTCAAAAGCAATTCTAAGCACACTGCCCTGAAAAATTCACCTTCCTCAAATTAAATGTGGATTAGGAAAACTCAAACATGGGTTGAGGTGGGTTTGACTGCAGGGGTTTTAAGTATTCTGGTGTTTGTTGTAGTATTTACAATGAGAAGGTGATGAGTCTGGGAATATACGACTTGCTGGCTGAAAAGCAACATGGTGACTCAGTTTGGGAGTCAGGGAGGTCGACCTGATGTCTCTGTAGGGAAGGTTGACAGAAAGGGAAATGTTTAAACACTTTAATAAAACCAAGCTCTGGAAGCACATGCAACCTGAAGAATGAGGAGAAAGGGACAGAGTCCCCAGCTGGGTGGGTTGACTCTTTCTGAGAGCCCTGTAATGCCCTGGGCTTAACTCTGTCCCTGCCCTTCCACTGTGTTCTCTAATGGCCTGGGTCATTGGTCTCCCTCAAAGCAACATGAACTTATTTATGGCAAGGACTACATCTTACTCATCTTCGTTTCCTGGCATTCAGTTAAGTGTCTGGACCGTAGTCGATAGTTGTTAAATAAACATTTGCTGGAAGATTAAGCAACTGAACAAATGCCATGAAAGACTTGAGAATTACAAAGGAGGTTAGGGGAGGGAAAGGAAGAGGACTTTGGTCTTTGTGCTAGGAGAAAGAGACTCTGGGGAAATCAGGATTTCTTGGGTGTTCCTGTATGTCCAGGAGAGCATTACTGGTGGTCTGAAATGAATGTAAGCCTAAGACCTGGATAACTCAGGCGGAAATGTCTTCCATTCTTCAAAATTAACAGAACTGGAGGACCACCCAAGAGTGGTTCACGTGGAAGAGAAATTCCATCATGGATCCAACACAGCAGGGTTGAGTGCCAGGAGGGAGGCCTGAGCAATGCAAAGGTGTGAACCAACCAACAGTAGGGGAGTCTGTGTGGAATTAAATGAAAACAGCCCAGCTGTGGTAGTTGTCAAGGAGGTGAGGAGAAAAGGCCCTTATTCCAGGGATGCAGGATGTGGTCTTTGGAGATGGGCCTCTTCTCATCCTCATTTTCTTGCTTTGGTTCCTGGGAAGGTGGAGGTCCTAAACCTTGGTGATTAGTCACGTTAAAAGTAAATCTGGGCTTCCCTGGTGGCGCAGTGGTTGAGAGTCTGCCTGCCGATGCAGGGGACACGGGTTCGTGCCCCGGTCCGGGAGGATCCCGCATGCCGCGGAGCAGCTGGACCCGTGAGCCATGACCGCTGAGCCTGCGCGTCCGGAGCCTGTGCTCTGCAGCGGGACCACAACAGTGAGAGGCCTGCGTAACACACACACACACACACACACACACACACACACACACACACACACACACGCAAAAAAGTAAATCTATCCAGTGATGGAAGTAAGAAGAAAAATCAAGCCAAAGATGAGTGGTATGATTTGCTTGTTTCCAACACTGGCTCTCTCTCCTAAGCCAATATGTGGATTGCACAGTGCATTCCTGAAGACCTAATTTTCTTTGTGACCTCACAGAGGACATGTTCCCCTGAAGGTGGCCTCCAACTGTTGTGAAGGTCAGAGACTTCTGAAGGATCATTACTTTTTTCTCTTCTTCATGGGCCAAGAAGTTCTCTGGATAAGAAAATGAAATTTACATGCCAGGGGGCATTAATTAATTAACGAATTAATTAAATTAATTAATTAAAGTGTATCATTGTGCTTCACTATATTTCATGTATATTTGTCTGTTGAAGGGGGAGTTATCAATTATCTTGAAGCTGGTTGCACTTTTTTTTTTATTCTTTCACAGTATTTTCAGCTTCATGGTACAATACGATAGGTTTAAAAGCAGTCAAATGAAGGATGAAGCTCAAAATAGGAATTATGTTGTTTAGAGCAATGAACAGCAAAGTTGTAGAAATATGTGCTTTTATCTGAATTACTTGCTATCAGGCTTTGGGAAGTGTTTCTATAAGTAAGATTTTAATGGATTTTTGAATCCAGGTTTTCAGTGTTACAAAATGATGGCTTTTAGGTTTTTCTTCAGTGCAGGGGGAGAAGCAAAAGATAAGACTCAGGTCTCTGCACAAATTGAGAAGCGAAAGTTCCAGGCGGCTTCAGTGAATGGGTTTGGCGTCAGCTCATACCTGCCAGACCTTTGACAACTTCCTTAACCTCCCTAAATATATAAAATGGGAATATCTCAAAGGAGCTTTGTGGTGATGAAGTGAGATAATTCATGTGTGTTCCTGGCGCTGTACACATCCTAGTGCTTAATAAACATTGACTCATATTTGTTACATAACGTAATTGCAATTTGTTATTAGAATGTAATGGGACTTTCCTTCCTTGTCCCTTTGATTCAGAAATTTACCCCTGAACATTTTCATTCTCAGACACTGCATTTTATCTGAAAAAACGTGGGGGGAACGACTTCTTTAGATACCTTAAAGTTAACTGGAGATTAAATATATTAAAGCCTTCTAAAGGACATTCTTGCTTTTAAAGAATTTATCCTCTGGTAATTTTCTAATTTCAAGGGATACTGTTAGACTCCAACTATGTTGATAATTTACATTTATCTTTTTGGTTTGTTTGTTTCAAACTGACTCTATTTTATTTTATTTTATTTTTAACATTTTTATTGGAGTATAGTTGCTTTACAATGGTGTGTTAGTTTCTGCTTTATAACAAAATGAATCAGCTATACATATACATATATCCCCATATCTCCTCCCTCTTGCGTCTCCCTCCCACCCTCCCTATTCCACCCCTCTGTGTGGTCACAAAGCACAGAACTGATCTCCCTGTGCTATGTGGCTGCTTCCCACTAGCTATCTATTTTACATTTGGTACTGTATATATGTCCATGCCATTTTCTCACTTCGTCCCAGCTAACACTTACCCCTCCTCATGTCCTCAAGTCCATTCTCTACGTCTGTGTCTTTATTCCTGTCCTGCCCCTAGGTTCGTCAGAACCATTTTTTTTTTTTAGATTCCATATATATGTGTTAGCATATGGTATTTGTTTTCCTCTTTCTGACTTACTTCACTCTATATGACAGACTCTAGGTCCATCCACCTCACTACAAATAACTCAATTTCGTTTCTTTTTATGGCTGAGTAAAATTCCATTGTATATATGTGCCACATCTTCTTTATCCATTCATCTGTCGATGGACACTTAGGTTACTTCCATGTCCTGGCTATTGTAAATAGAGCTGCAATGAACACTGTGGTACATGACTCTTTTTGAATTATGGTTCTCTCAGGGTATATGCCCAGTAGTGGGATTGCTGGGTCGTATGGTAGTTCTATTTTTAGTTTTTTGAGGAACCTCCATACTATTCTCCATAGTGACTGTATCAATTTACATTCCTACCAACAGTGCAAGAGGGTTCCCTTTTCTCCACACCCTCTCCAGCATTTGTTGTTTATAAATTTTCTGATGATGCCCATTCTAACCGGTGTGAGGTGATACTTCATTGTAGTTTTGATTTGCATTTCTCTAATAATTAGTGATGTTGAGCAGCTTTTTATGTGCTTCTTGGCCATCTGTATGTCTTCTTTGGAGAAATGACTATTTAGGTCTTCTGTCCATTTTTTGATTGAGTTGTTTGTTTTTTTGATATTGAGCTGCATGAGCTGCTTATAAATTTTGGAGATTAATCCTTTGTCAGTTGCTTCATTTGCAAATATTTTTTCCCATTCTGAGGGTTGTCTTTTCATCTTGTTTATGGCTTCCTTTGCTGTGCAAAAGCTTTTAAGTTTCATTAGGTCCCATTTGTTTATTTTTGTTTTTATTTCCATTTCTCTAGGAGGTGGATCAAAAAGGATTTTGCTGTGATTTATATCAAAGAGTGTTTTTCCTATGTTTTCCTGTAAGAGTTTTATAGTGTCTGGCCTTACATTCAGGTCTTTAATCCATTTTGAGTTTATTTTTGTGTATGGTGTTAGGGAATGTTCTAATTTCTTTCTTTTACATGTAGCTGTCCAGTTTTCCCTGCACCACTTGTTGAAGAGGCTGTCTTTTCTCCTTTGTATATTCTTGCCTCCTTTATCCAGTATAAGGTGACCATATGTGTGTGGGTTTATCTCTGGGCTTTCTATCCTGTTCCGTTGATCTATATTTCTGTTTTTGTGCCAGTACCATACTGTCTTGATTACTGTAGCTTTGTAGTATAGTCTGAAGTCCAGGAGCCTGATTCCTCCAGCTCCGTTTTTCTTTCTCAAGATTGCTTTGGCCATTCAGGGTCTTTTGTGTTTCCATACAAACTTTTCCTGTGCTGCAGTATAGATTGCCCAAGTAGGTGATCAAGGTTTGGGCACTGTTTTTAACTTTCAGCAGTTTCTAATCTAAGTCTTACCATAAGCTTCCTAGTAGCTGCTATAAACCTGTTTTGTTCCTCAGTGTTTCTCTCTCTCTCTCTCTCTCTCTCTCTCTTTTTCCCCCTAGTATTCAAAGTAGCTTTTAAGATTTTGGAGAAAAGAGTAGGTAGAATACATTGGATATTAGGGGCTGGAAAATTCCAAGTTTCTGGCTCACTGTGTGTGGTTTGTTTGCTTTCTCTATACATGTCTTGGTTTCTTAGTGATTAAAACTTGGTATAAATGTTGCTACTTACCCACCTGTCAAGGATGGTGTGAGAATGAGTAATAATATCTGAGCCATATTTTTGCTCCTTAGAAGAAAAGTGCTATATAAATACAAAGTGTTATTTCATTATAAATACTTGTATGATAACAGCATATGTTAAATTCAATTTCCTTGACCAATTTTATAAATATATTTTGGTGTTACAATATGGTTGTTTTTATGGTTAGTATGTGTGTATCCTACACTCTGTGTTTTATTTTCTATCTGGGTGGTGTAACATATCAAATGTTTAAGAAAACTAAAGACATCATTCTAGATAGATCATGAAGCTACTGCTAAATGTTATTTACTTTTGTGCATTTCAGCTAGATGCTAGCGACATACCTACTAATATAGAGAGTATGAACTCTACACCAATGTAACAGGATATTATAAAAATGTAACTTGGGTAAATGGTGTATTTTTTCCTATTAATCTCAGCTCTGTATCAATGATTAGCAGCCCACTTGACAGAGACATTACATTGTTAAATATTAAGATCCTGCCTTCAGTGTCCAGAGACGCTGTTTATTAGTGTCACACAGAGGGACGTTGGAATTCATGCTTGGCCCAGGAGAAAGGTCACCTCTTCTTGCCTCAGACCACCAACTGGGAAACTTCTTCTTTTGCTGAAAAGGTGTATTTGAATCTCTTACATCACTATAGCATGACCAGAGAACACAGGGGTGGCAGATATATGGAGACATAGCACAATTACAACACAGTATGGTGATTTGGGGGGATAATTTGTTAAAATACCAAGTAGACTTTCTGGCAAGTGGTAATAAGGGCTTTCAGCAGTCCCTTTGTTCTACCCTTACTTTTCTCAGCAAATTACTTGACCTCCTACCTCGCAAATCAGAGACATCTCCATCTGCACCTCTCACCAAATGATTTGCAACCTTACTTGTTTTTTTAACTTTTTAGTTTGAAATCATTTAGATTGACTAAAGAGTAAGTAAGAATACGGTGTTCCCACACATCCTTTACCCGGCTCTTCCTAAGGTTAACATCTCACAGAACCATAGCACATTTATCAAAACTGAAAGATAACATTGGGGCAATATTATTAACTAAACTACTGACTTTATTTGGATTTACCAAGTGTTTCTGTTAAGATCCTTTTTCTGTTCCAGGGTCCCATTTGGGGTACCATATTGCATTTAGTCATCATGTCTCCCTAGTTTCCTCCACCCTGGACCATTTTTCTATCTTTCTTTGTCTTTCATGACTTTACACACTTTGAAGGGTAACGGTCAGGTATTTTGCAGAATGTCCCTCAATTTGGGTTTGTCTTATGTTTTCTCGTAAATAAATGGTTATGGATTTCAGGAAAGAATATTACAGCGGTGATATGCCCTTCTCATTATATCATATCAATGGGCACATTATGTCAACATGGCTAATTACAGGTGCCATGAACCTTGGTCAGCTGGTTAAGGTGATATCTGTTAGCTCTCTCCATTGGAAAATTAATATTTTTCCCTTTGTCTAATCTGTTCATCAGAAGCAGGTCCCTAAGTCCAGCCCACACTCAAGGGGAAGGTCTATTCAACTCCACCTTCTAGAGGGAGAGGTATAAAAGAAGTGGTGGTCATGTTTTCAAACTACAACAGTAGTAAATTTGGGAGATATGAAAGTGTGATAAAATACCCTGTTTCTTATTAAAGTTTCACCCACTAATTTTAGCAGTTGTCAATTAATCTTGTCTGCAGCAATAAATATTGTGGTGTTCTAATGGTGATTTCTTATTTTCCTGATTCGTTCTACATTTATTAATTGGAATTCTTCCTTAAGGAAGATTTGCCCTTTCTCTTTTGTTTATTTATTTGTCCAATTATTCATGTATATAAGCGTGGGCTCATGGATATTTATTTTATTCTTTGAGTTATAAAGCAATACAACTGTTTTTTATTATGTTGCCCAAATCGTATTAGTGTTGGCCACTGGGAGGCTTTTCAGATTTGTTCTTAGGTCCTCGGGACATGCTGTCATTAAAATGTTTTTTTTTTAACTTTCAAGCACTAAAAGATGTTCTAGGATCATCTTGGTTTTTTGGTTTTGGTTGTTGTTTTGTGCCCTGGTCTTAGAATCATGGCAGATCTATGAGGAGAACATATTTTGGGGGACAATGAGTGGTCTCTTTCAAGCCCCAAACCCCGTCGCATTTGAAGGAGGAACTGCCAGACATAGAGGACTTAATGAGAGATGAAAGTTCCTATCTGCAGCAGGTCATATAGCCAGTATCCACAGAAAGCAGAGTTCAGTGAGACAGCTGATTGGATTAGCATAGGGCTCCACAGACTTAGAGTGAAATTTTTGGCTTTTCCATGGGGAATGAAGAGATGCCCACGAACAGAGTATGAGGGGTTCCCAGAGAATTGCTCCCAGAGGTTGGGGGGCCTGCAAGAGGGAGGCTGGCACAGGAAGTGGTGGAAAACTCAGGCTCGCCCTGGTACATGTAAGGGGAAAGGAGTGAGGGTGTCTTGAAGGAGCTTAATTTATATACCCTGGGGTCTGAGAGGATGTGTGAATGTGGAGAATGGTACCTGCATCCTGCCGAGAGGATACGAAGGCCTGAGGCTGTTGGAATCTCCTGTGGTGAAAGGGCAGGAAGAGGGGCATCGGTGAGAGCAGCAGCCTGTGCTCCTAGTGTCTGAAGTATCGAGGCTGCACCCTGGATATGGTCCACGTGAATAGACAGAAGGGAGCTGGGACAAGCCTTCCTGACAGCCCTAGCTCATGAGGGCGGCCCTTGCTTACGATCACAATGATAATCTGTGGTCCACGTTACCCAGATATCAGGGTGGGCTAACAAAAATTCAGGTGAAATCTGTGACCAAGTCAGGGAGTTGTACAGTTTAGAGTTTCCTATAAGGTTCACTGATGAGCCCTTGGCTCTGTGAGTGGCCAGCATTTGGCTCCTGCCATGACGGAGAACAGGACAGCCAGCTGGCCTGTGACAAGAGATAGAACAGCCATAGCTCCAGCTAAAGCAAAGGACTTTTGATCCTATTATTATTATTTTGTTCTGTTTCTTTCTACCCCTTTTCTGACCTGTTCTTCCTGAAGAAGCAGAGTGAGTGGGAGAGAGGATGAGAAGAGCCAGGACAGAGAGTGACCAAACAGATCGTACCCCCTTCCTTGGGGCCTTGAGCCAGGAGCCCCATGAACAGGGGGAGGGGAGAGGCTTTGAATTAGATGTGATATTAAACTTTTGATTTATGCTGGAATTTATGGTTCAGAAACCAGAGGCGTGTGGTGAGATGTCTTCAGTAAGACTGGAACTTTTGGTACCTGAAAATGAGTTCTGAATAATGAGACTGTAATTATGAATGAAAGTAACCCTAAACCTATGAAGTTTGTGTGAGGTGTCAAGTGGTGAAGAAGGGAGAGTGTGTGTGCAGGGGGAGGAAATAAACCCATTTTCTGTTTGTGCACCCATGGAGATCAGCCCATGCACTTTGTGTCCTGGTCACCCTCTGGCTCTTTTCTGGCTGTTTTCATCTGATCAGAAAGGCATGGCTGAGGGAGGCTCTTAATATCATAGATGATGGCATCACATTTACTTATTGCAGCCTAAGAGCGTGGCTTTGAATTCAGATTAAAAAATCCTTTTTTTTTTTAAACACATGGTAGATCTTCCTACGTTTATTATGTAACTGATTATTTAAAAACATAAATGCAAGACTATTAAAATGCATCATGAATTTAGGGTCCTCTACCCTATTTAGATTTTCTGGTTGATATTGAATGTATTGGTTATCCTCCCCAGCTTAATGTCCCTTGCCAATCAGATAAACATGCTCAGTTACTTAGGATATAAATTCAGGTGCTCAGAGATGCAGCATAACAGTGGCTTAAATAAGACAGACATTTATTTCTTTCTGAACTATCTGGGTATAAGTCTAGAGCTGGTAGGCAGGCTCCACAGAGTCAGAAATCCTTGTATCCTTCTACCTCTGTCTTATTTCTCTTCCACCCTAAGGGCCAAGTTGGCTCACCAACATGTTCATACTCTAATCAATACGAAGGGCAAAAGTGAAGAGAGGGCACCCCTTCATTTTAAGGACATGATCTCCAGAGCACATGATATCTGCTCTCATCCTATTGCACAGAACTTAGTCAAACGGCTATTCCAACTTGACAACAAGGCTGGGAAAAGTAGTCTTTTTTTTCTGTTTGTTCATCTACTTAGCTAAAATTTCTATCATCTGAAAGAAAGAGAAAACAATTGTTCGAAGACAATGAGCTATCTTCGCCACACATAATTTCAGTGTTTGTATGTATGCAATTGTATGGAAGTCATTGTTATGAGCATACCTGTGGGTCTTAATCTTCAAGTACATAATGCTTCCTTGATTAACATCCCAGGTTCATAGATTTCAATCAGCCACAAATCCACCCGATGCCAAATCTCATTCATTTTACATTTCTCTTATCTTTCTCTGAAGTATTACATGACAGCCTTTTACCAAATATATTGAAATTAGATACACTATGATTGTAGCCTTCCCATGATCTCCTTCAACTAACCTATCAATAGAGGAAACGAGGTTAGCTCAGCATGTCTTAATCTGAGTGATCCCAGATTTTCCTTTATGGCTCTATTTTCTAAGAGCTCACCAGCCACCTGTTTAACAATCCTGCCCAAAATGTTGTCAAGGGAATTCATTTCAACTGTACCCACCTGCAATTTTTGGAATTCATGCTGTTTCCATTTTTGAAAGTCAGATGGACTACTTTGAAGGTGCCTATTTCCTTCTCGCAGTTACCTGTACTATTTTCATTACTTTCCCTAAGTTGCAGGCAGTCAGTTAAAATTCTTTTGATACAGCAATGTATTTGTTTCCTAAGGCTGCTACATCAACATACCACAAACTGGGTGGCTTAAACAACAAAAATTTACTTCCCATGGTTCTGGAGGCTGGAAGTCCAAGATCAAGGTGTTGGCAGGTTTGGTTTTTCCTGAGGCCTCTCTCCATGGTTTGCAGATGGCTGCCTTTTCACTGTGTCCTCATATGTCTTTCCTCTGTGTGTGAGCATCCCTGGTGTCTCTCTGTGCATCCAAATCTCCCCTTCCTATAAGGACACCAGTCAGATTGGATTAGGGCCCCACCCTAACGGCCCCATTTTAACTTATCTCTTTAAAGACCGTATCTCCAAATACAGTCACATTCAGAAGTATGGGGGGTTAGAATTTCAACAGGAATTTGGGGGGACACAATTCAGCCCATAACATGTACTGTGTGTGTGTGTATGTATCTTCTGGGATTAAAGTAATAATTTTATTTAAAGAAACCAGGTACTTTCTTATTTCGGGAAATTGGGGAGATTTTGGAAGGCAATAAGATGGCATAGGACTTTGCTAACTTAGAAGTTTGTTAGAAGTGTACAGTGGAGGTCTCACTCTAGACCTACTGTATTTAACGACACCCCCTCCCCTGCAAGTTGATTTGTGTACCCACTAAAGTTTGAGCACTACTGGGCTAGGAACCCAGTAATTCTTCCACAGGTGATACCTCTTGTACCCAAGAGCTTTCTGGGGGAGATATACACAGAAGGGACAATGGCAAAGGAAATCAAATTATCATTGGATGGCTAGCTGGACTTGGGATGACAGACTCAATGAAGAGAACTCCCTGGTAACCTTGCTTGGGGCACAGGGAGAGAAGCATAAATTATTACACTTTTTCCTATATCCAAGTATCAATCTAGATATGACTTTTTTGTCAACCATATGTAAGAAAAAATTTAAAAAAGAGTGACACAGCTGGTCTTGGGTCAGGTTACTGATCCTGATGCATGGGTAGAATATTTTAAGGAACAGGGAGAGATGAACAGGTGAAGAGAGTGTTGCAAGGTGATGGGAAAGGGTATGGAAAGGAAGGCAGCTTCCCTGCATCCAGACCTAGATTTGCTCTCAGCTGCCATCTCCTCCATGTCTCCCTCGGTGGACATTACCAGTCTCAATTTCCAGTTTAGGTAGAAGAAAAACCTACCTAAACTTTCATGGTCAGGTTCTGTGATGTTAGAATAAGAGCAACATCCCTTCTAAAGCCAGAGGACCGGCTCTGCTGTGGTGCATTTGGGTGAATTATCCCACTTTCTTTTACTCCCTCCTACTCCAGCATACCTTTTTGTATGTATCTTTCAGATTTCACCTATGATATCACTTCCTCCAGGAAGCTTTATTTCCCCCTCAAGACTGAATTAGGAGCCCTACTCACATGGCACTACTGCACTTTGCAGTGATGGCCGATCAAGCTACTCATCTGTCTTCCCCACTATGTGATGATGAGGGTTTTGTTCATCATTAGACCTCGCACGTGGCAGGGGCCCTAGTTCAAAACCCACAGAAATGTTTCATTTGAATGATTGTTAAACAGGTTAGGAAATTATGTTTCTCCAGTTTTAAATACGCACACATGATATGTTTTATAGAAGATATATTTGTATTGTTATTGCAATAAAATTGCATAATCATGGAAACATTCCTGAATATTCTTTTTCAAAAGGTTTAATCCATAGCCTGAGTTTTAAAAAGCAGCTTCTTCTTCAACCATTTAAAAAAGTTATCTTACTTTTGAAGGGGCAGATTAAACATGATTTTGGGGGAAAACATTTTCTTAGTAGCAAACTACTTAAGAGCAGTTTTTCATAATAGAGAAGGTCGGCAAACTGGGAGCACTCGTCACTTTGTAAAGGAAAATAAATGTGTAGCTCAAATGTAAATTCGACAATTATTTTACTTACCACAAACTAAACCATGGCTGTCTTTGTAGAACAATGGATTTTCATCTTCTCTTGCCTATTTTTTATGAAATATTGTTAATTTTGCACTGTATTTTAAAGGGCTTCTTTTTCAAAATCAACCACATGGATGGCAATCTGTAGCCTTTTGTGCATTTCTGGCTTCAACATCTTTGTTGCTGTGATCTTCCTGTAAGCGATATGGTGAATGTATTTTAAGTATGGTGTTATCTCTGTAAACTTAATCTGGAGCATTTTCAAGGGTCTGTTCATGGTGGTTGAGGGGAATTCTGCATTGGGGTACTGTCACTTCTCTCGGGGTACTCACTCCACTATAGGTGACCCCTGTTTGCTGACACAAGCCCCTAAGAAGGATGCAGTGTCAGTCTGCATATTAAATATTGGTCAAGATTAATTTTTATACCAGTTTTAGCTAAAAGCTATATAGAAGTTTTAGAATGTTTGCTCTCATCTACTGGTGGATTGACCTCATTGTAGTTTATTGAACTCCCAAATAAGCTTGAGATTATTACTTGTCCTTCACTACTATTACAATTATGTGTAATTTTATCATTGCATTTACTATCACATTTTAGTTATTCGAATTTTAAAATAAACCTTGGTATATCAAAGGCAAATTTCATCTCTCTTTTATTTTACTGAGAGTTATTTTTTAGTTTTTAAAAGGGGGGAAAGACAGAACCCATCCCCACCAAGTCCCCCCCCTCCCGCCCCCCCACCCGATGGTGTGACCTGCCCGACGGGGGACAGTGCACCCTGCCCTGACCCACCCAGTTGGAGGCGGGCCGGGGTGGGAGAGCGGTCGCACCGTGGGAGGGGCGGCCCGGCCCCCCCTGGCGTATTGAGAGTTATCTTAATACTTCTTGAATTTATAATCTTCCGTATGAATTTTAGATTCAAATTCATCAACCTCCATAAAGTTTTGGTGGAATTTTTGTTGGAATTGTGTTGAATTTTAGACTAATTTGGAGAGACATCACATTTTTATTACGCTGACCGTTCCCATCTATGGATATGGTATATCTCCCATTTATTTAGACCTTCTTTTAAGTCCTTCTATAATGTTTCAGGATTTTCTCCCTAATGATTTTCTACATTTTTCTTGCATATATTGCAATGTATCTGTATTATTTTATATTTTGGTGCTAAAGTGAGTGGGATTTTTTGGCCAAGTGCATGAGTGGAAATATGCAACCAATTATATTTCCCATATTCCCTGCACCCCAAGCTACTTGTCTTTCCTGAGCCAGTTGGATGTACACAACCTTATGCTGTTAGACATTGATTAAGCCATGGGCTCTGTTTAAATCTCTGCTGAGAAATGTCCTGCTGGGTGCCAGTCCTCTGGTGACGATGAGTGAAGAGTTGGTTGAGATCCTAATCAGTGCTTAGGAGGATGGAGCACAAGAACCATCTCAGAGCATAGAGCAAATGTATGAAGAGGTGAAAATCATGAGGGAAAGAGACAGAGATAGATCCCAGAGACTTAATAATTACTTAATAATTACTAAACAAACCCTAAAAGAAATTAGTCATGAGGTAAAGGGAGACTTAATCCTGAGATAGAAAAGTCTCACAGAATTCCAAAGAGGACTGAGGAGTAAAGACAGACCTCCAAGTATGTCCTGGCAAAATTCATGAAGCTGGATGATAAAGAACAAAAAAGCCTGTAAGCTTCCAGGCAGAAAGAACAAGTTACTACAGAGTAGATTTTTTTTAAATTACTATATTAAGGCAATATTTTATTCTGTTGCAGAGAAAAATACTAATTTTATATGATGTCTTAAATTCAGAGATCTCTGTGAATTGTCTTATTTGGTTTTAATGATGTTTTTGCAAATTTTCTTGGATTTTCTTGGATTATCTGATACATGATAATTGTACATGATAATTGCATTATATATAAGTACTGTAATAAATTGTTGGTTTTTCTTTTCCAGTTCTTATGTATTTAATTCATTTCTTTGTTTATTATTGTTTTGCTAAGACTTCTTGCACCATGTGCCCTAAAAATGGTGATGGCAGAGAATGTTTTTAAAGGGTCATGGCTATCTGTAAGTATCTTATCTTGTAGATTTTTGGTAGAAATTCTTATTGAGACTTAACAAAGCTACCTTCTATTTTTGTATATAGAGACTTCATTATTAATGAGCTATTGATTTGATTAAATTCTGTTTTTCATTTATTTAAGACTATCAAATAGTTTTTCTTCCTTAATCTGTTAATGTGTAAAGTTTTTTCTAACAACAAATTATCTTTGCATTTCTGAGGTAAACTTCACTAGGTCATTTGGTTTTTTGTTATATTTTACTGATTTTTAAAAGATGTTACATTAGTGGATTGTATTTACTAATATTTTAGTTAGAATTTTTTTGCATCTGCTTTTATGATATTAACTATACTTATCCTTTCTTGAACTGTATATGTCATCTTTTGATATCTAGGAAGATTTCTCCCTTTTTTCTGTTCTTTGAAATTGTTTTATATATTATGTAAGGATTGTTTGTTTATTGAAGATTTGTTAGCTGACCTGAGTTTTATATCTACTCTTGGTGGAAGGTATTAAAAGTAAATTTATATAATGGTTTATAAAACATCACGGTTATAAAGTAACTTTTAGTGATTTGCATTTTTTCCTAGAAAAGTGTACGTTTTGACTTAGTTTTTAAATGTAATGGCGTGAAATTGTTAACAATACTCTGTTAGGCTTTAAAAATCTCATATGTGTTGAGAGTTATCTCCCTTTCTTTTTTCCATAAATTGTTATTTGTGTATTCTCTTCTTTTTCTTGATCAGTGTTGCCAGACTTTTTTTTTTAATGTTATATAATTAGTTTTAAAAAATTTGTGTTACAAATGGTCTCTACATCTTCAGTCTTATTAATTTGGCTCATATTTATTAGTTCCTTTTTTAAAATCTTTGAGTTTATTGATTTTTCCCTCGGATTCATAGTTTGCATACTTAGTTCATTTATTTTCAATATTTCTTTAAAAAAATATATTTAGGCCATACATTCTCTATGTCACATTTGGCTCTATTTCTTAAGTTTTGGTATATAGTAGTTTTAATGCTGTTTTGTTCCAGATATGTTGTTATTTTTATTGTGATGTTTTCTTTGACCTATGAATTATTCCATAACATATGGGGGAAAAGAGACCAAGCTGGATCAGGCATATATTATATTTGTCATCTCTTTATTGTTTGACTTCCAGTTAAATTGCATTGTCAACAGAGAATGTGTTCTCAGCAGTATCAGCTCTTTAAAATGAATCATAATATCCTTCATGATCTAGTAGGCAAAACATTTTTTGCAAATATTTTATGTTTGCTATTAGAGTAAGCTTATTAATTTTGTCATTAAAATATTTAGTCTCAATAATATTTTCCCAAATAGATCTTTCTGTTTGATAGAGGTGTGTCAATTTTACATTGTAATCCTGTCATTTTTGGCTTTAAATATTTTGAAACTATTCACATGAGTGCATATAATTTTGTGATTTTTCATACTTTATTGCTAGAAAATTTTCCTTTGTTATTATAGTGTAGCTTTTTATATCTATTATTTCACCTTAAATTCTATTTTGTCAGATAATACTTTGCTATATTGTATTGCTTTTCATATTTGTATGAAATATATTTTTGTATCTTTATTTTCAATATTTTGGTGAGGTTTTGTTTTAGTATCTCTTGAAAACACCATATAGCTGAATAAAAACCACCTGACAATCCCCTCTTTTCAAATAGATGAGTTTAATTTATTTATGTTTTTTAATGATTACTGATGTGGTTGTACTTGTGTACAATATCCAGTTTAGCCTGTCTTGTTTACCATCCTTTCTTTCTTCTTCTGGTTTGATAGAGTTTCCTTCATGCTGGTTATATTTATTTTCCCTATGCTAGTTTTGAAGTTATAAATTTCATCTCTAATATTTTTGGTAAACTTAAAATTTAAAACTATATAATCAGCTATAAATTTTGTAAACAAATCTAAACTTGTTCATTATTTTTTTGTTCTCCAAAGGAGAAAAGGTTTTCAGATACACTAACCTTGCCTTTAAATCCCAACTTTCACATTACTGCTGTCTAGAATGTTAGCTAACCATTTCTTTTTAAAAAAGAACCTCATCCATTCCAACTTAGTTTACTTTTCTTCTCATTGAAATATCTCCTTTAATAGTTCTTTTAAAGAGGTGGTTAACTCTCTCTTTATCATTATGTGTCCAAGAATATCTTTATTTTACCTCAGTCAGGTGATATATGAACTAAGTATAACTTCTAAGTTGACAGTTATTTTCTCTGAACATTTTAAAGCTATTACTCCAGTGTAATCTGGACTTTCTTGTTTTTCAGGCAAGTCTGCAGCTTTGATGCAGTCTTGCCATTCTTTTATAGTGTTTTTTTTTTGGGTGTGTGTGTGTTTTTTGCGGTACGCGGGCCTCTCAGTGTTGTGGCCTCTCCCGTTGCGGAGCACAGGCTCCGGACGCGCAGGCTCAGCGGCCATGGCTCATGGCTGCAGCCACTCCGTGGCATGTGGGATCTTCCCGGACCGGGGCACGAACCCGCGTCCCCTGCATCGGCAGGCGGACTCTCAACCACTGCGCCACCAGGGAAACCCAGTGTTTTCTTTTTTTAAGTGAGCACCATGTCAAAGATTTACTTAACTCATGAATGAGGAAACCAAGAGGGTGGTGAAATGGCTCTAAGAAGTGTAGATGGGGCAAAGTATTTATAGTCACTGAAAGGAAAGATGCTTCACTACATACAAAACTGATTAACGCACAAGACTGATTAATGCCATGAAGATGGCAATGCAACTCTCACCTTTGAGATGAAATCCTCTCTCCCAAACAGAAACCATTTGTTCATCCACAGGAAAAAAAATTCATTTACTGTACGTTGCCATAGGACAGAAATCATTTGAACAATTTTTATTTTTGTGGAGATTGAAGACTACCCTTATAGCTTTGTAAAATACCCTAATTAGTAGTAAATGATTAAAGTACTCCTAGAGATAATCCGTGAGCATTCCTGTCAGATAATGCTCTAGGTATGATTTTGAAATATGAGCCATCTTTTTATCTATTTCCAAGTTTGGGATAATTTTTCTTAATAGTCCATTTTGTGTTCACAAACTATCTCCAGGGGAATAGTCTTGGTTCAAATAAGGGTGATCTCATTGTGTTTTGGACTGCTGTCATAAGTATAGCATTCAGTATTAATTAGCACATATAAACTGTGGTATGATCATCAAATCTGGAGTCATACGGCATTAAGCAACTATTAAAACCATAAAAACAATGTCAAAGGTTTTGTAAGAAATCTAGGATTGGATTTCTCGATAATCTCTATTCTCCAGAGATTAAATAAAACATTGCTTGTATTTGTTCTTCTACTTTGAGGCTTAAAAGCCGAACTCAGGAAATCCATCGCCATCAGCTTTTGCCTGCAGTATCTACAAATTTGTGTGAACTCCTCTCTCTGAAATGTTCCCCAATCTCCTAAGATTCCTGGCCTGCCAGGAGGTGACCTGTCTTACTACTTGTACACCTGGGACCCTGTAAGACATAAAACAGACATGAGAACAGTTTCCTGGAAGAATTTTGAACATGTTCATTCTACCCATGAAGTATAACCCTTGATCCTTAATGGTGGGCTTTTCATATCTGATTACATGAGATTTATTCTGAAATATGACACTCCATGTATAGCCTTTATTACACATTCAATTTGTGCAGTTACATTCTGATTAGTTTTATTAAATAAGTGCAACTAACTACATTGTCATTAGAAGTAAAGAAACAATAAAAGTATTTGTTTCTGAATTTCGAGGGATCAAAGAGAACATAATGAAAGCACATAGTTATTAAGTTGAGGTCAGACAAAGGTCAAGAATTGACCCAGCAATTCCTCTCCTAAGTCGATACCCGCAAAGAATTGCAAGCAGAGACTCAGATACTTTAGTGCAAATGCCCATTGCTGCATTATTCAAAATAGTGAAAAGGTGGAAACAGTCTAAGTGTCTATTACACTTAGATTGGATATACAAAACGTTATGTATACATACAAGGGAATATTATTCAGCCACAGAAAGTGAAGTTCTAATAGATGCCACAAAATGAATGAACCTTGAAAACACTATGCTAAGTGAAATAAGCCAGATATAAAAGATCAAATGTTGTATGACTCTACTTATATGAAATATCTAGTGTAGACAAATTCATAGAGACAGAAGATAGATTAGAGGTTACCAAGGGCTGAGGGCAAAGCGGGGGGATAGGGGGTTCTTACTTAACTGGTACAGAGTTTCTGTTTGGGGTAATGAAATAATTTTGTAAATAGATACCGTGATGTTTGCTCAGCATTGTGAACATAATTAATGCCACTGAATTGTACACTTAAAAATAGTGAAAATGGCAAATTTTGTGTTATGCACATTTTACCACAATTATAACAAAAAGGAAAAAAGAAATCAATAGAGAAAAAAGAAAAAGGGCTTTCTCATATAGCCATTAGAAAACAGAACATTAAAAACTCTACAAACGTTATTCCAAAATAATCACAATGAGATGTTCTCCTTGAGTTCATTCAGTCGTTCTTAATTGATTCTTGGCGTGAAATTATCTGGTACCAAATTCAAAAGCATCCTGGAAATCCTGAGTCCCCCTGACAATTTTCTAAGAGATACCAGCTCCTAAATCTATTCCCTGAAATATCAATTGTTAAAAATACCAGGCAGAGGGCTTCCCTGGTGGCGCAGTGGTTGAGAGTCCGCCTGCCAATGCAGGGGACACGGGTTTGTGCCCTGGTCCGGGAAGATCCCAAATGCCGCGGAGCGGCTGGGCCCGTGAGCCATGGCCGCTGAGCCTGCGTATCCGGAGCCTGTGCCCCGCAACGGGAGAGGCCACAACAGTGAGAGGCCCGCGTACCGCAAAAAAAAAAAAAAAAAAAAAAAAAAAAAATACCAGGCAGAGCCCTTTTCATGAGGCTCTGAGGCTGTTCTTCCTTGTTGCAGACCAAACTTCTGGCCAGTGGCTTAAAGGAGAACCTTCAGGGAAGCATGAGAGGAAAGCAGACGCCATCTGTTGATGACGGAGCAACTAACAGTATCAGAATGGAGAAGAGTAAAATCTTTGCTAGGATATGATACATACCTTTTTTGTGAGTTTTTTGGGGTGTTTTTTTTTTTTTACGGTGCACGGACCTCTCACATTGATCAATGTTTCTCCATAGAGTAAGGCACTATATTATACTCTATACTGATAAAATCGAGGAAAAGACATATTCCTGAAGCTTTGAGCAGATAAAATTCCAGTGACATTCTTCCAGTGACTTACTGCATGTTTATTTGATTATTTGCTGCTGCTGCTGCTTGTGTATAGAAAGGGATAAAATCAGCAGATATAGCAAGTAAATACTTGCAGTTCTACTCTGTGTCCACTGCTTATTTTATATTGCAATGCTCATTGCCCCAACAAAGACAGTTGTGGTTTTACTTTGCTCTGTCAGTCACAACTTAATTTTCTCTTTATTGTACTTACTGAGGTATTAAAAGTTTAAAAATCAGGGAAGTCAATAATTTCTATACTTTGGAGGCTGGCATTTGTCTCTTTCCTTTTGATTCATGGTGCAGACCATTATACCCTGTGTTAAAAATATAAGATTAGAAATATTTCCCTCCACCCCTCTCAAGCTTACACTACCCATAAAGTTGGTCCATTAATTACAAATGGTTAAAATGAGTTATGCAGGTATCTTAAAAAATTTTTTTGAAATATAGTTGATTTACAATATTATATTAGTTTCAGGTGAACACCGTAGTTATTTGATATTTTTATAGATTATATTCCATTTAAAGTTATTACAAAATGATGGCTGTATTTCCCTGTGCTGTACAATGTTTCCGTGTTGCTTATCTATTTGGTACATAGTAGTTTGTACCTTTTAATCCCATATCCCTACCCTGCCCCTCCCCACTTCCTTCTCCCCACTGTAACCACTAGTTTGTTCTCTGTATCTGTGAGTCTGCTTCTGTTGTTATATACATTGGTTTGTTTTATTTTTTTAGATTCCACATATAAGTGATAACATAGAGTATTTGTCTTTCTCTATGCAGGTATTTTATGCTCTGTTTTCTACCAAAGAACCTCACTCCACACATCCGACTGACAGCTGACTCAATGCACACAAATGCAAAATACAGTTTTCTGTGAGATAACTTCTGGGAGAGAAAAGCAAATTGTTTAATTAAAGACTGACTCTCTCCCCAAGTTATGTGCTTATTTATTCATTTAGACGAGTTTAATAACAAATACAGTTGTAAAGATAAGAAAGATAACACAAGTCATCACTCTTTAGAAAGGTGGACATTAGATGACAAATCACCCTAGGGGGATTTCTTTCTATACGTTTTTCAGCTTCTGTTAATGTCATGCCTGGACTCCTATCTGGTCCCTTCCTCTCTCCAAATCAGGGCTGTTACTGATTGGAGACTGGACAGGTTTGGGTGGAAGAAGATGATTAAAGGCGAACACCAGCATCAAAGAGGCCCCAAGCTTCAGGATGGGTCTAGGTAGGAAACGTTCTAGCAGGTGTTAACATCATGGTCTCTGCTAGTAGACAGAGGTTTGTTCAGGCAGGAGTCTGGTAGAAGAAGAGTGGACGTGGTTACAGAGACTTGAGGTCAGGAAGGGGCTTTGGGGAGGCAAGGTAGTTTCGTGGCTCCAGAGGAAGTAAGCTAAGGAGGCGCGGGGAAGGAAACCAGAGCTGGGTGCTCCTGAGCAGCTCCTAACTGTTTCCGAATTCCTTGTTCCAGGTCTGCGTTCACTGCTAGGTAGCAAGCGCGGTGTTGTTCTGGGTCACTGCCAAGATCCTAGGGCTCAGCAGAGTTCCTGGCACACACTTGGTGCCAATAAATTTTGTTGACTTAATGAATGGAAGGAAGCAAAATTTGGGGGGGACTTATTTTCTAGAATTTTAGAAGTCAGGGGGCTTGGTTCCAAAGAAGGCAGCAAGAGCCTAGATAATGAATTGACACAAGGCCAATGTAGGGCCCGTGTGACCCAAATTGGCCCTGGCTCCTGCTTGAAGAATTCAAAAAGCTCCTGTGGTGATACCTTTAGGAACCAGGGAAATACGCCTGTCCCTATACAATCCCCTCAGAAGATGAATGAAACCATTCTCTAAATTTCATGTTATTTTTCTTTTATTTAGTGGCCCCTGCCTTCTGGGCTTATGGTCTGGTGGTCTGTGTGTAGTAGGGAGGGGAGGTAACCACACAGAGCGTGGATCTAGGAAGTGTGGGACAGAAGAAGAGGATAACAAAGCGTCAGAGGCTAGGTAAACAATTTAAGTCATGAATAAATAATTGAAGGCCATCAAAGAAGTGTGAACTTAAAACAGAAATGAGCTCTTATTTTCATCTTTTCATATGGTCTTCATATGGGACAAATGACTGCTCTAACACTGCTGCGAGGTTTTTTCTGTGTGTGTGTGTTTGTGGTTAGAGTGAAATCTAGATCTTAAAATGCTGACAATGAAAAAAAATGCTGTTTGGTGAGTCTTAAGAAGTCTGCACTCTGAGTTGGCAGCTGGAATTTGTCTAACTGGCTCTCCATTTGTCTTTCCAGTGATGGAAAGGATCATTTTATATGTTGAGACAAGTACATATGAAGCACCCAGGTCTTGGAAACAGCACCAAAATCTGAATGAAGATGCTTCAGATATTGGTATATTAAGTTATATGCAAGTGATACAAAGCTTGTCTTACTGGAGGAGAAATTGGATCTCTGTAAAGATTTGTGTAATAATATTTTCCTTTGGCTGAGGACAAGAAGGAACAGTGGGTCTAGACTGAAAGCCATCTCCTTGATCTTGGACTTCCCAGCCTCCAGTACGCTGAGAAATAAATTTCTGTTTTTTATAAGTAGCCAGTTTATGGTATTTTTGTTATAATAGGCCAAGCAGATTAAGATAGAGGACAAAGAATTTTAAAGAATTAGTTTAAAAAATTGTTTTCACCTATACTCTATTCTCCTTTTACTAATTCAGCTTCTAGTAGGTTAGTATGTGCTGCATTCATTTTAGCTGTGCTTTAAGGAATTAAGTGTCAAATCTGTATCCACACTTGGAATGATGTAGATTTGGGTAAGGCATAGCTTTAAGGGAAAGAAAGTACTTGATGGCAACAATGACCTGCAGAGAAACCCAGAGCAGTAGTTTGGAATGGGAGGGACAGCCAACTACCTGGATGTATTAGTGGATACAGTAAGAGAACCCTGAAGAATCTCAGAAACAACAAGGGAAATGAGCTCAAGAGGAGGCAAGGGACTATGTGTTGTCATGCAGAATGGGGCTGGGAATTTGCTCATTGGGTGTTGAAGGGAAGGATAGATTTTTTTTTTAATTGGTTGCATTCAATGTACATTAATTGTTGATTGGAATATATTATTAGCATAATCCTTTTGGGAAACTATTAAGAAATATGTGTCATGCTCATATATTTTGGTGCCAGAATCCTATATTTTATCAGTGGTTGTCTTTAAAGGCAGTGATAAAAGTGATTTATTTTCTACTTTATATTTTGTCCTTTTCAATGATGAACACATTGTAATGGACAAAATACACTTCATTCTTTAAAAAAAAAATTAAGTTTAAAATTCCTGAGAATCAAACCCAGTGGATTTTATTTTGTTTCTTTTTTTTTTTTTTTTTTTTTTTTGCGGTATGCGGGCCTCTCACCGTTGTGGCCTCTCCCGTTGCGGAGCACAGGCTCCGGACGCGCAGGCTCAGCGGCCATGGCTCGCGGGCCCAGCCGCTCCGCGGCATGTGGGGTCTTCCCGGACCAGGGCACGAACCCGTGTCCCGTACATCGCATCGGCAGGCGGACTCTCAACCACTGCGCCACCAGGGAAGCCCTATTTTGTTTCTTATTGATTTGTAGAAAGTCTCTGTGTACTGATCCCATTGTATATTTCATGTTTTACAGCCGTCCATTTCTCTTTGCCATTTTTCTTTTGATTTTATTTATAGTGATATTTTTTACAACATAATTTTTTAAAAAACATCAATTTTATCAATCTTTATTTTGTGGAAGAGACCCTGAGAAAAGATGATCTCTGCTCTGCTTCTGGATGTGGTCATATTTCAAGGGGGCTCCTGGAGATGCCACCGTCTTGAGATCATCACCCAGAAAGTTCCCTCTTGCCTCTTCCTGTCAACACAGCCCCCAACACATCCACTTTTCTGATTGTTTTCAACCTTACATCATGTTTCTTTTTCAGAGCTTTATATCAGTAAGATCCTACAGTACGTAGTATTTGTGTCCATCATCTTTTATTCAGCAGGGATTTATCCATGGTATTGTATCAGAGTCTATTACCTGTTATTGCCTAGTGTCTTCCATTGTGTGAATAAACCATTCATTCTCCTGTTGATGAACATTTGGGTAGTTTCCAGTTTGGTGCTCTAATGAAGACAGTTACTATGTACATTCTTCTACAAGTTTTTCTGTGGCTAAGTATTTTCATTTCTTATAAGTAAATTCTTAGGCATGGAATTGTTAAGCCATTGGGTAGAGTAGTTTTTATAAGAAACTGACAAATGATCTGCCAGTGGGTTGTACCATTCCATACTCCTGTCAATAGCGTATGGGAGCTCAAGTTCTACATTCTCACAAATATTTGGGATTGAAAGTCTTTTTAATATCTGCTAGTCTAGTGGGTGTGTAGTGGTTTTAGTTTGCATATTTTACAATAACTAATGATGTTGAACACTTTGTAATGTGTCTAAATTTTTTGCTCTTTTTTTTTTTTTTTGTGGTATGCGGGCCTCTCACTGTTGTGGCCTCTCCCGTTGCGGGGCACAGGCTCCGGATACGCAGGCTCAGCGGCCATGGCTCACGGGCCCAGCCGCTCCGCGGCATGTGGGATCTTCCCGGACCGGGGCACAAACCCGTGTCCCCTGCATCGGCAGGCGGACTCTCAACCACTGCGCCACCAGGGAAGCCCTTTTTGCTCATTTTTAATGGAATTGTCTTTTTATTATTGGATTGTTCTTAACATTTCTACATACAAGCCTTTTGTCAGATAATTTATAAATATTTTCTCTCACTCTTGCCTATTCATTTTCTGAATGATATATTTTGATAAGAAAAAGTTTTTCATTGGATGAAGTCCAGTTTATCAATATTTTTCTTTTATGGTCATTGCTGTTGGAGTCTTGTCTAAGCACCCTGTGCTTAGGCTGTGAAGACATTTTCCTATTTTAATTTTTCTAGAAGCTTTAGATCTATGGTTCATCTTGGATAAATTTTTGCCTATTGTATAAAGTAAGGATTCAGGTTCAATGTTTTTTCCATGTGGATATACAGTTACAGCAACACCATTTGTTGAAACGACTGTCCTTTCCCCATTGTATTTCTTAGATGCCATTGTAAAAAAATTAATGATTGTATGAGTGTGGCTCTACTTCTGGATTCTGGATTCTGTTTGTTGATTTATTTCCCTATCCTTATGATATTGCTGCGTTCACTTATTAGCTCAAGGAGTTTTGATACTGTTGCAAATGGACTTGTTAATAAAATTTTGCTTACCAATTTTTGCTGTTAGTAAGCAAATAAGATAAAAGAAAGATAATTGGTTATTTTATATTTAACTTCATAAATTTCGTAAATTCACTTTTAATTCTAGTATTCATTTGTAGATTTCCTAGGATTTTTTTTTTTTTTAATGAAGACAATCAAGTCATGTGCAAATAGATGCAATTTTACTTCTTCCTCTCAAGGCTTTTAATTGTCTTTTCACACTGGTTAAGCACTGCAGTACATTATTGAATAGAATTGGTGACATTCTCTCCTTTTTCTTTATCTCAAGAAGAACGTTTTCAGTCTTCACTATTAGATATGTTGTTAGCTGCCAGTTTTTTTGAAAATGCCCCTTTTCAGGTTGAGGAAGTTCCCTTCTATTCTTAGTTTGCTAAGAGTACTTATGACAAATTGACATTGAATTTTGTTATATGCTTTTTCTTCATCTATTGAGGTGAACGTGTGGTTGTTTATTAAATTTGTGGATTATAGTGATTGAGTTTTGAATGTTAAAATGACCTTGCATTGCAGAGACAAACTGTTCCTAGTTGTGGTGTATTATCCTTTTTCTGTGTTGTTGGATTCAACTTGTTAATATTTTAATGAGGATTTTGGGTCTATAATCATGAGAAAAATTGGGCTGTTATTTTGTAATCTTTGTAATCTTGTAACTTCATCATCATGTCTTTGTATTAGGTTTATTATGGCCTCATTAAATGAGTTGAGAAATGTTCCTTCCTCTTCCATCTTCTTAAAGACTTTGTGTAAATTTAGCATTATTTCTTCCTTAACATTTGAATTCATCAGTGAAAACAGTTGGGCCTGGGGTTTCCTTTGTGGGAAGATTTTAATAAAAAATGGAAATTCTTAAATAAATAGAGTGTATTTAGATTTTCTGGTTCATCTTGTTTTAATTTACATATGCTATTTTGCCAAGGAATTTGTTCACTTCATCTATGTTGTCAAATTTATTGACATAAAGTTGTTCACAATGCTCCCTTGGTAGTTTTTTAATGCCTGTGAAATATGAAGAAATATCCCCTTTACCATTCCTAATTTTAATAATTTGTGTTCTCTCTTCTTTGTTTAAAAATTCATCAGTCTTGCTCAGGTTATCCATCTTATTAATCTTTCCAGAGAGCCAACTTCTGACTTAATTTTCTCTATTGTATGCTTTGGATTTCATGAGGTTCTGCTCTTATATTTCTTGATCACTCTTGCTAGAGTTTAGCAATTCTATTAATTATTTCAAGGAACCAATTTCTGGATTCGTTAAATTTCTCTACTATTTGTTTTCTGTTTCATTGACTTGCACTCATTTTTATCATTTCCTTTCTTCAAACTACTTTGGTTTAATTTTTCTTCTAACTTATTGTAATAGAAAGTGATCTTTATTTTTCTTCCTTTTAAATATAAAGCTTTAAATTTCTCTTCAATCACTACTTTAGTTATATCTCACAAATGTTGATATGTTGTATTTTCATTATATTTCATTTTAAAAATTTTCTAATTTTTCTCATAACTTTTTTTTTTTTTTTTGCGGTACGCGGGCCTCTCACTGTTGTGGCCTCTCCCGTTGTGGAGCACAGGCTCCGGACTCAGCGGCCATGGCTCACGGGCCCAGCCGCTCCACGGCATGTGGGATCTTCCCGGACCGGGGCATGAACCCGTGTCCCCTGCATTGGCAGGTGGACTCTCAACCACTGTGCCACCAGGGAAGCCCTCTCATAACTTTTTTGACTCATGGATTATTTAGAAGCATATTGTTGAACTTTCAAATAATTAGGACTTTTGTAAATATCATTATTTATTTCTAAAATTTGATTTTATTTTGATCAGAGAAGATATTCTGTAATATATTAGTCTTTGAAATGTATCACAACTTATGACCCAACTGTAGGTTCCCTGTGCACTTAAAAAGACTGTATTTTGCAATTGTTGAATATATTTTTAATCCATATCCATTAGGTCAGTGTAGTACTGTTTAGATCTTCTGCATCTTTACTGAATTTTTCCTAGTTGTTCTATCAATTACTGAGAAAAATGGTGTTAAAAATCTCCCACGATTATTATGTATTTTCTTGTTTTCCCTTTAGTTCTTTTAAGTTGTTTTTTTTCATGTATCTTGAAACTCCACTATTAGGTTCATGCATGCTTATGACTACTATTCCTTATAATTGATCCTTATACTATTAAGAAATGTCTTTTTTAAAAAAATGCCTATTGTTCTCCTTGTCCTGATTTCCATTGTATCTGATATTAATGTACCCACTCTCTTTTATTTACTCTTTGGTTGGTATATCCTCTCCCATTAAAATTTTTTCAACTTGTATGTCTCTTTTTATTAAATGAGCATCTCTTGTAAACAGAACATAGTTGGGAATAGCTTTTTTTAAAAAAAATGTAGTTCAAAAATCTTTGCCTTTTATTTAGAGTGTTTGATCCATAACATATAAAGTAATTATTGACATGGTTAGATTTAAGTCTTCTATTTGCTATTTTTTTCCTATTTGTCCTGTCAGTTATTCTTTTCCATTTTTCCTTGTATCCTTATTCTTTTGTGATTATTGAACAATTTATTATTTCATTTTATTTCTGTATTGGATTTTCAGGTATACTTTACTTTTTTAGTGCTTGTTCTAAGAATTACAGTATACATCTGTACTTTACAGTGTCTTTCTAGAGTAAACACTCTATCCTTTTCAGAAGGTATAGACTTGCAATAGTGTTGTTCTATTTGGTCTTCATACTCTGTATTATTGTTATACATATTACTTTTACACATTTTAAATCCTTAGTCAGTAGTATAATTTTTGCTTTAAAGAGTTATATGATTTTGAAGATATTAAAGGAAAAAATAAATGTCTTTTATATATACATTCACATTTATCACTTTCAGTGCTCTTCATTCCTTTCTGTAGGTTTGAATTTCCATCTGGTATCATCTTTCCTCCAGCCTGAAGATCTTCTTTTAGAATTTTCTTAGTAAAGTTTTGGTGGTGACAAATTTTCTCAGTTTTTATTATCTGAAAATGTCTTTTATTTTTGGAGAATATTTTCTCTGGATGTAAAATTCTTGAATGTCATTTGTTTTTCTTTCAACACTTTAAAGATATCATTCCATTTTTTTAATGGATTCTATTGTTTCTAATGAGACATTACACATTATTTATACTGCTGTTCCCTTGTATATAATATATGGTTATCCTCTGGTTACATTTAAGATTTTTCTCTGTAACTTTCTTTCAGCAGTTTGATTATGATGTGCCTACGTGTGGTTCTCTTTGTGTTTTTTCCTATTTGCATTTGGTTAGCTTCTTGGAACTATATGTTGATCTTTTTCACCCAGTATGGGAAATTGTCTGTTAAAATCACTTCCTTAAATTTTTGTTCTGCTCTATTTTCACTCTTACCTTAATATTTCTTATAGGCTATTGAGGTTCTGTTCATTTATTTTGATTTTTTCCCTCTATATCCTTAACATTGGATAAATCTTTTTGATCTTTTTTCAAGTTCACAGACCCTTTTCTCTGCTCCTCTTTCCTCTGCTGCTCCAAATCTGCTAGGAAGCCCATCCAATGAATTTTCCATCTCAGATAGTGTACATTTCTTTTATTAAATTTCCATGTGATTCTTTTTTATAGTACTTTTCTGCTAAATTTGTATAATTTTATTAATTATGATCATATTTACCTTTAAGACCTTAAATGTATTTGTAAGAGCTGTTTTAAAGTTTTACCTGCTCTTTCTAAAATCCGGGTTATTTGGGAACCTATTACTGTTAACTGTTTTTTCTCTATATCTAGGGTCAAATTTTCCTGTTTCTTTGCATTTCTACTAATTTTGAGTCTATGCTGGACATTGTGAATAATATGTTGTAGAGTATGGGTTGTATCGTCTTGCTATGAAAGACGTTGAATTTGTTTTTCCTGAAAGACCTTAAATTCTGTCCAATTATTTTGATCCTGTCAGGATTGTTTTTATTATTTGTGAAGATTGATCTGTTTCAGTTTGGAGCCAAATTCTATGGTGTGCGTTTTACTCTAGCATATGATTATTGTCAACTGAATGTCCACTGTACTCAGTGTATAGTCTCTTGATTATAACCGAGTTGGCACTCCAGCATCTCCTGATATTGCACAAGCTGAGACATCACTGGCTAGCTCTCATCCTTGTACCGGGCCATCTCTGCGTGGTCTTGCAGAATCTCACCCTGTTAAGGATCAGTCCGATCCTTAGCTTAGCACTCTGGTGAATCCCCAAAAGACTCCTTCCCCACCCCACACACAACTCTCTTTTCTTATGTATCCTGCTTTGAAAATTCTCCCTGCTTCTCCATCCTGCAACTCCAATATCTGCCTCCTCAGCTGAACAAGACTGTTGCTCTGATTGGTTCCACCTCCCTGATCTGTAGCAGAAACTACCATTCGGCAGGAAATCAGGACAGTTGTGGAGAAACAGTTGGACCTATCACATATGTTTGTCTTCTCTCAAGGATTATATCTTGTACTACCTGTTTGTCAGTGTCTGAAAACCGTTTGCTTATATATTTTGTCCAGTTTTATAGTTGTCTGAAGGCAAGTTCAGTACCAGTTAAGTGGTCATGGCCAGAAGGAGAAATTTGTATAAATAAATAAATAAATATGCAAAGCAATAAAAAATAAGAACCATTTATAATCTTATACCTAGTGATGATCACGCAGTAATTTCTGATTTTTTTAATTCTATGCATATGTGCATACATATATGTGTATCCATTACACATATCATTCCCAATCTTGCTTTCATAATGATATAGCTTGAGAAATTTAAATATTCTTTAAAAGGATACCTTTTGTAGGCTGAAAATTATAAGACACTGATAAAAGAAATTGAAAAAGATACCAAAAATTGGAAAGATATTTCATGCTTATGGATTGAAATAATTAATATTGCTGAAATGTTCATATTACCCAACACAATCTATAGATTCAATGTAATTCCTATCAAAATTCCAATGGCATATTTCAAAGAACTACAACAAATAATTCTAAAATTTGTATGGAATGACAAAAGACCCTGAATAGCCAAACCAATCTTGAGAAAGAAGAATAAAGCTGGAGGTATCACACGCTCTGATTTCAAACTAAACTACAAAGCTATAGTAGTAAAAACAGTATGGTACTGACACAAAGACACATAGATCAATGGAACAGAATTGAGAGCCTAGAAATAAACCCACTTATATATGAACAATTAATGTATGACAAAGGAGCAAAGAACATACAATGGAGAAAGGATGATCTTGTCAATAAATGGTATTGGGAAAACTGGACAGCAACATGCAAAAGAATGAAGCTAGACCAGTATCTTATACTACACACAAAAATTAACTCAAAATGGATTAAAGACTTTACTGTAAAACTGAAAACCATAAAGTTCCTAGAAGAAAAAAGATTGTAACCTCATTGACATCAGTCTTAGAGATGTTTATGTGGATCTGATTCCAAAGGCAAGGGAAACAGAAGCAGAAATAAACAAATGGGACTACATCAAGCTAAAAAGCTTCTGCACAACAAAGAAAATCATCATCAGAATGAGAAAGGCAGTGTACTGAATGGGAGAAGATATTAACAAATGATATATCAGATAAATGGTTAATATCCAAAATATATAAAGAAGTCATACAACTCAACAACAACCAAACAAACAACCTGATTAAAAAAATGGGTAGAGGACCTGAAGAGACATTTTTCCAAAGAAGACATACAGATGGCCCATAGGCACATGAGAAGATGTTCAGCATCACCAATTATCAGGGAAATGCCAGTCAAAATCACAATGAGATATTATACCACATCTATTCTGTTAGAATGGCTATTATCAAAAAGACAAGGAATAGCAAATGCTATAGAGGATGTGGAAAAAAGGGAATTCTAGTACATGTTCAGTGGGATTGTAAACTGGTGCAGCCACTATGGAAACCAGTATGGAGAGTCCTCAAAAAATTAAGAGCAGAACTATCATATGAAACTATCACTAACATAGTGATCTATCCAAAGAACATGAAAACACTAATATGAAAAGATGTTTGCATCCCTATGTTCATCTCAGCATTATTTACAATAGCCAAGTTAGGGAAACAACCTGTGTCCACTGATGCATGAATAGATAAAGATGATGTGGCACATATATACAATGGAATACTACTCAGCCATAAAAAGGAATGAATTTGTGACAACACTAATGAACCTTGAGGGTATTTTGCTAAGTGAAATAAGTCAGGGAAGGACAAATATCATATGGTGTCACTCACATGTGGAAACATCTCACTCATGTGGAATTCCACATACGAGTGAAACAAAAAATAAAAACAAAAAATAAAACAAATTAGTGGTTACCAGAGAGGAAGGGGTTGGAGGTGAGCAAAGTAGGGGAAGGAGGAGTCACCTGTATGGTGACTAATGGTAATTAGACTTTTGGTGGTGATCACTCTGTAGTGTATACAGATGTTGAACTATAATGGTGTACACCTGAAACTTATAAAAAATGATTATTTTAAATTATGGCACAAACTTCCATTTTATGCTATACCTTATCCTAACCAATTCTTTGTTCTTGCATACTTAGGCTTTTTTTTTCTCTCACTATTTTAAACAACAGTTAAGGAACATCCTTATATATAAACTTCTGTCTGCATGCCCCAGTCCTTACCAATTGTTACTGAATTCTGTAAAATGGCATCGAATTTAGGAAGTTAGGACATCTCATTTGGATTTATGGCTTGCCTGTGTCCCAAATCTGAGGTGACCTTAGATTATCATGTTCAATTTAGTTAAAGCAAGCTGGAAAAAGAAGCATTTATAGAGTGATGTTTAAAATCTCCATTCCTTTGGAAGCCTGTATGCTCCCTGAAAAGGAATTTGACTGTTCCTGGCCAGCACAGCATTTAATCCCAACCTGTCACTAGTTTCTATGAAGTGAGGTTTCTATTACTTCCTGGATTGCTCTAGTCTATCAGAGGTCACCATCTCCAATTTAGCCTAGATGTGGATGGGAAAATACCCTGTACAGCCCTAGCATCCAAAGAACATTGGTGTCAAATTCAATTACTGGAGAAGGAGACCTTTTTTTTTTTTCAGAGGTCTCTGAATCCATTTACAAAGCTTCTCAGATTCCTAGCCCTTGTGCTTATGGTGAATGTATCTCCCACACAGGCCTTCTGACAGCTTTTTTGTAATTTCACATTGTCAGCTGCTTTTGTGGTTGGACTTTCATTTATTGAAAAGAGTCTCAAATGGAAGTAGAGACAGTTATGTCTTTAACATATGTCTGAGTGTGCCTGAGTGGGGTGAATATTGCGGACACATAATGACCCAAGATGATTTCATTTCACGTAGCTTTCCTCTTTTTAGATTCCCAAATATGTTGATTTCCCAAATGTAAGATATTAATTCTGGATTGCTGTGGCCACAGTTTCCATTAACTCCCTTGTGGGCCTCTAAGGAATGAAAGTGTTCTTGAAGGCTTTTCTCATTTTATTTTAAAATTCTCTTTTGTGGCAATTCCCTACATTTCTTTTTGT